>NC_088862.1:21305968-21905968 GCF_963853765.1 Magallana gigas
AAATGGAAGGCGTCATTGATTCATTTGACGTGAATAAAAAAGAAGGCAAGCAGAGTTTGATACAAAAAAAAGGGGGGGGGGGGGCACACAGTACCTTTTTTGGCAATTAGAGGCCACTCAGTTGTGTGACAGATTTTTTTTTTGAATTTGTCTTTCTCCCACTTTCAGGATCCATTTAAAATCATAACAGAATGTTTCCATAATATATTTTTCTTTATATAATTGGAGTTACAGACACTTGTACATTCACGTGATATTATTTCGTACTCATATAAAATGCAGATATAATCATTATACAATGATCTACATCATTTGAATATCATATTTTCCCCCCCAAAATTGCTAAAATTTTGCCTCAATGACTTACATAATTCTTATACATCATGCTTATATTTATTATATACGTAAACATTCAAATTCTTTACTACATTAATGAAAATATGCAGAAGGTTTGTAGGTGAATATCATCACAATTATACTTTATTAAAGCAGGCATTCAAAAAATCGAAAATGTTCCAACGCCCAACATTTCCCTGTAAATTGATCGTAATTCGTGCTTTTATCTTCTTGTATGCGCAAGTAAAAGCACAGAACGCAAAGGCAGTTACTTTGCAGTTAAAAGCCGAATCTTAAAGGCTGTTCTTAAATAGCCTAGGTCTTCAATCGATAGGTTCGTTATTAAAAAGTGATTACATGTGTATGTACATGGAAATCAAAACTGCGTCCTTGACCTCAATGACACGAAGTCCGTACCCATTACGAGGCTAATTATCTTGCTTGTTCTCAAATTATAGGCACGGGGAACTCGAGTTTTATTCAATCAAAGAGAGTCGATATTTGAGTTTTGTTCCTCAAATAGATCGGTTAATTGTATAAAAGGAAGAAATGTGATTACATTGGCTCTAGTGACGTCAACATCCGGGTACTCCAATTCATCAACAGACGACAGACAGAAATAAAACAAGATGGATTTATAAATTTATTATAACACAAATCCTCCCTCCTGCATCCCCGAAAAGGGCCTATTCATCCTGAACACACATTATTTCGGTGATTAAACGAAATTTTACGAACAGAGAGGCGTATATCGCATGTCGATGAATTCCGATTCATTGCATCCCGATCGAAAATTTATTTTAAATTCAGACAAACAGACATGTGTAAACAATTTTAAGGTATAAGTATATTTGCAAAGCATTTTATGGCTGGGTCATACATGTCAAAATTGAAATGTTAACCTTTACGACGGTGTCTGAGTTAACTTAAAACCAAATCAGACGGACGGACGGACGGACGGACTGCCAAAAACTTAAGACAAAGAGATTAACAGAGCAAAAACATGTTTTACTTTAATTTTTGAGCATATAATATCAACTTACTATAGGTGTACACGATATTGAACAGAGAGAGAGAGAGAGAGAGAAATAACTAATGGTATCGGCTTTTAATTTACTGTGTACCTGCTTCAGAGATAAGATTTGCTATCAGTACTTTTCTATATTTAATTATGGACAATGACGTCACGAGACGCGAACCTGCGTTTGAGACTGTTAGATGTTTATCTTTAGATTTACATGTCCCGTCCTTTCTCTCTCTCTCTCTCTCTCTCTCTCTCTCTCTCTCTCTCTCTCTCTCTCTCTCTCAGCGTCCCATTAATGACTTATCATCTAGCTTGATTTTCAAATACTGTAAATATTATCTATAGATTATCTTTAATCCTTAATTTCCTGTCAAATGACTAACTATTACATCGACTAAAAAAACTTAACAATTTTATCCTCTCTAAACTTGCTTTGCCTCGGTTAATCTTATTATCAATTCGCACACAGCACATTTAAAAGGGGTTATCGTCGATAACATTATTATTTTTATCCTGTATGTTTCATGTTAACACGTTTCATTATATATTTAACAAACATAGCCATATGATCTATATATCTATTGAAGTATAATCACAAAGCCAGATTGGCAGCTCCGAAAAAAGAATTTCTCTACAGACAGGTGTCTCATCTCGGTTTGTCATGACATGTGTTTCTTATAGCATCAAGTTGAAATGATCGCGAGCATGCAAACTTGGCCTTAATAAAAATTCCATATGCACAAGTATTCTATGCAATATTACATACACAATGAGCTTGTATTTTCTTGGTTTTAAGAAAGCAGGTGCCAATACGTCAAAATTTATCAACAATACCCTACCCACCCAAAAAAATATTTAAAAACAAGAAAATTTCTGTTTTTTATATTCCATGTTTTGATGAAAATTATAATATATAAACAAACATTACCTGGTTCAGACGTCCCATTGCCATAGGAAATAACATCTCTTTTTACCCGTAAAACTTCATCCAATTCAACTCCTTCCTGTTTGTTAATTTCGTTGTATACCCGGTGCAAAACATTGAAGACAACAAAAGCCACATAGATCAGAGCGAGACACAGTAATTTGGCGCCTTTTTTCTTCCCCCTCTTGCATGTCCGTTTCTGACACCCTCGGACGCTGAAATCCCCAGGGCCATCTTGAATCTGAATTTTAGAAGTGTCCCCTATCCGCCTGGGATCAAGGCTTTCCATTCCGAAAACTGAGACGATTCACTCCGATTTCTCATCGACTGGAGACGGGCACAAATTAAAAGGGGCGTTCAGGAACGATTATACTCGGGATAATATGTCATCAAGCCGGGTATCGAAGAGAGGCGAGGAGAAACGAAATACATGTAATACTGTAGTAGTACTATTAGTTGTCCACTATCTCTCGTTTAACGATGCGACGATCGAGCGAGCGAGCGAGCGCACTATATCCCCCAATACACCTTTACGGCCAAACGCAATCTCTTGTTTACTCTTGCATCAACGCCATAAAATAAACGTTTCCGATAACACAAATAAACATGTTCTGTTAATTTCTACGTATCAGCTGCATAGATATATATGTTTATAAAAATACACCTTAATATTCATAAAATTTTCTCTCGAAGATACATTATGCAGTAAGACGTTAGGTATTTTTTCAGACCTTCAACTTAATGAACAAGCAAACACGAAACCGGCTCGTTTAAAAATGCACGCGCTATATCATCTATTTATGTGCGAAGTTTTTCAAAACAATGGGAGTTCAGCGGGTTTTTTGTTTCTAATCGAGAGAGGTTGCATACATGTGTTGCTGCTTTTTTGCTGCAGAACAAAAATCGATTCCCCCCGTCGAGGGGCCCCGCTTTCGTATTCAATTGGTTAACCAGCAGCAATTTTTTCTTTACGTCAAAGTCGATAAATGCTTCGTTTTGTTTTGTTTATTTTTTTCAACATAATTTCATTATCAAATTTTGTGAATCAAGTATAGAAAAATAATGCAAACACGCCCTCTCATATTGTGTACGGTAGTAATTAATTATTTCTAAATTTATTCCTTCGAAGTACAATGCACTAAAATCAATTCCAAAGAAAGATAACTCTCAAACACTCGCTATCTCTGTATATCTGACACTCTCGCTATCTCTCTTTCTCCCCCGTTCTCTCTCTCTAAAAGTTGGTAAACAGTTGAATCTCCAGGCAAAAAAAAAACAGCCTGATATTTATAAAATAAGTTGTTGGAGTGTAAAAAATTGTATAGATGTTTAAACAAGATTCTCTCAAAAATTTTACTAATACAACTCAGGAATGACACTGGTCTGTAGTTTGATGTTCTTTCTTACATGTGACAATCTCTCTCTCTCTCTCTCTCTCTCTCTCTCTCTCTCTCTCTCCGCGTAATGGGCCACTGGCTACCACATGTAATTCACTTACTTTGTATATTTATGGATTAATTTGATTTGATAATACTCAGTAATGTAATTAAATAGATTAGCTGAGATATCATCTGTTGATGAACAAATGTTTTGTTTTTACGAATATTTTTTCTCGGTTAAAGTTTATTGAGTAAAGTTGAAAGTTTAGTTGGATTTTAAAACATGAAAAAAAGGTTTTTTGGTTTTTAATTTAATAAATATTCAAAACAGTTAACATGCAAATCAATCATTTGATCATTCAGGAATGTGCCAAATAGGAAACAAAATGTGGTTTTGAAACAACCAAAAAAAATTACAAAATAACGGACGCAAAACAATTTAAAAAAGTATATATTTTCGAAGAACCCCAAAACATAACCTGAAAATAGACTCGAATAGACTCGAAAATAGACTGAAGTCAGAAAATTAGAATTACCATATTAACTTTTAAAGTAATGATGATAAATGTAGGAAATTTAGACCTTACTTTAATTCTCCTCGACAGTATGTACACATATACATGCATATTAAAGTTACCGTTGTTCTTAAATGATATGATTGATTAAATGAGTAACGGATTAAAATTTTGTTGTACGTGGTTGGAACGGGGATTGTTTCATATGTACAGTGTATTCAGTAATGTTTTTCCTATTCTGTGTGCCAGTTCTAAAAAAAATCATGTTAAAAAAGATACATTTATTTCATGTACTCAAAGTGACTTTTATTTAAAAAAAAAAATAAAACAAAAACAAAACAAACCAAAACACAAAAAAAAAAACCACGAGATACTACGAAATAGCTGAAACATGTTTACGTCATAAAAGCAATTACGTGATATGACGTCATATTCTTGAGGTTGACAAGATGAACACATGACGCTTTTGATAATTTGACGATTGATGGAGTTGTGTGCAACGGTTAAAAAAAAGGCAAGTGGGACAATTTTATGCTATTTGTTTCATGATTACACCGGGGTTTTTTTTATCTATAGGTGACCTAAACATGATAATACTTTTATGTGCTTGCATGTAACATTTTTTTGTGAACAAGAAGATAGAAAATCGTGTTTTCTGTGAACTTAAAATTGTTATGATGATCTTTTCACTATTCTATAGATCTATATTTTGGTGTTTCTCAATGGTTTGCAACGAGTGTTTATAGGTTTTAAGAGTAGAAAACAGAAAAAACGATTTATTAGAGGTGAAATTATCTAGTAAATCTAGTAAATAAAACAATAAACTAAAAAGGGAGTACCTTTAACACAAAATTTGGAAATAGTATCGTACGTTACGTTTCGATCAAAATGTCCAGAACATATAATCATTTAAAACACATTAATCAAAAGATAACTTTTTTTACCTAGAAAGAAATTAAAATAATGACCTTTATTTCTTGTCAGGGAAACTCTACTGCAGTAGAATGCAGTTAAACCAAAATTTGTCTCAATTACAGAAGGTGCGATTTATACAGTCATGTTTGGGTATCATCATGGCCTTTTTCTATAATTCTATAATTAAGGTACAAGTACAACTTTGCTGAACCTTTGACAGATTTATAGGAATGACGCAGGCAGTAGAGACCATGACTAGACAATGGGGTCACGGGGTTACCTTTATCCTGATGGTACACCTGTGGATACCTGGAGAAGGTACGCTATATCTATCTGTAATCGGCTGACTTTTGATGATGATTGGAATAAGCAAACAATTCACTTTCTATAGTGGAGTATCTAACATGCTTTTCAAATAGAGTAAGCTTGTTAATATTCATTCGAGGAATTTAAGTTTCTACCAAAGATATTTGATTTTATCATTTATAACATAACATGGTACAGTTTATGCTTCTAAAACGCGAGGCGGTTTATTAAAAAAAGTGCAAATTGTTCCAAGTTGTGTTAAGCTCGTATAACATAGTTGGAAATTAAATTTATTCAATTAGACTTACAGCAAGAATTAAATTATTAAAGGAATTAATCTTTAAGTAGTATGAGGTGATAATTTTGGTCGGGGTGTGATCAAATCCAGTACAACCCGAATAGGCTTGCTGATAGATTTGATCAAGCCCCGACTGAAATTACCATGCACCTCATTATATTCAAAGAATAATCTTTATTACTTATACTTAGATAACTCTTAGCAACTGATCGATTAAATATTAGAATATTAATTATTATGCAAACCCCGCTTGGGACCCAGCTATACGTCACTTGAATTTATTCGACTATACATTACAAAATCGATTCATAGTGTTATTACAAACAAAGACATTGGAAAATGCAAATATTAAGTTAAAGATACATGTATATACATATAATGATGAAGACAAACATGATAATGATGTTATACATGTAGATCTCCAACCACATTCAATGATTGTGTTTTATCACCATAACTACAGCCTGTCCCTATGGTTTTTACGGCCCCGGATGCTTCTTTCCATGTTCCGGAAACTGCAGAAACAACTCCACCTGTAATTCTACATCCGGGTTGTGCGACAATGGCTGTAAAATAGACTACGTTGGGCCTTCGTGCGTCGAAAAAAGTAAACTTTGAACATTTTCTGTACATCAGTTTCATCAGTTAAATTTCTTTTACAAAAGATGGTTTGATTTTCATAAAACTATTAATGGACGACCTAAAGTAAGACATTTTTTTTCATTTTGATTTTAGTTGCTAGTTTTTCTGTACCGAAAGCGGCTGCCTTTGCCATTGCTGCTGTCGCATTGTGTGTCGCCATCACCGCGATCGCATTACCCCTTGTTCTCTACTACCGGTGAATAAACCTATAGTTTCTGGCTTTCAGTATTATTTTTTATAACCATTCTTTTGAGGAGATACATTTATAACTCATTTGGTGAGATTTTCAACAATATCATTTTAGGTCCAAATACATTGGTCGACACAGACAAAAGACTAGGAGAAACCCATTATCAAGAGTGCTGACTTTAAATAAAAGAGGTTCTATTTTCAGTAAGTGACATTAACATTTGAGACAAAATTTTTGTATTTATGTACACCTGTTCGAATAGCTTATAGTATACGTATGCCAACTGTACAGGCACCTGACGTTATATATTTTTCTCATAATAAAAATAGTATAACTTCTACAAAATAATATACAGGCACCTGACGTTATACTACATGTAAGTACATGTACAGGGTATATTATACTTTTTATTATGAGAAAAATATATAATGCTAGGTATATGTGGTCAATTGCTATATGAATGCATATCAAAACTATTTTTCGATCTTTAACAATTTTCCATTTTTAATAAACATCAAATTATTGAAAAACTCGATTTACAATGCATGTTTGAAAATATGCAATATATTTTATCAGTGCCTTCCGACATACAGATCATGAAAATGAAATCTCGGCAAAGTCTCGCCGTCAGCAATGGCGGGTTTGTTCCGCGAGATCTCGCCATTAATGAACTGGCCAATCTACTGAGATACGACAAAGTCGACGGGTATGAAGAACTCAATCGAGAATATCAGGTTAAAAAATATGGGTTTTTTTTTAAATCTAGTATAATATTGATAAACCTCCTTTGAATAAATTCCATTTATTTGTAATAAATAAAAATGTTGTCCGTCATTAAGGTGGTCAAGTACATTTTGAAATTTTAATGTGATCCGTCGTACATAACAATCTGTTTTATTGTTTTAACAAAATAACCAAAGTTTTAAAATTTTTAGACTTTACATTGTTTGACCATAAAATGCATTTCTTTTGGTAAATATTGTAAGAGCCCCAGTCTGTTTTAACTCATATATTACCAATCAAAAGCAAACAAGTTCTATGTAAAGATATAGGAAAATACTAAAAATTTAAATCTAATATTTAATAGAATTTTTCTTAAGGAAATAAAAGTTTACAGCTTTAAACATCATTTCTGAAAAAGATAGACCTGATGGTTAATTTGTTATTCACTCAGTCTCCTTAAGTTATTGTTTATTTATTTTATTTATTCCAAGCTCTTGTTAAGATGGTTCTATTTCGAAAGAGTACCTCACAATACGGGGGTACATCATGCCTCTTTAACAAAATCTGTGAGGTCCTCTTTGTCTCAAGCATTGATTTTATTCGTCACGAATCTTTGCTCGTTTACAAATGCGTATGATATGGAATGAGGTAATGTAAATGTTTTCTTTTTAGAGGGAAATTGGACGCCCTCATATTTATCGCGTACTTTTTATTTAAAATAAGCAAAAAATATAAATTGAATGTAAATTATTCTTATAAACTTTTTTTAATGTCAATGTAAATGTGTATTTTCCTCCACATTAACATCTCGGCGTGCCCCATACCATCTTAATTTGCTTTTATTCTTATCTATTCTTAATGCATTTTTTGTGTTTCCATCAGGTGGTTCCGGTGGGAGAGCAGAGCCATCTACAATGTTCGGTGTCCAGACAGCGAGAGAACCAGTTTAAGAATAGAGCGGAAATCACCCTGCCATGTAACACAAGCTTTTACTTAATGTACACCCCGGTACTTTCATCATATATAAATACAAACATCGCCGTCACCAACATCCTCAACTATAAACTCAGCCATAACTGTGATGAAGTTTTCACTCATATATCTTACTTCACCTCAAGTTAATATCAACATAAAAAATTAAGTGACCCTTAGGAAACTCCAAATATTAAAGACTGGAGTAAAATGTCATTTGTTAATTTTGAATTTACCGGGTGGCAGTAAATACAAAATTTACAACATGACAGATCCCTTTTACGACCTTTTAAAGAATTTATGACAATTTTTCTGCCAATAACCATTCTTTGATAAAGAATAAATCTACTGGTTCTGGCTGAAGCACAGAGCTCTTTTAACATACACATGTACATTATTCTAGTGTAAAAAATAAGTATTATTGTACTTTAAGTCAAAGGTTGACCGCATCAGTATTTGATATATACATGGAAGTGTATCATAATTATTAAAATCATTTCAGACGACCATTCTAGGGTAAAACTGGAGAGAACAGCGTCCGATTATATTAATGCCAGCTATATAGAGGTACATATCTTAGCATTTACATGTATTATTACCCCCACCCCCACCCACCACCCCCCCCCCCCCGAAAAAAAACAGTTGGAATACATCACTGTTATTAAGAGAACAATTTGTACTTGCCGTTTGTAAAATAAAAGTGCATATGAAATAAAATTAAATTACATATACATGTATATGTCATTTGTAGTACATGTAGGTGTAAAAATATTGAAAAAAAATAAAAATGAATAAAACGATATTATTTCAATGAGACGCGCTGTCAAATGATTGTACGTGTAAATTCTAGTTTGATAAGTCTTGGAAGTGGGTTCTATAAATACTCTGCTGCATATTAACGTGGACTTGTTGAACTTTGTTCTTGTTGCTTAAAAACCATTATTTTATTCCAAATTCGTTCATTTATTTTGATTCAAATTAAAAAAAATGGGACGAAATATGATAAAAACTCTTCGAGTATAGCAAATTTATGATTTTATTTTTAAACTTTTTTTTAAATTTTCTCTGAGTTATTTTTCTTCATTAATTCTATCTATTTTTATCGGTAAAAAGTTTTCTTATTAGTCATTCTTCAATTAGTTTTTTATCAGTATTTCACACTTGATTAGTAGTACAGAGCTGATTTATCTTTCTTTGACTTTTGCATGTACAGATGGCTGAAGATTTTCGTTGCATTGCGTCCCAAGGTAGAGTACAATGTTTTCATACTATATCATATCCACCTCATGATCTTTTTAGCTCACCTGAGCCGAGGCCTCATGTAGGCTTTGTCTGTCGTAGCTGGTGACTTTGTCATTGTCGCAAACTTTTCACATTTTCAGCTTCTTCTTCAGAACCACAAAGCCGATTTCAACCAAACTTGGCACAAATAATCATCGAGTTAAGGGGATCAAGTTTGTTCAAATGAAGGGCAAGACCCCTTTTAAAGGGGAGTAATTTAGAATTATTGAACATTTATTTTGTACGCATTTTTCAAAATCTTCTTCTCAATAATCAGGAAATAATTGGGTCGGAAAAACTGAACTCGTGTGGAAGCATCCTCAGGTAGTGTAGATTCAAGTTTGTTTATACTGTGGTCCTCGGGGGTAGGGTGGGGTCATAATGGGGGTGGGGTCAAATTTTTACATAGAACGATAAAGAGAAAAATCTTCTGGAAAATTAGTTGTCAAGATATTTGATACTGTAATGCTGATTTGATCAGAGTTACATTTTATACCTATGGTTGCTCAGGTGAGCGATGTGGCCCCTTGGCCTCTTGTTTTTGATATCATTTTTTAAAGAAAATTTATATTTAAATATCACCTAGACAAGATTTGCCTGATATGAAATTGATTACAAAATCATTCTTGAAAAACTGCTTTCGATGGATCTAGCATACAAGAAATATAATGATTTCAACTCTTAGGGTCATTGGAAGGTACAGTGGCGGATCACTGGACAATGATTTGGCAGGAGCGGGTCTCTGTTGTAGTCATGCTGACAAACCTCATGGAAGACGATACAGTAGGTCTAACTGACTTATAGTCGTCGACAATCGTAAAATCTTGGGCTTTTCCGGCAGAGCTCGGAATATTTTTCCGCTCGTCGGAAAGGCCCGAAAAATTGCAATTTAGTTGTCGATCATCAATTTCTAACTAAGAGGGCGGGCTATGGAAGCTTGTGTAATACGTCCTCTGGTGAGACTGTTTTTCCTACATTCACTGTAGTGACTCTTGCTATTTGACCTGGTGAAATACATGTAGTGATGATTTATTCTTTTCACTATCTAGAATGAAACATCGCTATAAAATATGTTTCAGGAAAAGTGTTACCCGTACTGGTACCCTAAAGGCAAAGTATTGTTGGCTGATTCTCTCTCTATCAATGTACAACACGAGAAGGTGTATGCGTTTTACACGACCAGAAATATTAAGATTGAAGACAGAGAAGTAATAGCTTCAATGTATTTTACGTTTTGTATATCTATCAAAGTTTGTCAAAAGATGCATGATTTCATTTTTTTAATTTCAGTTCTAGAATTAAGGAGATACTGATTAGAGTGTTCGGATCTTTATGAGGCACATGTAAAAGAAATTTGTTTTTTGTTTGTTTCTTTTTGTGTTTTAAGTAAGTGTTTATTCTTGTATTTTTGATATCCGCTTCAGACAAAGGAGTGCCGACTGCTGTGTCATTTCCAATTCACAAGATGGACGGACCGTGCTATCCCCTACCCCTCTGAATTGGTCCAGTTTTACCGGACAGTTAGACGTGCCCACGATTCTCAGCCTAAGTCCACACTGCTAGTCCACTGCAGGTTCAAGACTTTCTAACGTACAACTTACTAGTGCTTTTACCGTCGGAAACCCACAATCAGTCATAGTAGGGTTTCTGAAAATCTGGATCCGCGGGTTGTCTTGCTTGGTTTCCGACAACGCGCTTACTCTTATAGTATGTCCTAGTTTTAATTGCGATGCTACATGTACATTGTAAAGGTCAAGTTAATTAGAATAAACAAAGTTATAATTTTACACTTGTTAAATTGTTCGGTTACCTTCTTGGTCGGTGATTGTCTTTTGACAATGTAAGTATAGGATGTACAACTAATAATTCCACGATTCCATGTTCAGTTTTTATGAATTTTCAGTGACGGAGGGGGTAGAACAGGGATCTTTATTGCCTTGGACAAACTTCACAGAGCGGGGCGGAGGAACGGTAAAGTCAACGTGGCAAAGTGTCTCACGGAGATGTGTGAACAGCGGATGAATATAGTGGAGAATGTGGTGAGTAATGCGCGCTTCGCCGGAAACGACATGAATTCTGCAAATAGTTCATTTTTTTTATTCTGTAAACATGGTTTTTGGACTCTTCCTTTGATCATAAATAATTACGAGATTCGGTATAATGAGATTGCCTTTTTCCTTCTTGTATAGGAACAGTATATTTTACTCTACCATACGCTAAGGGAATCTTTCCATCAGCATGCCACCCTTATCAGAAAAGAAAACCTCAGACAGGCCTTTGCAGAAGAAATGGCGAAACCCATCAGACAAAATAATATTTGGAAGGAATTCTGTGTAACATCTTTTTGGTGTCTAGATGCAATATATATTTTAATGCTAACTTGTAAAATTTGGTTTGTATTTCTTTATTCAATTATTTCTCCAGGAGGATATCTCATTTTCTTTAACTAATAATATGGAACCTATTGGTAAAATAGTGCCATCATGTAGCTCTGTCCAATTTCAGAACATACTGTTTTGTCTGGTACCTCTTGACTGCGTTCCATAAGTTTTTAGCTCACCTGAGCTGAAAGCTCAAGTGAGCTATTCTGATCACATTTTGTCTGTCGTCCGTCTGTCTGTCTGTCCGTCCGTCTGTCTGTCCGTCTGTCCATCTGTCTGTAAACTTTTCACATTTTCAACATCTTCTCAAGAACCACTGGGCCAATTTCAACCAAACTTGGCACAAAGCATCCTTAGCCTAAGGGGATTTAAATTTGTGAAAATTAAGGATCACGCCCTTTTGCAAAGGGAGATAATTAGGAATTTATAAAAAATTTCGAGAAATTTTCAAAAATCTTCTTCTCATGAACCATAAGACCAGGAAAGCTGGAACTTGTGTGGAAGCATCATCAGGTAGTGTAGATTCTAATTTGTGAAAATCATGACTCCCGGGGGTAGGATGGGGCCACAATTAGGGGGGTCGAAGTTTTACATAGGAATATACAGAGTAAATCTTTGAAAATCTTCTTCTCATGAACCATAAGACCAGGAAAGCTGAAACTTGTGTGGAAGCATTCTCAGGTAGTGTAGATTCTAATTTGTGAAAATCATGACCCCCGGGGGTAGGGTGGGACCACAATGGGGGGTCGAAATTTAACATTGGAATATATAGAGTAAATCTTTAAAAATCTTCTTCTCATGAACCATAAGACCAGGAAAGCTGAAACTTGTATGGAAGCATCCTCAGGTAGTGCAGATTTAAAGTTGTGAAAAACATGACCCCCGAGGGTAGGGTGGGGCCACAATGGGGGGTCGAAATTTAACATAGGAATATATAGAGTAAATCTTTAAAAATCTTCTTCTCATGAACCATAAGACCAGGAAAGCTGGAACTTGTGTGATAGCATTATCAGGTAGTGTAGATTCTAATTTGTGAAAATCATGACCCCCGGGGGTAGGGTGGGACCACAATGGGGGGTCGAAATTTAACATTGGAATATATAGAGTAAATCTTTAAAAATCTTCTTCTCATGAACCATAAGACCAGGAAAGCTGGAACTTGTGTGATAGCATTATCAGGTAGTGTAGATTCTAATTTGTGAAAATCATGACCCCCGGGGGTAGGATGGGGCCACAATGGGGGGCCGAAGTTTTACATAGGAATATACAGAGTAAATCTTTAAAAATGTTCTTCTAATGAACCATAAGACCAGGAAAGCTGAAACTTGTATGGAAGCATCCTCAGGTAGTATAGATTTATAGTTGTGAAAATCATGACCCCCGAGGGTAGGGTGGGGCCTTAATGGGTGGTAAATCTTTAAAAATCTTCTTCTCAGAAACTAATCAGCCAGAAAAGCTGAAACTTGAGTGGAAGCATCCTCAGGTAGTGTAGATTCAAAGTTGTGAAAATCATGATCCCCGTGGGTAGGGTGGGGCCACAATGGGGTGTCGAAGTTTAACATAGGAATATATAAAGTTAATCTTTAAAAATCTTCTTCTCAGAAACTAATCAGCCAGGAAAGCTGAAACTTGTGTGGAAGCATTCTCAGTTAGTGTAAATTCATAGTTGTGAAAATCATGATCCCCGGGGGTAGGGTGGGGCCACAATGGGGTGTCGAAGTTTAACATAGGAATATACAGAGTAAATCTTTAAAAATCTTCTTCTCAGAAACTAATCAGCCAGGAAAGCTGACACTTGTGTGAAAACATCTTCAGGTAGTGTAGATTCAAAGTTGTGAAAATCATGACCCCCCGGGGGTAGGGTAGGGCCACAATGGGGGATCGAAGTTTTACATAGGAATATATAGAGTAAATCTTTAAAAATCTTCTTCTCAGAAACTAATCAGCCAGTAAAGCTGACACTTGTGTGGAAGCATCCTCAGGTAGTGTAGATACAAAGTTGTGAAAATCATGACCCCCGAGGGTAGGGTGGGGCCAAAATGGAAGGTCAAAGTTTTACATAGGAATATTTAGAGTAAATCTTTAAAAATCTTCTTCTCAGAAACTAATCAGCCAGGAAAGCTTAAACTTGTGTGGAAGCTTCCTCAGGTAGTGTAAATTCAAAGTTGTGAAAATCATGATCCCCAGGGGTAGGGTGGGCCACAATGGGGGGCCAAAGTTTAACAAAGGAATATATATGGTAAATCTTTAAAAATCTTCTTCTCAGAAATTAATCAGCCAGATGATTCTTTATAATTGTTAAGACTTTGGCCCCAGGACAATTCTTTGGCCTCATAAGAAGGTTCAGAGTTTATGTACGTTTATATCCCATATATAAACAATTGTTAAGGATCTTTTTGAGAACTGCAATACTCAACATATGATATGACTATAAAATCATCCTGTTAGAAAAGGTACTAATGATTATAAACATAAGAATATCCAGGGGAAAATGGATTTTATTTATACAGGATCAACATGTATTATTGTACATTGTCCAGATAGTTTGTATTATGACTCCATTAAGCTGATTTTATCATACCTATTGTTCCTCAGGTGAGCGATGTGGCCCATGGGCCTCTTGTTATAGATTCTTCTTTAGGTCAATAAAGCATTCAAACGGAAGCAGTTTTGTCAATGAAAGACCAAGTTCCAAGTTCTGCATATATTAACTTTGTTTGACATTCTAGGAATTGATGTCTGTGAAGCCGATCTATGAGGATAGCATAAAATCAACTGGCCACGCCAATATCGGTCTTAACCTTTTACCCAGTGTCTTGCCAGGTAAATTTAACTGTAAACCTATTTCAGTTCGCGTGCAAAAAAAGTTTTGCGATATTCGCGAGAATTCCACGATCTTTTGTATGGAGGGTAATCGTGTTCAAAAATCCAGACATGTAAACTTGTAAATCCGAATATGCAATCGTGTTGATGTGTGAGCCTGAGCATGAATATGTGTAATTCTGATCGTGTAACCTATAAAACTCGGGCATAAACACGTGTAAGATTTGACTCAGTTCCTTCGCATGATGCACATTTTGCAACTTTATTGTTTACATTAGTTAATTAAACCTTCAACTTTGCACACTTTCAATCCGTAGTTTCTGCATTTGTAACTTCAGGCTCGGCAATAGCACATCTGACATGATACAAATTGACAAATGTAAAGTCTACATGTTTGTCGAATTTTGACATGACCTTACATGGAAACAGTGACGTCACTGATAGAAAAAGGCTAGCTGCAGGTAAAGGCATGCCGTAATCGCCGGAATAGGGACGGAATAAATAAAAAAAAAATTAGGTAAGCCTATAATCATATTATCTCTGGATAACAACATTTCATAGAGTATTATTTTTCGGAAAATTAAATTATGAGATTGGTGTACATTTTATCAAGAGAATGTATAAAAGATGCGAGTAAAGAATTCGATCGGCTTCAGATATCCTCTTAGAACTGAAAAAAATTGCATTTAAAAAGATATATACGCATTTATATTCTTTTTTTCATTTATTGCTCTAGTTAAAATTATACAATTTGTTTTTTCTATTACAATTGGTAAATCATAATTTCAGTATTATATATATTTATTGTATCTCACAAAATCTTATATGATGTAAACATATATGAAAGCTGTATGTTGTTCTCCATAGCGAGAGTGCACGCTCTGCAGAGACTCTGAAGCCTACGGGCTTCGCATTTTGCGTGCCTCGCATATGTTTATAAATGTTATTATGTTTAATGCTGATGAGCTTATTGCTCAAAGTTGAAATAAATAATAAAAAATAATAAATAATATTCATAGGCGTCTGAACCGGGAGGGGGGGTGGGCTTTGTTCGGGGGACTTAGCCCCCCCCCCCCCCCCTCCCCACTTTTTTGCCAAGTTAGACCTAACCAATAGGAACATAGCAACAGGGAGGATTCACCCCCCCCCCCCTACTTTTTCCTCGCAACAAACAAAATTGTTCCTTAAAAGACCTTAAAGAGAATGAAATATTAATAGTGATATTGAAAATTAGAGTCATGGTAGGTATACTAGCACCCCCCCCCCCCCACCACTACCACCACGGATTAGGAATTTCATGATTTGGGGGGGGGATGGGCAGGTAAGATTGGAGTTATTGGTATACCCTCCCCCACGGATTAGAATTTTCATGATTATGGGAATTCTTGTCAATATTTTTCATGATTAGTTTAACCCCCCCCCCCCTTTCAATTTGCTTCCGACGCCACTGTTATTAGAGTACATGCAACAAATTGTTAAAGTATAGGCCTCGGCTGAATTAAGAAAATATTTCCAAATGCATCCTTATCGCTACCACACAGTTGTGGCAACCCCCCCCCCCCCCCCCCAAGCGAAAAATTACACGGGGTCCGTCAGCTGAGTTGCAAAGTTATCGATAAGAAAAACAAACTAGTTAAAGACATTGGTTTTGAGATTGTGATTACCCGGTAATATGAGACATAAGAAGCGACACCCTCTTTAAAAAAAATAAATAAAAATTCCAAAGATAAGGTTAACTGTCGTGAAATTAAAATGTGTATAAATTATTTTAAGAAATGTTTCTTTGCATTGTCGGCAATATATAGGAAAAAAAGCCTATCATGCAGGTAAAAATTGACATTTTTTAAAATTATCTTAAGCAATTATTACGGGATTGAGTATGACGTCCTGAATGTCGGTTCAATACAGACTCACTTTGTGAAGTTGGCTGATAAAAATTTTCTGGAGAGCTAGTATAATACAGCTTTACAGCCACTTGTGAACTAGCTGCAGGTCTGTAGCTCCCTGTCTAAAAATACAGATGGACGATCTTTGAGCTACAGTGCCTCCCATAGTAAAACTTCAATTTACGGCGCACAAAAAATATGCGCTATTTTTTATTTTTATTTTATTGAAGATTGTATTATTATTTATCTTTCACTTACACAACAACAAAAAGTATAAATACATGTAAAGTAACATAAATTTTTCCGCGAAAAATTACCAAATCCTTGCAGGTCGTTTATTCTAACTAATTCAGAAAAATAACAAGAGTAAAAATTGGGTACTCTATGTGCAATGTTTTTGCCCAAAAATGACTAAGTTCAACAGCTGATATTTTTATAAATTATCAGAAATCAAAATCCTAGCAATTTGCATACTTCTGATATATATGTTTAAATGATCTTCAAAAGAATAACTTCCTATCTAGATCTTGCAAAACTGTTCGAGGAGTTATCGGTACAATAAGGGTACCTTTTTGACAGCCAATCGCCCGTCTGCAATTTTTACTATTTCAATAATCGGAAACCCGGTTAAAAATTCACTCTCAAAATTCTTAGAATTCAGAAGCAATGGAGTTACATGGGACCTCACGGCGGTCTTCGAACCCCATGCCGCTCAAAATATAATTACCCCCTTAGGACATTTCTTGATCCGTCTCATTTCTAGAAAAGAGTACGCATTTACTTATATCTCAGTTTAAATTACATGTCAAGTTTTTTTTTTTAGAGATATAAGATATTAGGCATTTCCTTTTATAATACCATGAGAATTATATTACGGAAATTAGCGCATTCGTCACATCGGCAACGATTTTTTTTTCTACATTAACCTCTTCCTGTTTGGTCCAGTTTCAATCATACCTCCTTTTTTTCTAAAAATAATACCGGTGTTTTCGATAGAAAAGGTGTCGTTCATTAAAAGCGTATTGCAACAGTTTAGCTGAATATTATGTTTATTTTTCGTTCATTCCGGTCCGGCGGTTACGGCATGCCTTTTCCCGCAGCAAGGCAGTTGCCATATAAGGTCATGTCAAAATTCGACAAACTTGTAGACTTTACAAAAAAAATGTCAATTTGTATCATGTCAGATGTGCTATTGCCGAGCCTGAAGTTACAAACGCAAAAACTACGGATTGAAAGTGTGCAAAGTTGAAGGTTTAATTAACTAATGTAAACAATAAAGTTGCAAAATGTGCATCATGCGAAGGAACTGAGTCAAATCTTACACGTGTTTATGCCCGAGTTTTATAGGTTACACGATCAGAATTACACATATTCATGCTCAGGCTCACACATCAACACGATTGCATATTCGGATTTACAAGTTTACATGTCTGGATTTTTGAACACGATTACCCTCCATACTTTTTGTCACCGTGCACCAGTGTTTTAATGTCTAAAGTGTATAATTTGTAAACGATTAATTTGCAGTCTACATGCAATATTATTTATAATACAAATTGGTTTTGTCGCTGCGTTAGTCGCTTCGAAAGAATTCATCTCCGATTATTTGCAAGATAAAGTCGTGGCAATGAATTTTATATAATAATTTCCAAAAAGATGATGTAGAATAATATTGAGGTTTTATTGTCTGTATACCTTCGTATCTATAGTTGATGAATTCCGGGTGGTACTTTCCACAGACAACCAATGTGATTATTATAATGCCGTCATTTTTTCGGTATGAGTTGTTATTTTGTTTGTGGTTTCCTTATAGGCCGTTAGTTTTGCTACATGTTTTTGTTGCTCTTATTTTTGTATTATATACACTGTATGTGTGTGTATATACATGTATATATCACTACCTGTTACATATGCATTTATCTATTTTTATTTTATTACGCGGATGTGCATGTGTTATAAAAACCTGTTAATTACGAGAATCACGAATGTTATGTTTTGCGTACAGGGACAGGGGTAGTTGGGAGGGGGGGGGGGGGGTTGGCGGGTAATGAACCCTCAGCTCTTTGATCATTATTTAAAATTATGTGTATTTCATATTTCGTGGTTCTGATAGATTGTACATGTACCTTCTCTTTAAAACTTTTATTTATTTTTCTTTATGAAACTACTTAAACTTGTTTCTTTGAGAAAAAGACTTAGATAGGGAGAATGTTTGTTGCTATTTTATTTATACATTAATCTAATAAAATACCGTTTAAAGTGATAATGAATTTGCACTTACAACAACGTCAGTACATGTACTCGTAATTCACTCTTTTAGGTTGTTATTAAAATCAAATTAAATTGATTGTCTGTGGCTCATCGCTTTTAGCGGGATTTACTGTAAAATATAAGTTTATCGTAACAAATCAAATTAGCAACGAATCAATTTTGAAGTATCCATGCATCTTTGCTATTGGTAGGTTTTTACCATGATATAAATATATACTAGCATTTGACTTCTTTTGCCAGACGATTACTGACTACAGAGGACTAATCGCCGCCCAGTACCCCGGGGACAGCACGGCGGGGAGTCTAGTACGTCTGCTGATGGAACAGAGGTCCCCAGTGGTGGTCACCATTCACCCCCTTATAGAACTCCACTCGGTAAGATTCACCTATCACTACTTCTCGGGTATTTACGGCACAGCTCGGAAAAACATTTCGTATGTACACTGATTAACATCTTCGGGTGTTAAAATTAATCCATTGATGTCTCCTATGTAATTTAGAGCATTTAATTCTAATACTTTTTGTTTATATCAAGTTTTATTAAAAGTTTGGTCGTTTTTCTGCTATGGTAGGAAAGACCCGAGAGGATTTGCAATTGTAAGATGTAGAGGTCTACTGTTTAAAATAACCTGAAGGGTTGCGTTCCGACAAATTTTCATACCATTGGTTGTAAAATTAACAGATGAATGTGGACCAGATGATATTCGTGCTCTTGCCATTTTATTTCATTTTTGCATTTTTTGATAGTCCATCTTAAAATGTTTATATGAAAATCCGTAAATATAATTGTAGAAATGAATAAGGTTTTATTTTCAATGTATTTTGTTTATATTGTATAAAACATCCGAATTACCAACTATATCAAGGACTAATCTTTTTATTTGATAAAGTTCAATCAAAATCAGTGTTTTTGTCCATATATAGACTCCATTGTGGTATCCAGAAGTGTCGTCTGAGTTGTCGCCCTTTAAAATCCAGCGGATCTCGTCCAGCAATGTGACTGATGAAATCCAGCAGGCGGCGCTGCTGATAGAAAATACACAAGTAAGAGTCAGTATGGTGACTGGTGGATTACTTTGAAATAGCAACAAAAACAACAACAAAAAATTACCTTGATCTATAGCCAATATTTGATGAACATTTAGGGCCCTCATACATTGCACACAAAACAATTCCAAAATATTTTTGCAATTGAACTAAAAAAGTAATCAGTCAATTAATGTTAAATTGAATTTAAACTGCAATATACAGTGTTTAGAATAATTTGCAATCAGATTTGTTTAGAATTCATTAAATTGTTTGAGCCAAAGATAAAGTAATAAAACGCCCTGATCTGTTTGTGCCATGAATATCATTGATATATTGTTAAAATAAATATAAAACTTATACGTTTTACAAAATTATTACACATTTTCAGAACCACGAATCACATCGGGTGCACGTGCTGGAAATAATGCCCTGGTCAGCAAAGAATATCATACCTGGGGATACAGGCATTGTAGCGACCGTCGTTAAAGAGGCTCGTGACATCCGGGCACAAGAGGGAAACGGACCAATCACTGTCATGTCTTTGTAAGTCAAATAGTTTACATTGTACAGTAAATATTCATTTGACTATACATGTAATTACATATATATTGTTTAATGTCTAGAAATGTCAGCTTTGTTGTGAAGAATAGTAGAGCAGTGTTTTTTAATTGATTAATTAAGTTGATTTAAAAAAAATTGTAAAAACAGACCCCAGCAACTAACCATTTAGTCAGCCCGAATCTGAGGTTTTCCCTCAAATCTGTGACCTCGTGTTACTGAGTTGAAAACTTAGTTGAGAACTGAGTTGAGTAACTTCTAAGGGTTGCTTATTGTGGTGCCAGGTAGCTTTAGTTACATTCTAAATCATAGGTTCATTTGGCATTTATGTTTATGGCTTGTGATGTTTTACAGTGATGGTGCGGCGGGCTGCGGTGTCTTTATTGCCGCTTATAACGCAACAGAACAGCTGGCGGTGGACGGGGCGGTGAACTTGTTCAGTGTGGTTCACGACATTCACATCAGGCGACCGGAAATGATCACAACAATGGTAACTATGGTTACATGTATAATAGAAGCAGTTGTCTTAAAGTAGCTTCAGATCATTCGGGTTTGCAATGACGTAGTTCCAGTCCTAAGCTTGTCGATTTGGATTTTCGCGTAGAGCCGCTGACATGCATCTACTATCTCAAAATCTGTACGCAATTTATCGGCAAATATCTACGTAGAGATGTTACGGAAGTACATGTATATGGAATCTTTGTTGTTGTAATTCCGCGAAATAACACATTGAATATGTAGTTATTGTGTACCCATATACAATTATTGAAACAAGCAAACCTAGAGATAAAACAAATAAAAAAGATCTCAGACACAGTTTTTTTTTTCCATAAATTAGATTGTATTAATTTTCAGTGATTTTGAAATGGGAATGCTCGACATGTACAGATACATATATTATTTAAACAATAAAATGCTTTCTTTGATGATTCATGCGAGATATGAAGGTGGCGACATTGCAGAAAAAAATACATACATGTAACCCGCGTTGATCATAAAAAGTAAGTGAAATTCACTAAATTACTGTTAATATACAAAAGTATGTACTAAGATAAAAGAAACAGCCAATCGTCTCCTGTAAGACTTTGAGTCTGACATCATCATGATTATTTCGTGCAGTCCGTGATATTTTTTAGGTCGCTGTAGGTTTCGACCAATCGATAAACAGCGCGTGTCGATTTCAGTCCTGTCAGTTTCAGCCGCTGTATATTTCGACCAATCAATAACCAGGGCGTGTCGTTTCAGTCTGGCTGTTTCTATAGAGCTAGGAATAAACTAGAAGTTTCCGTAAGAAATATAGGGAATCATACTCGGTAGATGTAAATATATACATGTATGCAGTGGTGAAGCGCGTGTGGTTGTACATATGTATACACGATGAAAATTACGGTAAAATCGATATTTTCAAAACTGTCTTATTAAACTATTCGGACAATGTATATTAGAGAAAAACTATCAGGCTAATTGGCAATAATAAATCATAAAACATGACATTTGTTCCTTAAATCAGTCGGGGTTCTTCCTTAATTTAATCCGTCATTTGTTAAATTACTGTTTTGTTTTTCTTAGAAAACATTTTGGTAATAATAAGGTGTTATCAATTATACTGAACAGGAAGAGATCGTTATAAGGCGGACGGTATAATTTTCGATAGCGTCAAAACTTCCGTCAAAGTTTTGTCTATCAAATCATCTTATGTTTACTTAAACTTGCAAACACATGCAGTTACTTCAAAGTCTCCAGTTGATGCTACTTCAGACCCAATAAATGCTTTTGTACTTGTCAATAAAAGAGAAAATCTAATTTCATGTATTATATAACTGTCATTGATACAAATTTAAGGGGAAATAAAATTCGTTATCTCAAGTCTACGATCTGACCTAAATGACCTTCAGGCAAGATGTAGTTAATTTCACTTGGGTTTTCTTTTGTAATATTTTAGGACGAGTACGAATTTTGTTACCGCGTGATGGCGGGACTATGAAGTCTGCAGACTACACAGAATATACAGAGGAAGGAAGACTCCGGTGTTAAAAGAAGCAAAAACGTACAGAGCAAACCGTACATGGGAGAAATTATGCATGGTCACACAGCTTAGACTTATTTTTTAATAATCCGATTGAAATACAGTGGAGCCTCAGTTATCCGGACGCTTTCGTTCCCAAGTTGAATCGTCCGGATAGGTGAAGCGTCCGGATATCTGAAATGTGTCTATTGTTGTCATGAATGATAATGTATTTGTATGCAATGGCTCCCAGTGTTGATGCTAGTTTTTTTGCCTTTCATACCATATAACAACACATGTTAGAGTGAACGTTTTTAAGAGATAAAGAACTCTGCTTTATTTTATTATTTTGTCATGAAATATTAACCGGACAATAATGATAACCGAATCTAGCTGAATTCTTTCTGTCCAAGTGTGATATGTGTGTGATACACTGTTGTTCGCAATTTTCCAATTTTTGAAAGTGATTTGGGAAGTCAGTGTATTTATACAAGCTACTCATGAGGGTCTAGCACGTAAAAAAGGTGTGAAACTTAATCGACAGGGGTAATCTTTTGTACTGAGTAGGGTATCATCAAATTTTACCGTCCGGTTAAATGAAGCAAGATTAGTAGTAAATTAGTGTTTTGTGGTAAAAACAGACCGTCCGGATCCGGAACGCGAAATTCCGGATAAATGAGACAAAATAACGTATAAAAAATCTGTTCCCAAATAAAATCGTCCGTAAACTGAAGCGTCCGGTTATCTGGCGTCCGGATATCTGAGGCCCCACTGTATGCTATAAAATTCAAATTCCATGTTTTTGTGTGTGTGTGTATGACTGTGAATGTATATCATAGGCGTTTGATGTATTTTCTTGACTTTGTTAAAAAAAAAATTAAAACTCTGCTTTGTCGTCATGGAAGATTCTAGTTATCTTTTCTGAACTCATTCATTTTTACCACAGGCTAACTACACGTACATGTACACCCACTGACGATTAAAATTTCCGTCCCGAACTGAACTGTCCCAAAGTATATGAATATAAACGATTTAACTCATTATAGATTTTTTCATACACGTACATATATTACATGCGCGAATCCGGAAATTTTTCAATTTTATATGGTGGGGGGGGGGGGGGGGTCCGAGGGATATTTGAGTTGTTTGTTGCGATATAAACTGCATGTTACTTTATTTCGGCATGTCATAAGGATAGTGTTTCACAGAGTTTCTCCTGATAATGGAATAATAACGGAGTCAACAGGACCGATATACTAATTTTTTTTTAAATTGTCTTCATTTGCTAAATTATACGATGGCTCTGGGAACAAGAAGCAGTCCAAGAGCCAAGTCAAAATTAACTTCAATTATTCAAGGAATCGGGAATCATTATTTTTATGCCCCCCTTATTGCTTTGCTGCTGTCTGTCGGTCAGTCGGTCGGTAGGTCCACCAACAGGTTCCGTTCATTTTCTTTGCAAAGGATGAACATATTGAAATGAAATTTGGTATACAGATTTATCATGATAATATCTAAGTCAAGATCGATATTGGGTACGATCGAGCAATTTTCGACAGAGTTATGGCCCTTGGACTTAGAAAAATTTGAGTTATTTGCAGTTTCCGCTCATTTTCTTCGCAGAGGCTGCACATATTAATATGAAATTTAGTATACAGGTTTATCTAAATAAAATCTAGGTCAAGTTTGATTTTGGGTATGATAGAATATTTCCGACAGAGTTATGCCCCTTGGACTAAGAAAAATTCCAAATGTTTGCAGTTTACGTTCATTTCTTTGTGGATGTTTCCATAGGAATGGGGGGGGGGGGGCATAAGTGTTTCACAAACATCTCTTGTTTTTTTAAGTATTATGAGATGAACATGATCAAATCCAGTAAAGTCCGAGGGGCTTTATTATAGATCTGACCACGCACGACTGTATTCGATCTCCGCTTAATATTCAAAGAATGATTCCTAATTATATAATTTTTAGCAATAGTACAATTCAAAATTACTAAAATAGTCATTTATGAAATATATTTGAATTATACGTTACAAAATCTATGCGTAGTGTTGACACATGTACATTTCTGTGATAACACTACGAATCGATTTTAATCCAGTGCATTTCATCGATTACAATTTTATCATTCGTGATCAAGTCCATCATAAAGCCTTTAACTGATGCTTGAGATAAATGATTGAGCACATAATAAGGAAGAAGTGTTTAAAAATTTTAAATTATATCAGAATTAACGTGCATTCAGTATTCAAATTTTCAAATTTGACTTTTAAAGTCTTAAACTGCTGATACTAACCGGGACATGTGCAGATCGATCCCTAACATTTTTTCTATCAGGGGTCAAAGGGATCATAAGTTTGTTTGCCGTGGAGGGGGGCGATGGTGACCTATTTACGGTAATTTAATCATGGAATTTTAATAGGTTCTAATTTTTTAAGGGAGAAGGGGTAAGAACGCCCCCCCCCTTTCCGACCCACCCTCTAAATCGATCCGCGTATATGCTGGGACCATGAAAAATGAAAATAATGTTTTAAAAAAGATCTTGATATCTTTGAACAATATTTAAAAACTTTTGATGAGATAATATCCGAAGAAAGTTACAAGTGTTCGTAAATCGTCGGTCGTGCATTTGAACAGTCTTTGTAGTAAGGAAGTACTCTATGTTTATACATACAAAGTACAGCGCATACTTACCAAGAGTATATACACACTTACTTATAGTAAGTCTACATTCCGGATATATCTGAAGAAACGCTCCAATGTTCTGACCGACAAGTGGAGGGAAACAGAGCCTCGCCACACACAGTGCTAGCGTGTCCAACTCCAGTCAGCTGATCAAGCTGAAACTGAACGGTATTTTATTATTCTCTTCTGGTTCAAACGCGGTAACGGAACGTTTACATATACATGGCTTGTGTCCGTGTTAATTTTAAGTACATTCAGTTCTATAATACATGTATATAATAATGTACTATGTAGGATGAAATCAAGGGTTCACATATATATACGTCGTGATCGATTAAACATAGGCTAAAGAATCAGATCTATAACTCAGGAATTGGACAATCGATTGATTCTCTTTTACTTTATTTATAAAATTTCGAAGTTCTTTGGGTTATTATAACTACCTCATTTACCCAGGCACGAATCAGGGGGGATGGGGGTACTTTTTGCATATTGCACATATTTTAGATAAGCCCCCTCCCCCACCCCACCCCCCACCCCCTCCTCCGAACTTTCAAAAACGCTGTCACGTGCCTGGATTCCATGCCGTATAATTACATGTACTTTATAACATGTTTACTCATATAAAAAGTATGTTCTTAGCACAAACACTTGATATTAACAATTTATTTTTTTTACTAGAAGATTATTTCCTTAAACTGTCTTCCTTTGCCGTGATAAGTAATGCATAACTTTTTAAGGTCAAGTGTTTGTGATAAGGAATCAAGCTGATCGGTTGAATGGGAGAATTTTAAGGGGTGAAAGTATAATAATATGACTCAATTTCTACTAATATTCTGCGTGAATTCTTGCAACAGCAAATTCCTCAAATATAGATACATGTAACCTATAACAATTTCTGCAGTTAAACAGATTTCAGCGGTTAAGCACGTGACAGTGTGATTTTTTTTTTTAATATTTCAGTGACCCAGAAAATGTTTAATTTTTTTTACAAAATTTCAAATTTTGAACTCAGAGAAGCATGAAATTGAAATTGAATGAAAATTGAATTTTAAATGCAAAAATCTTAAGCCGTTTAGAGCTGGGATAAAATGTAAACACTTTTTTTTTTTGACGGTGAACGACTTTTGTACTGGCTTTAACTTCGCTTGTGTATACAAAGTAATTTGATTCATTGAAAAAGCCCCTAAATAAATACGACATGTATATTGCTCGACCTTTGAATGGTTTGCAATGTCGTACTTTTACATGCACACCACGGACATATTAGAATGATGATTTGTGTTCAAATAAAGGAAGGAAATTTTAATGTCTAGACATTTTATCAACTATTCTCATACAAGATTTTTTTTGAAAAATGAAAAAATTCCTTTTCGTGTCATGCAATAGTTGATGAATAAATGTAATAGGATATTAGTACATGTACATATAGATTCGATGTAGGAAGGTCAGTAAGTATAAATCTCTATATGGGTTTAATAATTATGTACATGTACTATGTATATGTAAGTAATAGTTATGACGAATATTATTTCTATTTATTGTAATTTAGATAAAGGAGAAAATCACATCGCCAAACGTACGTGTGTTTATTTCAATGCCAACAGCTGGGATAGGGAATGTATTCTCGCATTATCACCGGTGTGAGATCGGTTTGTCCGGTGTGAGACAGCAGTGTGAGATTTTTCTGTCTTACACTGTGTATTACTACGCCGTTTTAAAACGTAAACAAACGTTGTCTCTGTAGGGAAATGCAAAATGGTGCATTGAGATTATCCATTAAGTAATTGTGTTGCTAAATTAATTACAATTTATCATATTTTTAATTAAAAAAACTGTCGTATGCTCTCATTTTGACTTGCACTATTTGAAGCACGCGGAGGGATAAACCGAAGGTAATCTTTTGAACGTCATAACAGAAAGTTGTCAAACACCATTTTTTAAGGTAATATAATGCGAGAAAAATAATCATTCATTATATACTCGTGTGGGATAGTGAAATTCCACCTCGGGGCCAAGATTAACGGTCTAGGACTCGGCAAAGCCTCGTCCTAGACCGTGAATCTTGTCCCCTCGGTGGAATTTCACTATCCCACACTCGTAATAATGAATGATTCTATTAGTCTTTATGTAAAGTTTAGTTGTTTGTGGTCACAAAACGGATGGGGGGGGTGATAACTTAAAGAAATTATACTCATGACGGGCAAAAATAATAAGCATGGCGAAGATATTCAGAATAAACAAATAATCAAACTGTCTGCAGAGAAAAATGAATGAACAGACTATATCAATTTTGTCATTTGGACAAAAATATGAAAGCCGCCCCACCCCCACCCCACCCCATCTCACGTCGTCATTTTTGTGACAAAACCTGAGATTTATTAAACAATATCTAAACATTCAGTCAAGACGACATTTAGGCCTACACACTTTGAAAGTTTTCAAAATATTCAATTTTAGATTTAGAGTTAGTGTAACTGCATATCCTATTAAAAAATTTATGATCATTGACCAAGTTTAATTTAGAATGTTTTGTTCACTTCAAATATATGTGTCTATTTGCCTAGACATAATAGCTCTCCTTTGAATGATGACCCAATGTTATTCATGACCCCTTTGCCTTTTTATACACACATAGCTTGTAAATAGTTCAGTATAGAATCTGATACTTGCTTCTGTCCTTAGGGGTGTTTATTCAGCTCCGCCACTTCAACAATCGATTCCGTAAGCTAATTTTATGTGTTTTTATATTCTCTGGCTCATTGATAGATAACAAAACTATTTATTCCCCCGTGGGTATAACTGTTATTTATATGTTTTTGGTATTCAACATTAGTATTCGAAAAGAAGATATATACACGGGTAATCAAGAAATTTCTCTCTCTCTCTCTCTCTCTCTCTCTCTCTCTCTCTCTCTCTCTCTCTCTCTCTCTCTCTCAAAAACCATTTCTCTTCTGCTTGAATAGATCAGCAGTATATTATATTTTTAATGAACAACAGGAAGACATACCGTTACATACATGAGAGAGAGAGAGAGAGAGAGAGAGAGAGAGAGAGAGAGAGAGAGAGTTCTTTTTTTTAACAAGTGTGGCGGGCACCTGCCAGTTTGTAGTTAATCGGGCGTGAGCATGAATTTGTTGAATCGGTCTGAGCCATAACTTATTCATTCTTTAAGTAAAGCCTCGTAAAAAAAAAATTCACTTAACACATACACACTCCTTCATCAGGATATAACACCATAAAATGAGAATAAACTTCAACCTAAATTTTAACCCAATAATTCGATGAAAGTCTGGCTGGAGGTTTATAGCTAGAACTACATGTACATGTATATTATTCAAAGGGATATTTGTTCTCTGAAGTGAAGCAAAATATACATTTTTTCTTTAGTTTTAAAGTATGTAATCACTTTATGGTCTTGAGGCCAGGTCAGTCATAAAATACAGGTGTGTTTATTAACAACCACTTCTTTGAAATGTAAGATAAAAATCTGATTTCAAGATAGAAAAAAACACAATGCATGGGGTTATAAGGTACATTTACACGGGTATGACTGAATATGTTTTGTACTAAGGCTACCTTCAAGATAAGCAATTTTCAATCTTCCTTTTTAAGACAGACTATATATTGATATCTCAAACGCGCACGAGTACGAATGTTCACAAATTCTTTTGGAAAATTCCTTTTTTTTATTGCCGCCTAGAGAAGTTATCGTTTAATTGATACGTTTAAAACAGCAAAACACATTTGTTCCTTGATACCTGAAGTCTTAAAAATAGATCAGTAATCTCAAAATCGTATTCTCCACAGTATTAAAGAAAAAAAGAAGAGCATGGCGTTAAAAAAAGATATTTCTGCAATTAAGATGTATACGTGTAGCTATATGTAGTTTCCTGTGTGCGAATTCTACAGCAATATAATTGTAATTATGGGAATTTTCCTGAACGTTCAATTAATTCAATTCGTTTAATCACTCAAATCAATTATACACAATGGTACATGCATGAGGTACGAAAGTGTATACTTGCGTTAATAAGCAATTAATGTTAAGGGCCTATAATTATACACAACATAATGACACAAGTGTCAATAAGCATTAGTGAAAAAAAGAAAAAAAATAGCGAAGAAAAAGTGGATGAACGACGATAATGAACTATGATAAATGAGGCAAAGGGCCCGGACCTCCCCACCCTCCCACCACCCCCCCCCCCGCCCCTCTGGAAAATATCAAATTCTATCACAGTGTAAAATGACCAAAATTAGGCTTCGAACCATGCACCACCCATCCACCCCCCCCCCCAGCAAAAAAATTCTGGACATGCTTTGGACGATCTTGTACGTATTGTTGGAGCAGACAGCTAGTTTTGTTTACGTGAGTGGTTCTGAATTAAAAGACATAGGATATAAGACCGCACGCTGCATCCTGTAGGTTTGACAGGGTGATGGCTATAATATCAGTTACGTATGTAGTATATAAACATCATGCACGTGCATGCATGTGTTGCACGAACTGAAAGATAACACCCGGAGATTCCTTCTTCGAAGATAGACCGGTACCTTTAGCAGACTGAAGAAGAATATACCAAGTAAATTTGGATAACCCCCCCCCCCCCCCATCCCACCTGAAGTCGCACGTCATTTTGCAAGACATATGAAGATGTATTGCTTTTAAATGAAGCTTATATATACTTACTTAGTAAATAGGTATGCATACATGCATGTGTGAGGGAAGAGTTTCGGTACAACAGTTTTATGATTGCTTTAATATGCGACACTTTGCAAAATACACCACTATGCATTATTAAGTATACTGTAGCAGTTACATATATATACACTGATTAAATATTGTGTTGATATACAAGAAACTGTTTATAACCTCACAAGTACATGTATACAGTCATACAAAACATGGCATATAAAATTGTAAACCAGCAAAATTGTAAACCAGCTTATAGCACGTACATGTATGCATGCATAATACGCACATGTACATGTATACATAGGTATTGTCAAATTAAAACACCCATACAAGTATGCAGTTAAAAGGAATCCCGCACCCTAAAAATAACTCCCAACAGTCGCACATAATACGGTCAAGGCTTTTTAAAAATAAAGGAAGCGGAGACATTTTAAAACTGCATGTGTAAAAATTTGGGGCGACCGGGAGAATTGTTTACTAATCTTTCTAACGGTAAGTTCACTTTATGGTCTGTACATCATCCATGAATGTGTATAGTATAGGGTATTGTTTATAGAGCATATGATATCACATCGCTTTGGCCCCAGATGTACAGCAAAATGCCACGAATTCCACAATCTTTTTTTTTTCATTTGTGGTTTATCTGTAATATATCTTGATGCACTTGCGTTTTCTGAACTACCGACGCGAACTGGAACATTTTAAAATGCAGGTGTGCGCAAAGACTTGAGGAGAATTACGATTCACCAGGTAAGTTTCGGTCTAGATTGGAGAATCTAAAAATAAAGCGAGTGAATCCCAAGCGTAATTGTGATAAATATACAGGTGTATATATACGTATACCTGAGATTCAATATATAGGTCTATAGAGGTAGGTGGGTGTTTGTTTTTGTGTTTAAGTTCAAGTTGGTAGACCCTACCTTGAAAATGAGTAACAAACTATGACATCAGAATGGTTTTCGTTCAACAGTGACTCGCGGTTTTTGTACGGGGCGCAATTTGAAAAAAAAAATCACAGTATACGTCGATGACTTCAGTTTAAACACTCGGTGCAGCTATTAACTCAGTTATTTCCGGTATTTTGTGCATAGTAGTAGTATTTATCGTTTGTATTGATCTGTGTGTATATAATAGTGTTTTGCTTTTGTCTTATTATATCAATCGATTCTTATTATCAGATAAAAAGGCCACACATTAAGAGCACCGGAAAAATCTACTTTCGGTTTCAATTCAGGCAGGCATCTCTTCGCTTCGTATTGTGAGTCATACAGCGCCGTGTAATCTCTTGAAAAATAAAGGCGTGATGGAGAGACAGAAAATATGTCTACTGTTTCTATCACTTTCCTATGTGTCTGGATTTAACATTGGACTTAAAGGAGTTGCTGTTTCGAAAGGGGCGAGTGATTCCATGCATGGCTACTCCCTGGATTTCGCTACCAAGGACAATAAAGTCTGGTATGTAAATATAAACACATTTTATCAGATGATATTAGACTGATAATTTCACTCAGGATATTGGCAGTACAGAATCTCCATTGTTGTTTATAAGATCTGATACATTATTGTCAAAATGCTGTACTGGTGAAATAAAATACTATAGCTCAGTACCCTATTAAGCTGTGTGACTGTCAAAATAATATGTTGGGACTATAGGAACTGGAAATGAATAGCACAGTGGGGTAGCTCCTGACTAAAGTTACAGAGGTTTAGGGTTTGATACCCATTCAGGCAGTTTAAATATCTGCTTACTTGCTCAGATCTCGGGGAAATTTATTGAATTCCCATAATAGAATTCAAAAATAGGCCTAGGACCCCTTCCCTCTCCCCCCAATATTCCTATGACACCCCCCCCCCCCTTGGAAAGTTGTTCTGGATCCCCGCATGTTTGGATCATTCCTTCTTTTTCTTTTACAATGTTTTGATAAGATATTCACCCTATCTTGATTTGATAACCACCTTCTCATGGTTCGAAATAAGTCAATAAAAATTTCAACCTGACACAGTGACTGTAGAAGTTGCGTTTGACTTTATGGACAGTGATTATCGGCCTCGGGGTATGACCTTTTCTCTTTATACTCGTACTAGCTCTACTAAAAAGCTATATACATGTATATATTAGCTTAGTGGTATAGAGCTCCTGACTATTGAAATACAAGTGTTCTGGGTTCGATTCCTGGTTCAGCCATATATTTTCATTGTTACTTTATATTTGCTTTCAATCTTGACTTTTCCAACTTTGATTATTATTTTCATTCCAAAATCAGGACCCTTGAGTTGCGTTTGTTACAAAATATTGAGATTCTATATGAAAATGATTTTTTTTTAACAAGTGGAGATAAAGATTTTACTAGCTATTATAAGTGCCTGACAAGTCATCGTAAAGTTAAACATCTGAAAATTTAAGTGCATCTGGCATCTCTTACGTACATTATAAGTAGTAAGTACATTCAGTACTACTGTACATTGTTTTATCATGTTTATAAAACCCAGCAGGTACAATGTATAAACTTTATTCTTGGTCATACACCTATACAATGAACAAATTCTTTAATCTGCTTTTTATTGTATATTAATTGTCACAAAAACAAATCAGTTTTTATATCTGATCAGCTTCAGACAGCTCAGTTGGTAGAGCACCTAGCTAGAGATTTAAGGGGCCTGTGTTTGAATCCATTGTTTCTCCCATCTTGTTACAATAATATATTTATCCCCAACAAATTATGAAACAAAGTCTTTTGTATTCAATGTACACAGAAACTTTAATTACATCCCAAAGAAAATTGACAATTGCATGAAAATTGACTGGTCCCAACTATTTTATTGAGTATTAAGTTTATTGACCTTTTTTCTTTGGGGGGGGGGGTCTGGATAAACAACATCCATCCAAATGTAATCGTTATAAACCGTAAAACGGGTGTCCAAGACTAGATAGCATATCATTTACTGCAAGTTAATGTGACCCCTTTGGTTTCGTGTGTGAGAGAGAGAGAGAGAGAGAGAGAGAGAGAGAGAGAGAGAGAGAGAGAGAGAGAGAGAGAGAGAGAGAGAGCAAAATGTAAACATTACAGAAATTTGAAATAGAAAATATTACCCAAATTACTTGTTGAATTTGCCGTATGTATTGAATCAGATGTATATTTTATTAACATGCACTGAAAGATTGATCAATTTATTTGATTAGTTCTTTTGAATAGCATGCCTGCATCATTATTCTTGCCATATTACTGCAGGCACTGTATATTATATTTACATGTCATTTATAAGGTAAACATCTTAAATCTGTTTTTGAGCAGATCAGATATAGATATCTCATAGTCCTGGTCTCAGAATCATGAAGCAATTTTAGACTTAAAGCTGACATGAATTGATAAATATGCATTATTTCCCTTTTATCTCTGACTATCGCCTTATTAGTTATCAAATTCTATTGTTACGCTCATCGCTACACACCCCTTATATAAGGCCGAGAGCACTATTCATGCTTCACTGCCTTCAGGTACATGTATTTCATTCTAATCACCCAAACATGTTACATTGGACGGAAAGATTTGAAGAAATGTGTTTTGAATGACAACCACTGCACTGTTAAGGAACATTCAATGAAAGTCGAAACATACCATACTCAAATCCAGGTATACATATTTTAAAAGTCCTCGATCATTGTAATACGTTTTATTGTGTCGTTTTGTTATATCATCCTACATGCACACACTTTATTAGATCGCCCACTGAAAGCATGCACTTGGTAAGTACCGGTATATTGTTGACGTAATTTACATTTTTTAAGTGACAATTTATGATCCATAAGTATTTTTTCTTTAGTGTCGTTATAACAAGACCTTGGACTTTCGATATGGCTGTTAATTTTTTGCATCGAAACGAGGTGAAAAGGAGGCTGGTCTCTGAAGTAAAATATACAGAACTTATAGAGAGGCATAGCACTCAAGTTAGACAGATGTTGATTTTAACAAGCAATGACTGGATGATCAACAATGAAATAGACAGGCCTACATCACAATACTTTTTAACATAATTACCCAAAGTCCAAGTTCTTGTTTAAAATGGCTCTATTTCCAGGATCTATTATGATCCTGGACACTGGTATCCCTCACAGCTGTCTTCAAATAAATGTCATTCTATTGCATCCTGATTTTGACAGGCTCCTGGTGGGGTCACCAAAAGCAACCGACCCAGATGTTGCACAAAAAACTGGGACAGTTTCGTACTGTGGAACCAGTTTAAACTGCCAACACATTGCTGTCACTAGACTTGCCGGTATGTACTTTTTAAAAAAATCTGCAAGCAAGTGATAGTATTCTTAGTCATATTGTATTTTTTTTAATTTCAAAACAGCAAAAGAGTTTTGACCATCCACCTGGAGGAATTCACCTTTTTTTTACTGTTTTAAAATTTTGCATCATTCATACCTTTTTTTGTTGAAGGTATAACCGGAATCCCGGAGGATAGGACTGATATGTGGCTGGGAGCCTCTGTAGATGTTGGCAATGCAGTAGCAGTAAGTAGCCACTTTTTATAACTCTCTGCTCAGCAGTACACCTTTAGACTAATTGTCCCCCGCCGCAACGCGGTGCGGGGACATAGAAATGCCGGGTGTCCGTCCGTGCATCTGTCCGTCCGTGTGTCCGTCACACATTTTTGTAAGCGCTCTCATGCCTACAAATTTTGACCGATTTTCATTAAATTTATACCAAATGTTTATACCACTAATACTTTGGTCAAGTTCGAAAATCAGCAGTGGTCGATACTTTTTGTTGGAGTTATAGGACTTTGATCACAATAATGACTCTGTTTTATCCAAAAATTGACCTTGTAAGCGCTCTCATACCTACTAATTTTGACGGATTTTCATTAAATTAATACCAAATGTTTATACTACTATTACCTTGGTCAAGTTCGAAAATCAGCATTGGTTGATACTTTTTGTTGGAGTTATGGAACTTTGTGACGGATTTATCACACTTTTTTGTAAGCGCTCTCATGCCTACAAATTTTGATGGATTTTCATTAAATTTATACCAAATGTTTATACCACTATTATCTTGGTCAAGTTCGAAAATTAGCATTGGTCGATACTTTTTGTTGGAGTTATGGGACTTTGTGACCTTGAAAGTGCTCTCATGCCTACAAATTTGGACGGATTTTTAGAAAATTTATACCAAATGTTTATACCGCTAATACTTTGGTCAAGTTCGAAAATCAGCAGTGGTCGATACTTTTTGTTGGAGTTATAGGACTTTGATCACAATAATGACTCTGTTTTATCCAAAAATTGACCTTGTAAGCGCTCTCATACCTACAAATTTTGACGGATTTTCATTAAATTTATACCAAATGTTTATACTACTATTACCTTGGTCAAGTTCGAAAATCAGCATTGGTCGATACTTTTTGTTGGAGTTATGGGACTTTGACCACAATAACGACTCCGTTTTATAAAAAAATTGACCTTGTAAGCGCTCTCATACCTACTAATTTTGACGGATTTTCATTAAATTAATACCAAATGTTTATACTACTATTACCGTGGTCAAGTTCGAAAATCAGCATTGGTTGATACTTTTTGTTGGAGTTATGGAACTTTGTGACGGATTTATCACACTTTTTTGTAAGCGCTCTCATGCCTACAAATTTTGATGGATTTTCATTAAATTTATACCAAATGTTTATACCACTATTATCTTGGTCAAGTTCGAAAATTAGCATTGGTCGATACTTTTTGTTGGAGTTATGGGACTTTGTGACCTTGAAAGTGCTCTCATGCCTACAAATTTGGACGGATTTTTAGAAAATTTATACCAAATGTTTATACCGCTAATACTTTGGTCAAGTTCTTTTAGATTGTAGTATTTTGGATATATTTGCGACAGGAAAAATAGAAAAAAAAATGGGTGGTGGGGGTAAAAAAATATTCCTCCCAACCTCCCCACACATTTAATTCTGTAACAGCCCTGAATGTTTGAAAATATTCCAATATACAGTATACTAGTATACTGCTTGACCAGCGGGGGACCCTGGAATTCTATTCTTGTTTACAATTTGTTAGGCCAGTTTTATTGCAGAAACTGTGAAACTGCATGGGTCTTCTGGGGGGGTACTACTTTTTAGCTCACCTGAGCTGAAAGTTTAACTGAGCTTTTCTGATCACTTTTTGTCTGGCGTCCGTCTGTCTGTGTGTCCAACAATAAACTTTTTACATTTTTCAACCTCTTCTCCAGAATCACTAGGCAAATTACAATTGTTGCTCAGGTGAGCGATGTAGCCCCATGGGCTTCTCGTTTTAATATATTTTGTTATATCCCCTCAAGTGCCAAAAAACATTCATTTGCTAAAAATTATGTTTATTAGTATTCTTAATTAAGGAATATGGAATCATTCTTTGAGTATTATGAGGTTATAATTTTGGTCGGGGCATTGTCAAATTCAGTTAAAGCCCGAAGGGCTTTATGATCAATTTGACCACGCTCCAACTGAAATTATAACCTCATATTATTCAAAGAATGACTCCTTATTACTTATATTTATATTATTTCCAATTTGTACACTTTAAAACATCATTATTTTAAAACCACTCTTTTTAATGTAGCACATGCTATGTATTACTTAAGAAATAAAGTACGAGTTTTCGTGAATGTTGCAGAATAACCTCCGAGGTCGAGAAATGTTGTTTTGAAATATAAAAGCCGAGGCGTTAGCCGAGGCTTTTATATTTCAAACAACATTTCGAGACCGAGGAGGTTATCCTGCAACATTCACGATAACAAGAACTTCATTTCTATTCTACTAACAGCCCAGTATTTCTACAGATCGTTTCTTCTATAGAGAGACGATCTAGGTCATTTTGACGGCTGTTCCGTGTAACCCCAACGGTTTTGTTAGTAATGTTTACTTGTGTATCGATCAAAGGAATCACATGCAGACGACAGACGTTTTCTTTGGATTTTTAATACTCTTCACTTATTCATAAAATATCTTTGAATCATGTTCCTTATATGTTAAGGGCAATTTAATACGATTATTACTACTAAACGTGATATATTTAATGTAAAAACATGCAGTGAAAATGTGTTAGGGAGGTCCTAGGAACAGCCGCATTGATCTCTTAAAAATAAACATTTGAGGCAATACACATCCTTTTGACTGGAACTAACACGTGAAATTGACATGGTTAAAAAAATTACGGTTTGAATTTGTACTTTCATGATCAGTGCGAGACAAATAGGTATTTCTGATCTGATAATTTACTGATGACGTTCGTGGTATATTGGAGAATAATGTCCGCGGCATCTCTTTGTTCTCGGCAATAACTGTTAGTAGTAGAATATGCGGCGCACCCAATACCGATTTTCGGTTATGCTATAAGACACGCCCATTTTGCATCACTCATGTTTTATGAATTAAGTTATTGAGTTTCAGGATTCAAAATTTATTGTTAATATTATCACAGACAAAGACAGTTGAAAATGTAAATATTATTTTATAACATCAGTTCACAAATCTCAAAAAATAAAATCACATAAACAAGATGTACCTTTTTTTGGAAACAATTAACCCCAAAGTTTGCATCGATCATCATTTGGTACTACAATAAAAATGCTTATAAAAAAGTGCAAATTGCAAACAATTTTGATTGGTATAATCATAATTGGTGTTTTATATATATATTATTAGTTAATTACATATTTTAGAATGAGGGGGAATTGAACTGCACTCAGCGTTAAGCGGGAATTCTTCATAAGCTTATCTTCTGTAACTATGTTTTTCTGTAATTTAAACAATCATGATTACATGTTAATCTCATCTTAAGCAGCAAAATGTTATTACTTTGCATAATAAAAAGTATTCAGGAGGTTGAATTGTGAAGAAGTGTTAATACAATTATGTAGGCCGGGTATATAGATAATAAATATGCATATATGTACATGTTAATGTTTTTTATGTAATGAACCGGTATTTATATTATTTTACATATGTGTTTAATACATAATGCAAGATCTTGTTTCCTCTTGAGAGCTCTTGATTGATATATAAATTGAAATTGAATATGTGAATATGAATATTGATGAATAACAGAAATCATAATTTATCCATCATTAATTAGTTCTGTGGACCCCGCTGGAGGAGAAACCTTTCTGATGATGTCACCACAATGAATGGGTTGTGTTATGAAGTACCCTTTGGATTTCTGGATGGTGATGTATTCTTAAAGCCTGTCATTGCTCCAGGTTTCTACAACTCGCTATCCAATGAACAGTTTACAAGTCCAGATGCAGCCAGATTTAACCAGACCATCAAGTATGGGTTGTCTTCGTCAGGAATGGCTGTCAAGTACTTTGTGGGAGAAGTAAGCCGTTACTATAATACACCTTCTTTATATTTTGGTGAAGTAGTTATGATAGATAATAATTTCCAAATGTTATGCTGTTTCTGAAGGGCAGTAGAATGTACAGTAGAATCTTTTTGGATGTATGAAAGAATAAAGAGAATATATAGATTACTGTGCAATCATTAGATTTCGTGGTGGCTCATTTTTCGTGGATTTCGTGGGTATCTCTCATCATCCACGAAATAACATCCTCCACAAATTGATATATTAAGTAATAAAGTCATATTTCCTTTTATAGATATTATATATGAGAATACACCAAAATTACGTCTCCACGAACCTGTTAAATTAAAGCCATCCACGAAAAATTGGCCCCCACGAAATTTAATGATTTCACAGTATCTATGAACAAGGTCCTCGTAAAGAACTGTGTGCGATAAGGTCTAATTTCTGCCCCCATTTGTTTTATAAATCTGTTAAAAAAAAAACAAAAAAACATATCATAAAGATATTTTGATAAGACATAAAACTGAATGTGCTAGTTACAGAAATCTAAAAGTTTTTCAACATCGATCCTTCCTCGTGCTTCTATCACATCATGTAAATGGACCTTTTCCCTTATTTTCTCAAAAGCATGAAAATTTCATTAGTTTTTCTTCATATTCAAGATTAGGAGGTGGTATAGAGCTCAATGTTGCTTCAAAACCATTTTTACATATAATATTGTTCATGTTATTTTGCATATCATATTAAAAAAGATGGTGTTAGAGCAAGCATGCGCTCGATGTTTTTTTTCAAAAAACTGATAGGAAATCCCCCATTTCTGGCTAAAATATGTACTTTTTGTGAAATTAGTTTATCATTAACATATTATCACATTTCTCTTATGACCTCGATTAGATGATATTATAGCATTGAATCATGATTTTTTGAAGTATACAGTCTCATAACTGCAGCGGTGTGTGCATAAAAATTGAGTAACGCGTGTTAGCGCGTTATGAAAATTTGTTTGTGCACATCATTGCATTTATGAGACTGTATACTTCAAAAAATCATGATTTAATGCTTAAATTTACATTTTTTTTAACTTCATGTCTTGTCTGCAAATGTGAATTATACCTTAAAATTCCTAAGGGTAAGTTCATATTAATGGAGGAGCCACAGTAACAGCCACAAGCGTAAACTTTTATTTCGCTTGTGACATTGCAGTTTACTGCGTTCAAATGTGACGTCATAATAAAACTCGTCATTTTAACCTTTGAGTACCCTGTGTGCATCACAGTGTTATAATTGCCGTAGCTTTCAACACACTTTACAAGCAAAAAAAATGTGGAATGTAAATATATCTTTATAAACCTGATATATATTAACCTGTCTTTTAGCAAATATTTGAAGCTTTATTGATTAAATTTTGGCGCATAAAAACACTTTATCATACACATAGCTCTTTTGATTAATTAAAGGTAATTTTTACAGCAAAAATTTGTATAATATACTTTGGTTTTCATCCCTATTTTGCTAAATACCATTTTTCATTGACTGTGTTGTTGATTTGATTCATGAAATTGAATCAACAACGAAGTCAACGAAAATTAAAGTAAAATTTCTAATAATATTGCATTGATGGGATCATTGTCCACAAATGTATGATTCATTGAAACTGTGATTTTCATCAAAATCACAAAAATTAATTAAAGCAATTGAATATTGATGGAACCACAGTTTGAAGTAATACATTAAATACTTTTTAAAATAAATGTAGGTTTATGCTACAGTGTAACTTTGATCATGAATAATTTTGAGTAATTGGACATTTACAAAAAAACAACTACAACAAAAACACAGCAATTATTTTGGTTTCTTGTTTACAGGTAATGGTTGGTTCACCTGGTCTCAACGAGTTTGCGGGTAAAGATATATGGAAAATTGTAACCAAAGAACATGATTTTTCTCTCCTGTAAATACATGTGAATTGTCTCTTCATTTTTTCATCTCTTATTTACGATAGGTGGATACGCGTTTTTGAGTGGTGCACTAGGTTATCAAGTAAAAGCTGAGGATACCACTGAAGCTAAACAAGGACAGATGTATGGTTAGTAGAATTATAGATAACAAGAAAATCAAAGTCCTGAAAGTACTGATATACTTTGATTTCACCAAGAATCATAGTGTTCAGTTTTTGTGGATTTTTCATGAAAATCACAGTTTCAAGGTACATAAATTTTAACTGCAATAGTGTAGGTACTAGTTAGACATTAAAAAGTTGTTATTAAGTTTTAATTATAAGAATATCATCAATTCTATATTTTTTTTTTTCACAGGTTATGCTCTTGCAATTGGTAAGTTCTATGGAGGCTCCCAAACATACTTTGTATCTGGAGGCCCAAGAGACGGGGGTTCAGGAAAGGTAAAATCTTGCAAACATTTCAAGCTATAAATACAAACCCATTCTAAAAATTAAGCCCTCATTTCCCTTCAGTATGGATAAGAAAACACATTATATCTTGAAATGTGCTCCAGGCCCAAAACTATTTGTAATTTTTTGAATAGCTTGAAATTGAAATGTGTAAATGTACTATTACAATTATGAAAATTTAAAGACACAAGGCATGAAGTTACTAAAGTTTTAATTTAAATAAATATTTAATATCAATTTATGAGAAATACATTCTTTATATGAATTCTTTCTGTAGATCATGCAAACTTTTGATTATAATTTTCTTTAAGTTCCTTTGCTATTAATTTTAATCTTGATGATAAACCAAGTAAAATATGACAATTGACTCATGAATCTACAGTAGCACTGATATTTTGGCAAACTCCCAACATCTCAAATTATCATCTCTTTTTAAACACAACTTTGTCATGAGAATTCAAGACAGGGTGAAACCTTTTGCAAGTGAAAAAAGGACTAAGATAACATGGGGCAAAAATATCCCAGGCCTGTACATACAGTATATTAGTTAGATACACATATACTTTATCTAAATTGATATGTTTCAGGTACTAATCACGGATACAAGCTTTGTATTGAAGGAGAGACTAAGCGGAGTGGAGGTAGGAGTCTATTTGATTTTCCAAAATTCATTTCAATTTTATGAACTATACAATCATGTACAATTCTCAGCAGTTTGATGTTTCAAGTCAATAAAAATAACTTTGTGAAACAAGAACAAAAACATGCAAACCCCCCCTGACTTGGATCCGCCAAAGCGTGTCCACTACCTTACTCCTTATTGGCTAATTCAAGCTGGTTTATCAAAAATGAAAGTAGGTTTTTGATTAATTTCACAATTGTTTCGTATTAGTTAAAATTCAATTATAGCTTATGGACATCATCTCACTCGTGTTGAAATACCAAATGTGTAATCAGTCACTCTGGTGTAGGCATTTTGTAGTTTATTTGCAAAATTTACGTTATGTTATCTTTGTCACAGTTTTAATTTCTATATTTTGCCAAATATAATACACATTGGTACATAATATGCAACCCCCAGTTTGGGTCTGAAAAGAAGTGACAAATCATAGTGTTGGAATATAATATGCCCAGCTAAACTTTGAACCAAGTTCAAACTGTTCAACAAGCTGGGTCACAGATTGCAGGCAATTATGGATCGGAAAACATGTCAAAAAATTGTGGCCTATAATACTCGCTCCATTCTTACAAATAAATATTCTAGAAAAAAAGTGTATACTGTAGATTCCTTATGAAACGATAGGAATAAATATCCGCATATTATCGCAAGAAGCAACCCTCGTGGATCTTAAAATCGTGCTTTTATTTCTGACTAATATAAAATCATAACAAGAATTTGGTGCTCGCGATTTTTTATTCTCGCAATTTGATATAAAGCAGCAGATTGGCTGAATTAAGTGTTGAAATAAGGAATTTACAGTATTATATTCTGCAAACTTCCGATATGCATTGAATGTTAATTTTGTCATGTTTCCAATTATTGCATTGATTATGATGAGATAACGATTTTGTGTCACCCTGTAGCCTGGGAGTTACTTTGGCTCTGTTCTCTGCGTGGTACCAGCTTCAGCGTCCGGTTTTAACACCGACATCCTCCTGGTAGGAGCCCCTTCCTTCAGTAACATGCAGACCTACGCCAATAACTACTACACCAATGAGGAGCAGGGACGTGTGTATGTCTACCAAAAAAGCGGAAACGATGTAAGCTTCATATTCAGTGGAATCAAATTTATACCGCAGAGCTGGGGTTTTTTGCATGTCACAAAACTTGCTAAAATGGGGAAAATGTGTAGCATTTTTCAATTGCATCTGTCATTTTTTGCGATATAGAACCTTTTTTATAAAAAATTATACAGAATATAAAATTCTGCGTATTCAGTAATTTGCGATTTCAAAGAGATTGCGAAAATAAGATCATCTTGAAAATTATCAAATATACGGTACATCAAAATGAATGCTTGCTTGACGTGATTGATAGAAATTCATTTATTAGTCCCCTACCGGTTTCACCGGAGGGGACTATAGCTTTCCTCTGCGTCCGTCAGTCCGTCTGTCTGTCCGTCCGTCAGTCCGTCTGTCTGTCCCACTTCAGTTTTCCACACTTTTTTTCTTTATGCATTTGAGGAATAATATGAAACTTGCTGAACAGCTTCAAAATGTCAAACTACAGATCAAGTTTACACTTTTGTAGCGTCTGATTGACATATTTTCGAGAAAATTAATTTTTTATATTCCAATTTTTTAATGTTCGGGTTCGTTATCGGGTTCGGTGTGTAACTGAATAAACGAGGTCAGTATGTAGTCAGTAATAATATCGTGCGTTACTTGTACCATTCCTTTTCCTGTACCATTCCTTTTATCATTTCTAACAAACAAATACATTCTATAAAATAGTGTCAAGCATTGTGTTGTAAATTTAATCGGCAGGGTTTTTTTTGTATTATTATTACAATCGGGTTCATCGGGTTGGGCTGTTTAACTGTTTGGTTTGATTTGGGGTACAGAAGACGGTAAGAAATGATATTGTGCATAACAGTGCATTGTTTTCACAAATTTTTACCAGCGAATACAGAATAGACTTGACGAAATTACAAGAGATGAAATAAAGAGTATTATTTTACCTATTTCCTATTTTTCTATATCAACTATATAGTTTTAATTTCCTCTGTTCTTTTATCTCTGATTAAAGCATGACATCTCGTTTACAATAGCTCTGAAATAGTTGTGTGCTTGGTAGCTTTCATAGAATAATACAAACCGGTAGGGGACGTGTATTGCTTATGCAATACTCTCAGAATGCTTGTTGCAATATGATGATTTGCAGAAGTTTCGCTAGATCTTTTTCTGATGGTTGATATTTTTGTTGTAGGCGTCCTTGCAGGTGATACAGACATTAGAAGGGTCCAAATCGAAAGGAGCAAGGTTTGGGTTTGCCATGGCCAACCTTAACGATATCAACAAAGATGGCTACAATGGTAAGCATAGCATTTTAAGGTGGCTCACCACACCTTACATTGTTTCTCAAGTCAGCACAAAATTTTAATTGATTATGAAAGATATTGTCACAGGGATACAATTAAATATGATATAATTTAACATTTAGTAAATCATTTATTTACTAATTTTTCATCCATACATCTTATTATTAACTCATTCATGGTTTACTCATGTTTGACTGGTATTCGTGTTCTGTCACATGATTGTGCGTGACAATATCATGATGCAGAAGAAGTTAATAAGTATAATTTTTAAAAAAGGGTATGCAATGTTGGTTGAAAAATTGATTTTAAAAATTTAATTTAGTAATTAAAATATGAACAAAAGCTCCAGATGAATTTAAACTCATGAACTGTTGTTTACAAGCCCAATACTTTAACCACTGAGCAATGACATAATTCAGCGAGGTTGATTGATACAAACAATTTAGCAAACTGTTTAATTCGCCATCTTATGATGTTGTTTTTTAAAAAGTATGTCGTGATTTAGTTAGCTACCTTAATTAAGCACAGTAGCTCATTACTCACTGTTACAAAATTACTTTAAATTATGCTAATATGTATTGACATTTCACCTATTTATAAATTACTGTATACAGGGTTATTTTTGCCCTTCTGCACTTGCAAATGGTTTCGCCCTAATCTTAAATTCGCCCAGACAAGACTGTGTACTAAAGAGATAACTTTGAACATTGGAATTTGCCCAGTCTTAAATTTGCGCACAGACAATGAGGGCGAAAGGAGCAAAAATAAAACAGGGGCGAATATTTCCCTGTGTACAGTATATTGTTAGATTATATAATAAGATGTTTATTGAGTACTACATGTATATAAACAAAATCAATAATTATTAATTTTGCTCTTGAAATTCATGTCAATTGCTATGATAGTAAAATTTTGCGTATGCACATATTTATAATGAGGGCTGAGATAACATCAAGAGGTTCTGTAGTGCTATGTGGTTAAGTGAGTATTTTGATCAGTTTTCAATGGGAAGTTTAGATGATTTCTAGATAGTACTTATAAAAGATTAAACCACTTCAAACATGTCCAATTTAAAGGAGGAAAGTTAAAATTTAATGCTATTTTAAAGCATTTGCTCATGTATTATGAAATCGTACATTACATGTGACATTTAAGATGGAAATTCCAGACATATATTAAGTTTCTGAATCAGTATTTCTAACAGCTGCTTAGTCTGCATCTTCGCTAGCCAGGGGTTTTCGGCAAAGTGGACCGAAAACCCTTGACTAGCGAAGATGTTTGGTCTGATTTTATATCAAAATGTGTGAATGCGTTTAAACATTGGTTATGCTAAGTATGTGCAGTAGTTTTCCTGGTCAGTCAAGCCATATTTCAATGAAAAAAAAAATGATGTATAAAATTTGTTAACAAAACAAGCAACATAAAGGGGTACCGCGTCATTTCGCCTCATATCAAAATTCGCATCTAATGTTGAGGTGTATTATGACTTTGACATTGCTATAAGTAAAGTTTATAATGTTTTGGAAAATCCAAAATAAAGCTGTGTACATTTTGTTCACTAATATGCACCTTCATTGCTCCAAGAAAGATTTAACATCAACTTCGCATAACTTAATGTGAATTTGGTTTTTTCTCAGACTTTAAGATTTTGAACTTGCCCCTATAAATAAGAGAATGTTAAATCATTCTATTTTCTGTATTTGTTTTTTGTAGATGTGGTCATCGGGGCCCCCTTTGAGGATAATGACCAGGGAGCTGTGTACGTGTACATGGGGTACAAGCGGGGGTTTTACCTGACCCAGAAATTTTTTGCCTCAGGAGTTGATTTTACTCCCAAGGTTCCCATTAAAACATTTGGCAGTGCCTTTACCCAACATCCTGCAGACTTCAATGGAGATTCCCATGCAGGTAAATTGTAATTAATATGATTAGATTTGGGTGTGTACTTTGTTTTTATTACGTCAATTGAGTCACTCAGATGACCTATTGCCGTTGGTCTTCGTCCATCGCTGTGCAACGTACATACTTTCAGTTTACATTTTTGACAAGTAACCATTATTATAATAAATAAAAGGACTATATATGGTATGGGCCTTAAATGGCCCCCTAAAATGAATATCATCCTTTAACTGTAATTCTTTGTTTTCTTTGTACAGATAAATGTGATGTTTTTACTTAATGTTCATTTTGATTCAAGTGCCCACAATTTAGAAATATGGAATTGTAAAGACAATTTAACCTTTTCCCGCCATTTTTGCACTTTTAGCATAAAACAGCTCGTTTTCAAGCATGTTTTCTTTCAGAAAACATAGAGCGCATGCTTGAACAAACAAAATATTTTAATCAGAGATGTTTGTAGGCAAGACTAATAAGTGACCAAAAAAAATTTCCTTGTTCAAGCATGCACTCTACATTTCCCATTCGTAAAGAGATTTTTTGACTGACTTGAATTGAATTATAGAAATAGCGTCACTTCTGACATCATATACTGCAAGTGGGTGCAAATAAATCAAATAAATATGTGAAAAATATATTTTTTATCAACTCTTCTGAAAAATTACATAACATTTTATTGTACTCAAACACTTTAAAATTTGGCGAATTATGGGGGCCAAATTTAAATCATATCATATTATACAATTATTTAATGCTTGAGCAGTCAATAGACCAGAATATTTTTCCCGAGGTGCAGGGAACAGCTCAGTATGATCTATTGCCCGAGGCCCCTTTTATTAATTGATGTTTGCAAATATCACATAGCAATAGCAGGGGTAACAGACAGAGGAGTATTGAATTAGGCTTAGACTCTAAACCGAAGCTTAAAGTGCCCACATGAGACTCCCTGACAGGTCCATGTATCTACGGGCTATGATACTCGGGTAACTGTCAAGGCTTGTGGGCCTCTTGTTTATATAAGCTGGCCATTCTTTGAATTTCTTTTCAACTATTTTATTTTGTAAATGCCAATCAACTCATTTGGTCCATTTTTTCCTCACAAAAATTCTTGAGACTACATTAATTGGTATATAGCTGTCTAAGGGCCTATTCCATGATCAGCTGACACAATTTCTATTTATAGATTTGGCTGTGGGCGCGTACGAGTCGTCAAGTGTGTTTGTTTTCATTACTAATCCCCCTATCACCATGACTGTAGTTACCAAGACAAACCTACCCAATGGTGGAAGTCAAATCATTCCAGTAAACACGACAAAATTTACGATTAACGTGTGCTTCGATTACGATGGAGAAAATATTCCATCTGATGTAGGTAAGTATCTGCGCATGGAAAATACAAATATAGCTCATGTATGGGGCAATTGTGGGAATTTCCGTAAATCTAATTAAAATATAACAGTTATCTTATTGTTTCAGCCGTTACATTATTTGTTAGCAATAAAGACATATATTGAATGCAGTACAAAAATTCGAAAGTGTCTTTGTTCATTCAATACTTTACAAATTAAAGGATAGGATAAGATTCACACACAATAGGATACGATTAATGCACAATAAAACAGGATACACGCACAATACAAAAGGATTGGTATACGATAGGAAAGGATGAACACTGTTCATGATAAATAAATAATCAAATATGTTAACAATCACCACGATTAGCTCAATAATGGCTTAATTTGATAAATAAAACGTACCAAACATGATATATTAAGCAGAATTTTTGTTATTAACATGTGTCTTCTTGTTAAACATACATTTAGTTGCTTCATTTAAAACAATTTAACTGAAAATATAAGCTAAATGATCTATGAATTATTGTATTGATAACTTTGTTTTTCATTTCTGAACAACCCAGTCAATTGTCTAATAGCTCAGCCCAATGTGACGTAGGCAACATTCTTTATATGCTATTAAATATTTTTTCCAGCCAATTGGAAATTGCAATACAACCAGAATTAAATAATTTTAATATAACATTATAAGATAAAAGGAAAAAACTAATGAATTTAACGATAAACCTGATAGGATTCAAGTGCGATAGGAAAGTATTAACGCATGATAGAACAGAATACACGCACGATAGGATAGGAATGATACACGATAGGATTGGATAGGATTATAAAAAAAATTGCAGCGGGTATTGCAGAATGAAATTCATTTAGACACCGTAAATATGATTGGAAACTTTTAATAAACTAGATTAAGGGTCAATTAAAATTACCGGTATTGTAAATGGCACTTCATTATTTACATGTAGGATCACTGTTTTTATTCTTGTTTAAAGATTGGGGTTTTTTTATTTTCATAAATAATTTTTTTTTTTTTGCACTTCATCGCATGCTGATATTTTTTGCATTTTGATTTCTTATTTTATGATATTCATTATTTGGTAATATTTGCTAATTAAAGAAGCTTTTTTTATGAGTTTAGAGAATTGCGAGGAATGATGAACATTGAATTATGTATTTTGATATTAACCTAATTGACGTACTGTGGTTTCATCAATATTTGTTGAATATCAATTATGGTGGATTTCGTTTTTGAGTTGATCCACGAAATTAAATGTTCATTGAAATGCAATTTCTATTAACATTTTGTATTGATTTGGTCATTGGCCACGAATTTACATATCCTTCACCTTGAAACTGTGATTTTCACTTTATCCATGAAAATTGATACCCTTAGATATTAATGAAACCACAGTACATATCTGTCAAAGATTGTTTTATTAATTTTAATTATTTGTAATATTTCTCTTAAAGTGGCTGTGTATGATGTGACTGTGGATACAGCCTTTCTGGCGAGTAGCGGATCTAGTCAGTTACGGCTCTGCTTTAACAACTCTGAAGGACAGTGTGTGAGCAAAGTTAAGGACTCGTTCAAAGTATTCAAAGCCCCTCCAGAGCCCCTCTGCTCAGGTGCCTCCCTCGAGGTGATTGTCAAGGATAATTGGGTAAGAACCTTTACACCATAGATATTCATGTGTCTCAAAATTTGCAGAAAAAATGAAGAAAATCTGTAACATTTTTAATTTGCAGCAGTCCTTTTTTGCAATTTAAAAAAAGTTTCTTATAGAAAATGATACAAGATATAATTTCTGCATATTCAATTTCTTGCGATTGAAAAGAGATCGCGAAAATTAGACCATCGTTTAATTTACTGAATATACGGTATTTCACGATTTTCCAGAAATAATCTGAATCACATTGACTATAGTTTTTGCAGTCGTGATGTAGATTATTTTAGGACTGGATGTACCCAACAATGGGGCTCTAATGAACTTAGGTAGAGTTTCTTGCACATGAACATGATGAATACAAGTTGGTTAACATATAATAAGTAAATGAATGAAACAGCTTGATTTTGTTTAATTACAACCAGACTATTTTGATTTGATTTAAATTCATAACTGCGAATTTGGTACCTGCAGAAATAAAACCAGTTATATGGTAATGACCATAAGATATGCACGTACATGTATAGACTGTATTAGTTTCGGTTAATGGATTTTGATTCAAAATTAGGTACAGTCAAACTTCGATATCTTGAACCAGGTTTTTGAGATATCAAGGGTATAATACTTAAAAAATAAGTAGTTGGGACTTACAAATCACTTCAACATATTCATTTTATTCGAGATATCAGTGTTCGAGATATTAAAGTTCAACTGTACTTATGTATTTATTTATAATTGCATTTCATTTTCTGTTGTTTCAAGTCTGAACTGATGACCTTTATGTTAATATCAAACACAAAAAATATTCCTAATCAATTACTGTGTACCAACTTTTATTACCGTGTGAGAAATTTCCACGAGGTTTGCAAGAGCCTCGTCATCGCAAATATTTCCCGATGGAACTAGTCCTTATCGTATGTTTGTTATAACAGCACGGGTCTGGATAAGGCTTGGTCACGAACATTAGTTGTAGCAAACTTAAGTTTATCGAAAGTAAATTAAGAAATAATGTTGTGGCGAATATAAGTTGGTTCACACTAAGTGGTTTTCTGTTAATTAGTTACATTGATGTTGCAGGAAAGCATGAGGGGCCTGTTTGAGCCTGTAGTGTTTGATGTGGAGTTTAAAGTCAACCAATCTGATAATACACAATGCATCAAGGGCTGTCCAGTTGTCAATACATTCGACCCAGCCAATGAAAATCCATTTGCGAAGGCACGGAAATACTCGGTAAGTTGATTTATAAAGAAGTATTTATAAAATTTCCATTGTAATACATGTATTGATATATCGTATAAGGATTTGCAATAACCTGGATATCAACTTCTATTTTCATGACAGAAAATGTGAATGTATTTTTAAGAAATGTACAGCAATTTAAGAAAGTCACTGGGATATGAACTTAATCAGTCATGCAATCAAATCCTGTAAAGCAGAAATGGCTTCCTCAGAAGATTTGATCACGTACAGTCCGTGAAATGTTCTACTTTCCCATTTTTCCATTCACTCGCCATTCAAGTGTGAAATTATAATGTTTCAGGGACTGTACCAACCAAGTTCATGTTTTTTGCTTACATTTATGTTTGAGAAAGCAAACCCTTCAGAATCATTAACATAACAATGTTTTTACGTTTACAATATTGCAACCAACAAATCAAACAATAAGGGCATCCAATAATCATTGTGATGTCATAAAAAAAAAGTACACCCAAAATTGAACTTTTTCACTATCATATAGCTTCATATAGGAAAGCATATTTGCAATGTAAATATATGTCGTTGGAATTGTTTTCATCCTCAATTTACAGCAGTAGATTATTTTTTTTTCTCTTTGTAATTTCAGTATGAATTGGCAAGGGCGGGATGCGGCTCGGACAACATCTGTCAGTCCGATCTCAGTCTGACAGTCAGTGCTAGTAACGATATTGTCACTGGCTCAAATGCGAATTTAGACATAGACGTGACTATCGTTACCACCGGTGAACCCTCATACAACACAGAAATCATGTTTACGTTTCATCCAAACATGACATATTCCTCATACGTCAATACCCCTGGCAACAGGGTGTCATCTGTCAGCTGTTCGCCTGTTAACGGTACCGTCAAATGCTCTACAGAGAAACAGACGTTCCTACAAGGGGAGACGATCAAATTCAAATTAACCCTCGATGCGAGGAGAGTGGCTCCGTTGAATGACAGTTTCGAACTAAAAGTAGAGGTCAAGACGGGCAGTAAGGACGTCAATGTAGCCAACAACGTCTACACAAAGTCCATTGATGTGTTGACCAAAGTGATAAACAATTTCTACATGTAAGTATATACAGCAATTCACTCTATACTTGTACTTAAGTTACCTTGTTCAGACTTATTGGTACTGAATATTCATTTTGTACATCTTCGTCTCGGATCATGATCCTTATTCAACCTTCTTGTCGTGTTACCTTTTGGAAATCTGTGAATCCTTTGTCTTCCACACATCCACTCGAAAAAGTAGATAGAAAAATGAGAAAGAGAAATTTTTGAAAAGACATTTATTGGAAGTTTTTTTTTTTGACAAGAAAGGTATACAGTTACCTTGCACCAAGTTTTTCTAACAAAGGTCAAGGTCATAGCAGACGTGTGCAAAGTTATTGTCCAGACCATACTTTCCCTTCTAAGGATGTGAAGTGAAATTGTATAAAGTTTGTAGGTAAAAAGTGAAGGTCATAGTAAAGGCCCTATATTTGCTGCATACTACATTGTACATGACCTTGAAGTCAGAGGTTAAGGTAAAAGCATTGTGATCCCCTTCAAAAATTACTTTTATCAAAATATAATGATCCTTATATTCTCTATCAAAATTCACCATCAGGCATAGATCATCTCAATGATATCCTGAAAGCCGAAATAAGCTGTTAATTAACATTGTGATATTTCATGTTGTAGGGTTGCCACGCCAGAGGTATACATCACAAAGCCATTGGAGAAAGATAAGCCCACTATCGATGTGGTACACAATGTCCAGATGGTGAACACTGGACCCAGTAACCTGCTGGAACCACTGAAGTTTACTTTTGCCTATCCACAGAGTCAGCAAGTCACACCGACAAAAATGGTAAGTCTGCAAGGTAGTATATCTTTTGTCATTCACACATTTAATGATGGTTTATTGTGTGAAATATGATTCATTTATATATTTTTAAAAATTTTTATTGTAAATTGTACAGTTTGAATTTTACGACATGTGGAGGCCCACTTGGGGTAAAAAATGATGACAAGAATACATCCTTAAACACTAAAGTCTCAAATACTAATGATATAGAATTGAAAGCTGATGCTAAGTTGAACTTTGGTTTCTCTTTACCTGTATCTTGAATACCATAGATATATAAAGGGTTTTTATTTCAAAAGGAGAGTATCTATTTTGTCAATGTCTTTTGCAGGTTTTGAATGTGTCAGCAGCTACAGATGAGACAAATATTAGCTGTACTGGTTTGAAATTAACTCCAGAAGGCTTGACCAACTCAACTTTCCGAGCCTTTAGTCTCTCCATAGACTCAAGTAGAAATTCTCGCAGTGCAAGCAAATTTGTGAGTATATTATTTAAAAGTTTGTGAATTCACTTTGTGTTTAAAAATCTTAGGGATATATCTTTTTTTTTTGATTTTTTTTTAGGGGGGAGGGGAATTTATTAACTGTTGACCCCAAAAAAATTATTTTTACTGTTGTTACCAACTATAAGAAGTGTTCTCTCATACATGTGAACTCCACTGCTTTATGTGAAAGTCTACCACATTTTTTTACTGGTATATCTTGCTTAATTGTCACACTCATTTTGAAAATCTACTGCTTTTCTATCAAACTTAGTTTTGGAAATTATACATGAATTAGCGCCTATGTTAATTTAGAGCATATATACTGGTAACAGTATAATACATCGGTGGTTATTTGATCTTTACTCTTCAGAACTGCCTAAGTGACGGAATTTGTTCAACGGCTACTTGTTCAGTAGGAACATTCATGTACCAGAGTTTCATATCCATCGATATATCATACGCTGTGGATGCCAATCTGTACAATGTGATCAACGTAAGTACACCTTTGATAAAAAGCCGCTTCAAAACTTACGATTCGCTTTGAAGGGTTTATTATTTACAATCCTCCGCTTTGCTTGATTCAAATTTTTCCTTGCAAATATGCTTACACAGAAGGCTTTTGGGGATTTACTAAAAAAGAAACTTTTAACTTTTTCATGATTTTTTTATCTAACATAAATTCGCATAGTTTTATTGTTGTTAATCCTTTCAAGTATTTTAGCACTTAATTTAAGGCATTTTAAACTATATTCTAGTAGCCGGAGAAGGTATTGTAATATTTCAACGTTTGAGTTCTTATAATTGAGTATGTTCTCTGAATAGATTGACATGTTTTTTTTCCCACTTTGATAGAAAGAAAAGGTGAGATGAAAGAGATACAAATGTCATGTAGTTTTGTAGCACATCATTTTTCTTTCACATTTTTGTTTCTAAATTTTTGTTGGTGTTGTACATGTACAAACTTCATATTGTGTTGATGTTTGCATTTTATACAATACTCAAGTTGATAATTTTAGATCATTATAACTCAGAGAATTATCTGTTGTAAAAATGGTCTGTACCTGTTTTCACTCGGCACTCAATTTTTTTGTTATTAGTCCAATCTGCAAAATGCTTACTACAAAATACACTATGATAATATGAACTACTAAAAGATTTAATATTCTGTTTGCAAATTTTCATCAAGTTTAAATGATCCATGATTATTGCCTCTTTATGGACTAGAATTTTTGAAACCTTACCACCAGACCCTTTTGCTTAAATGATTTTTTTTTTCAGAAAACTTACAATGAAGTTCATGGTTAAATTTCAATCAAAATATTAATGGACGAATTTTCAACACTTAATTATGACCCCAGAAATCTGCAGAAATATAAAAGCCTTTTTAAAAAAATGGTCCTTTGTCCTGGGATCTATGATACATGCAGTGAGAAGCATGCAGTCTTTAATAATCGGATCACTAACTGTATAGGATACGATAAATTTTGAATTTTCTGTGAGCCATTTGAAATGTGTCATACCACGCCAATAACTTTTCACCTCGTTTAAAATATGTGTGCAAAAGACATAATATTCTCTGCATGTATTTTTAGCACAAACATGCCACAACCAAAGGAAAATAAGTCTATTATATTAAGGGCTCGATGGAAGTGTCCATTTTAAGACCAAATTAATCTCTATTAGAAGAAGAGCTCTATATTACCGTAATGTTTCGTGTATAATACGCAGCCCCAAAGTTGACCAAAAAATGGCGAAAAAATGACAGATCCTATGTATAACACGCACCTGAAATATGGCGAAATCAAAGGCCGCTATTTCCCCCCAAAACTAACAATGTTTCATGATAATTCTATAATTCATGCGAAATTTCTTTAATTTTGTGATCGGAACATAGCACAGATGATGAAAATCGATGGCCGCCATTTGTGAAGAAACCTATGTATGTTGTATACCGTCATTATCAAGTCGTACAAATGATGGAGGAATATTAAGCAGTCTCTATGTAAAGCAATAATGTTTAGCTGCATAACTGGACACAAAGTAATCAATTTTAATCAAATCAGAATAATTGCTAATCTTCATGCAATTTAAAACACCCTGTGAACTTGAGACATATTGGCAGTCACGGCTTGAAAAAATGGGGTAAAATTTTAGTCCTATGTACAACACGCACTCCCCACTTTTGATCAAATTTTGGCTGAAAAAAAGTGTGTGTTATACACGTGACATTACGGTAAAGATAAAGGAAAATACGCTTATTTAAAAAATGAAATATATGGATTTGTTTTTTACTAAACAATAGTTTATAGCTACACAAACAATATCTGAAAATAATTTTTGGTAACTCTGATGGTTAATTTGTTGACTCCATAAGCTAAATTAATCTCTGTCTAAAACTTGATAAACTCAGGAAAAAAATCCACAAAGGTAGGCAACTACGCATTCATGGAATATTGAAGAAGCCAATTTCAACCTTTTGCAAGTGTGTGTATATATAGTGCTTGTTGTTATATCTCTACAGAGTCAGGCATTACTAACACCAAGCAATAATAGCAGTGTAAGTTAATGACAGCGTTATAACATTAACTGTAAGGCTGTCACCAAAGAAGGAAATCTGTTTTACTTTTTCTATAACTTAGTATGTACATGTTTATAATTATATAAAACTCAATATAATTATGATACAATGCATATTCAATTTTGATTTGACGATAATTGAAGGAAAGTCATTATTTAATATATCGTTTTTAAGTATGTTCCATCAGCATTTTGAATGCTCATACACTGAGTCTGAATTCACTTGTCAGGACATAAAAACAGAATGTGCCTGCATTTTAGATGTTGAAAAATCCATTTATTTTATGCAATTAAAACATTTGTTCAATTAATTTGACTGGATTTATGTAATCTGTAATGATCGGTTAAAATATGAAATCTGTTTGTTACAATTAATGATTATCTGATCAGCAGAAGAAGCTTTGCGTACAGCTTAATGAAAATTATCAAAATAAGTTGTTTTTATTATACCCCCGCAAACGAAGTTTAGGGGGGTATATTGGTTTCACCCTGTCCGTCTGTCCGTCTGTCCGTCTGTCTGTCTGTCCGTCTGTCCGTCTGTCCGTCTGTCTGTAGACGCAACTTTGTCCCCCATATAGAATTTTTTATTACTGCATGGAACAATTTGAAAATTTGTACATATGTTGAACACCATCCGAAGATGTGCACCTGCAATTTTTTTTAAGATCAGACAAGATTTGATGATTTTATGACAGTTTTCATTTTCCTTATTCTATATATTGTACACTAATGTTGAAAAGTAAGGGAGGTAATCCTTACAGATTTTATTAATTAATTAATAGAAAACACTCTAAAATATATTTATATAAATACATCCAGATGGAGTTTTTTGTCTTTATGTCTTAATTAATAAAAAAAATTATTTTTTATAAGTATTCTATCAACTGACAATGCAAAGTTTTTGTTTGTCAATGATAAATTCTTAGGAGCTAACGAGAACATCAAAGACAAGTGTGGCTGAATTCATTTGTCCCAAGGGAGCCATTATCTGAGCCATGGTTCAGATGGAGCATGTGTTTGATGAAGTGACCCTATTGGGCATTAATTTAAATGAAATTCAAAATTACTGATATGATTGTAGTGTTTTGGCAATTTTAAAATTGTTTGCAATATTAAATTTTCTTTTTTACATATTTTTACATAGTATGGTAATTATGGTAATGTTTTGGGAGTTTAAGGGATCAATTTTCTGATATGGAGTTCAATTGTGCCATAGGAGAAAGTGAGGAAAATTTGAAACAACTAATTGCATCTGTCAAGACTCTTATTAGAAAGATATTGAAAGTCTTATCAACAGAAGAGCATTGCTTGGCTACCGGTATATCTATTCACTGCAAAGGGAGGGGTTATTGTCATTTTGTTGGTTTTTCTTTAAATCAATTAAATTAAAAAAATATATCATCAAATACATACATTTGTAAATGTATTACTGTTATAGATATGTATTTACAGTGAAATTCTGACAATTTTGATTTTAATTTTTCTTTAACTATTTTTTTTTTGTTTTACAATTCTAGAATTTTTTTTTTTTTGTATATGTTCCAAACCTTAATTATTATTCAATTCAATTATTTGTCCCATTTGAAATTAGCCTAGCGGGGGTATTAGTCCCATTAGGACAGTTCTAGTTTATTATAAATATTGAAATATGAACAATTCACTTTATTAAATTTTATTTCAGTTTTAGCATCAGTAAATTCGTTTACTTAAGCCCCTTTCACAATTGGCGCATGAGCGCTTTACAACACTTTGACTAAATTTGTTGGCTTCGCACAAAAATTCTCATACGTTGCATGAGCTCTTGCATTCGTTGCATGCATTTCTGTGGTTGCATCAAGTCTCCTCAAAATAGTGAACATGCACACTATTCAGACACGACTGAATGCGATCTGAATTATTGCAAAGCAACGCACGAACATTTTACAACTTTTTGTGTACTCGCAAGAGTGATGCACGATTTTTAAAGATTGTAAAATAAATCTCAGCTCTTTATGTGTGTGTTGTGCGACCATGAGACTGTTGCTCAACATGTCTCATGTAATCTTGCAACATTTTACTATTATTTGCAACATTTTACCATCATTGCAAGATCTATCTGTTTCAGTTTTCATGCTTTGCCTTTAGTATAATATACTGGATACAGGGTTATTTTCACCCTGGCCAGTGATATTTTCGATTCTACAGACGGTTTTGCCTCCTCTTGAATTCACCCAAGCAATGTTGTGATAAAAGAGAGATAATGTGAGACATTGGAATTCGCCAAGTCTTAATCCACTATCTGTCAAAAAGAGGGAAATGAGCGAAAATAAAACAGGGTGAATAGTTCCCTTATACAGTGTACACTGGATAAACATATCAGTTTTAGGCTCCATTCCGCCCCAATTGACCTTGATTTTGCTGTAATTTTTGTCATCTTCTTGGGTGATATCTTCTCTTGCATTCAGCTATGTCTGTGGAAGCAGAAATGGGCAGTATATATACCTCCTCTGAATTGTACAATCAAATGCCGCTCGTCCAAGTGCATTGGCGCACGTTCAATCGTCCGCTCATCTAGTCTTTCGTGCGATCCTATCGCATTATCTTACAACATTCGTTTTCATTGTACAAAAGTCGCATATAGATGCAAGATATATCGCAAGAACCATATTTATTTTTTTTGCAAATATTTTGTCGCTTCAGCTCGTGCGCCAATTGTGAAAGGGGCTTCACATGTGTTAATATTACTACAGTAACTGGTTTATTTCTTTATGTGTATGTGATTGTATATATTAACTACATTTATGTATATGATGTATATTAATATGAATGCATTTTCATTTTCTGCTACTTGCATTGTATAAGCAATGACTATGTACCTAATTTATGCATTTTCAACAGTTTGTTTATACTATATGCACTATTACACCAGTAATAGATTTTACAGTGAGTGTGTATAATTAATATATAATGTACCGTGCAGTCAGTGCCGAAATACAGAAAAAAAACACTATTTTGATAATTTTAAATCTTAATTTCCAGAAAAATTAAGTATTTCATTAGAATTTTTAACATCATTTTCAAATTCCAATTAATTATAAGCGTAAATATTTTCATACATTGCAACATTGCTCATATGTTCAAGAGACAGCTATTACTCTCAAAGAGGTTATTTCTATACGGATGTATTTTTTTTACCTTAGGCTATATGTTTAGAAATTGGATGATTTCTGTCAAGTTTTGTTTCAGCTATGGTACATTGTGTGATAATGCTGAAGTTGTGTGCATGCCAATAATGGAAATTAAGATTTCTTTTTCAATTTTTTTTATCAAAAAAGTTAATATTTTATTGATGAGTGAGTAAGGAACTATATTTATAGAAATTAATGTACATAATAATTAAAACATATTGATTAAAAAATTTGACAACAATCATGAAGATAAGTATAAGTCTTACAATACAATATATTTCTAAGATTTTAAGTATTCTCTAATGTATAATAGTAACAGTTTTAATTTCATTGCAATTTAATATTTAATAATGTTTCCTTTTCCTTCTAGATAAGAATAAGTCTTATAAAATATGATATATTTTAAAGTTTTTCAGTATTCTCTAATGTAAAATAGTAAAAAAAAAATTAATTTTATTGCAATTTATTTAAAAGTTTCCTTTTCATTCTAGATAAGTATAAGTCTTACAATATGATATATTTTAAAGTTTTTAAGTACTCTCTAGTGTGTATTATAGTAACAGTTTTAATTTCATTGCAATTTATTTAAAAAAGTTTCCTTTTCTTACTAGGACCAGGAAAGTGGCAATTTGAAGGATGTTCCCATAGTAACCAAATTCACACTGGAACCCATCGACAAGAGCACGGTCACAATAGAGTCTAATACTGATGGAATAAGTGTAAGACCATTGATAATTAGAGGGCTGGATGGTTGTGGCCATTTTTAGGCTTTATTTACCTCCTTTAGATGAAGAGAACTGTATGAAGTGAAAGGGAAATGGTTAAAAAAAGCCAAAATATTTGGATTTTTTTCTTTTTTAGTAGTTTAAGGACAAAAATATCATATTAAATTAAAAAGTTTAAGGCAGATTTGTTGGTTAATTTGTTGCCTCGCCAGCCTTATGTATCTGATATTATCATCAGGTTAATCTTTTCAAACTTGTGATTTGCAAAATTACATGACTTGAGTGTAACAATTTTGCTTAACTGTGATCCATTTGAAGCTAATGTAGGAGGATTATCATTTTGTATTATAGTGAAATAAAAGGTCTGAAATATACAAATGGCTGACATAGTAGCATATAATGTTCACTGTATTATGTGTGTGCACCACTGTTCCAAAATCATCAACAAAATAATTCAAAAGCAACTATAGAAAAAACTTTTCTTATGAATTAGCTGTCAAGTGAGTTTCTTGATATAAAACAAATAGTTCTCATATTTGAGACTTTATGACCCAATGGTCATCAATGGTGTCCTATCATTTGCATCAGGTTGCTAGTAGTAAATCTTTAATTTTTAAATCTTCCTGAGAAGTGTAACATTTGGTTTTTGGTGTATTGTTTAAACGATTGTAAAGGAACAATTTGCATCTGTAGTGTGATTCTATTCACATGGGGTTGTTTATAGTAAATATTTGCACAATCTCTGGTACTAATGAGTTTCATAAAGGTGACTGCAGATTTCATTATTATAGAACTTTACATATAGAGTAAGTAGAGGCTGTATTTGAAATATCATATACTAATTATTATACAATTTGATATAGTTGATATATTATTTATCCCTTTTATATCAAAAGAATGCAAGTGATGATTATAAGTTTACAATATACACTCAAGGTCATGTGTTAGAAATATGCATTTATTTATGAAATAAAGCCATTAGTTGAAATTGATAACATTGAAATGGTCAGTAATATTAGTTGTCAGATGTTACTCTTAAAAATGGGTTGCTTTGACATGAGCCTTTTAAAACAAACACTTTTTATATACATGCACTTATTAATTACAATATTTTCTCTGTATGAAATAAGAAATTATTATACAGACAGATATAAAGGTTTGTTTATGTTGATTGATTTCTATTGGTACATTAAAATTGATATCAGTATGAAAAAAATATATGACAAAATATAGTAAACTTTTTATACATAGTTTTATTAAATTTGAAATCAGTATGAAAAGATATATGAAAAAAAAAATGAATTTTTATACTTATTTTATAAATAATGAAAATGCATGTTCATGCAGTAACTTCTTTGTCAAACAATATGCATTATACAATTAAGCATATTTTCTTCTTTTATCTTTGACCAATTTCTGATTTCTTTTTTATGTTAAAAAAAATATTTTGAAATTCAGTTAAGACTCTCTTATTTATAGAATTGTACTTGTTCCGTAAGTATCAAAGAATAACATAAGATTTCTTATGAAAATCTCAATTGAGCAAATTAAGATCTGTATTTCTTGTTCAGGTCAGATTTGAGTGATATGCTCTTCAATATTTTCTGTTACTAAAATAATGAGATATGTTTTTCAATGACTTTTACACTTACCCTGATTTTTGACCAGGAATTAAAATATCTCTTTATGATGCATAATTAGGCATGAATGATCAAGATTTGAGTGGTATGAAAGTTAATACAAGAAAAAAAAATTCCCATGTACTCTACGTGCATATTTCTATCTTCAACAATAATTAATTGAATGTGAATGATAAATCTGTCTGAATTACAAATTCAACCTTTTGAACAAATTAACATTCAGATTATTCTAGTGTTAAATAATTTTGTAATCTTAGTACATGTAATATGCTTTGAAATTATGAAAAAAAATATTTGAGGGATTTAGTTTGGAAAATTTAGAAGTACGTCACAATCAGTTTGATAATTAAAAACTGTACTTGTCTGATGTTGCTTTAACAAATTCTGTAATAGGTGCATCGTATCATATCACAGTTAGTTCTTTCAGTTCTTTGATTAATGGTTAGTGTCTTGTTGGTACTTTCAGTTTGATCAATGACTGCCAGTCATTGACTGGTCTCTGTCAGTACTGTCAGTACCTTGATTAATGACTGGTCTCTGTGGGTACTTTCAGTACCTTGATTAATGACTGGTCTCTGTCAAGTTACTTTCAGTGCAATGATTAATGACTGGTATCTAACAGTACTCTCAGTACTTTGATGACTTGTTTCTTTCAGTACTTTCAGCACTTTGATTTATGAATGTTCTATGGCCTTGTAGGTGATGACGAGGATGTTGCCCAGTACACCCGTGGAGGAGGAAGTCCCAGTGTGGGCCTATATTGTTCCTATCATCATAGCCATCATCATTTTAGCAGTTGTTATCGTCATCCTGTGGAAGGTACTGTTATGAAGGCTTTGTATTATAGTGTAAAATCAGGCTCTGGGGTAACTTACTTTTTAAAATTTTTGTATCCAACTTAATTTTAAACTTAAAATATCAAAAAGTGAAAATTCATGCATTTGTTTTAAAGTAAAACCATTTCAAATGTTTAAAGTTTATATGGATTTCATTAGGATAATTTAAAGAGATTTTTTCTGGTAAAGTTTTAATCAAAGTATGCATAAAGCTGCATGATAATATTGAGAAATGTTTTGCATGAAAGCCATGAAATGTAACAATGATTTCATGGTAGTGTGTAATTCATTTAAAACTGGCAATTCTTCATTCATAAAAGTTTTGGTTCAAAAGATAAGGGTTTTGCAAGTTAAAATATAGATTTGTTTCTATGCAAATGCATTATCCTTTATTTTAATCTGCTATAAATAGCAAAAAATTAATGGTGAATATAAATAATTTTTGCAGAAAGGATTCTTTATAAGGAAATACAAAGTCCAGATGGAGGAGAAGAAGGTAGAATCGGGTGCTAAAAGCACCAAAGACAAGGAAGAATTTGATGATTTAGAAAAAGCAGCTAATGACATTCCGGCAATAGTAATAGAAAACGAGCAGGACAAATCACCACCAATGTCTACATTTTCAAATACACCACCACCGTCAAAGAAAGAGCAGCTCAATGATAGCTTGGAGGATGAAGAGAATTCCGAATTCAAGACCAAAGGTGAACCAGATTGGGGTGGGTTAGATGATCTATTGCATGATTTGGATGTTAAGGCGGGGCGGGATTTAGGGTCAGGACCAGTGGTTGCTCCCCCCGAGGTCAAACCCACCGGCATGGATTACGCAGAAGTAGATGAAGAAGGCAACGAGGAATCTAAACTGCTACCCAAAGAAAGCGCGGCTCCTCCTGTTAAAGCCGCTGCCGCACCTGGGGGGTTCGATTACGACGATATAGAGGATACAGATGAGGCAACTAAATTGATGCCTAAAGAAGAAAATCAAGATAGTCCTAGCAAAAAGACTGCTGAAAAAGACGATATTCCGGACTATGCCCAAGTAGATAAATCTAGAAAAACGTCGGCCAAAGAACCTCTATTATCGTCGGAGTCGTCAGCAGCAGACGATATCCCTGACTATGCTGTTGTTAACAAAGATAAGAAAAAGAATGATTCCTGAAAAAAAAAGATAGTCATGGGAATATAGGGACCTATATAGGATTTTTTAAATTCCATTTTTTCTGCTTTCATATCAAAAAGTATGGTTGTCTACAAAGAATGTTACAGAGGCATGCATATAGTATATATTCTGTGTTGTGGTAGTGCTTTACACATTGTGACTGGATGGTCACATGACTGATCATGTGACATGATTGGTCATGTGATGCATGTTTCATTTTACTGTTGAAAAAATGAAATTCATTTTTGTATTTAATGGTATATGAAATATATCCTTTCTGTAGATTTTGTTTCAGTGTTTCACTAGAGATGTCCACAGGTTTTTATACGTTTAACTTAATTGTTTCTCCCTCATAAGCTATTTATAATGATTTTTATTTATTATCTTATATCTAAATATATAGTACATAACTAAACAGTTATAAAGTTCATACTTATCTAAGACTTTAAACTTGACACTAATTGCAATATTTTAAGGTGGTATGGGACACACAATTAAAAAGTCAAAGTAAATGGTATCAGAAATATTTCCATGAGTATTTTGAAAGTTTAAACTTGAACAATATATTTGTTGACCATATTACATTTAAAGAATTTTTCAGATGTGGATTTGAAAAACTCTTATTTAGGGTTTTTAAAAAATTTTTAGCAGTTTTTTCAAAATCATGACTTCAGCTTGCAGATCAGATATGAGAGATAAAATTGCAGATAGATAAAAATTAATGTAAAAGATTATATTTTTAATTTTTTCCTTTGAAAGAAAGTATGTCACTATATTGAAGTGCCCCATACCTTCTTAAATTCTGTAATTTTTGCCTTTTTAACCCTGATTTCAAAAACACATTAAAGATTATTTTTTTTTTTTGGCTATTTTTTTCACTTTGATTTTGAACCTTCAGTGCATTTATTATGTAGTGTATCATTACAGATACTTTAATTTTTCGAATCACTCACTTTTTTACGTTATTATATCACAGAAACGGTGACTCTGCACAGCTCCGAGGAAACAGGATCAGAAAACAGGTCAGCCTGACCTTATTATTATTTCCTCACCATTATTCACTTATTTTCGTTCTTTGGGCTTATCTACTGTGATTGTCGAAAATATTGCATGTGCAGCGTGTAGTTTACGATGTTGCTTATATTTTTATTTAACAACATGTCTAAAAGTAGTTGTGACCACGTGATCACGTAATTGATAGTCGAAGAATGCTCTGGGATTTTGTATGGGCTGTACGAAGGGGAACTCTCCATGGCCTTTTTTGCACTTAACAAAAGTGATCTGCATAGGTCTGTTTTCTAAGCTTTCAAAGTTTTGAAAATAACTTATCAAAAATCATTACATTTAGTTTTCATTTGATTACCGTAATATAATAATTTTGAAAATATATCAAAAAAGCACTTGCTGAAAACAAATCAGGCGTATATTTTACGAAAAAAAAATTGAAAATTGTGTAATTGATATTGATAAATGATAAATTGAAAATTCTTTCTGAAATTCATGCAGATAAGTAGACAACTACCAATGTAGATTTTGTCCCTTTTATACTAACACAATTGTTCAGAATGGCTATACAAGGTGTTTTTTTTAATAAAGTATGTATTATATACAGTCATGTATTGGTGACATTTATACCAGAAATGGATGTTTGTGAATACATGTATTAATTAATATGATCTGACCACATTAACTTGCATGTATAAGCTTATTACTGATTAAACTATTGCAGTGACCCAGAGACGTGCGCTTAATGGCAAAATGGCTACTACCTGTTCTGAGTATGTTTCAGATTTAAATATTTGCACATGGCAATTTGCTTTTTAAACCTTATATCATAATTAGTGTTAGTAGTGACTTCAGCATGCCTCTGTACACAGTATTCATTTAAGGATTGGTAAATTGGAAAATACAACTCACATTATATCATAGCATATTTTTTTAAAGATTTGATTATATAAAGATTAACATTTTTTTTTAATATTAATGTAATCTATACATGTTCGCTATCTGATCAATGTTGTAAGTTAAAACTGCCACTCTTGTTTGTTTTAATCATTTATAGATTTTTTTAATATGCTCAAATGAATTAATTTTATAATTAAAATCATGATGTCATTCCCATTTGCTTCAGACAAAACTTTTGCTAGAATTTTTTATTTTCTTTTGTATTCAGAATCATCATGCTGAGAGAGAGAGAGAGAGAGAGAGAGAGAGAGAGAGAGAGAGAGAGAGAGAGAGAGAGAGAGAGAGAGAATGAGAGAGATAGAGAATTTCATTTAAACAAATCACATACTGCCATATCAGTTGAAGTGATCAACTATTTTTATCTAATGACCATACTGCTGCTGCAATTAATTAGAAACCTCCTTTTGGTTTGGAAAGCAGACAAAGACTCTGCCTTCTGCTCTAAATTAAGATTTCTAAACTATTCCCTGCTTTATAATTCAGCCTTTATAGAAATGAGTGGTGCTTAGCATATACTTGTGGCAAAGTTTTTAAATGCATTAAAGTTATATTATATTTAATATTTAAGATAAGAATTGATATTAGTGATAATTTACCATATCAATTAAATCATTAACTGTTGAAAAATATTCCCCCTAACCAATATTATTTCAGTTTTTAATATTCCGAAATAGGCATAATAATAGTACAAATTTATTAATTAGTGTAAATTAAGACATAATTAGAACTGTTTTATAGTAACTAAAAAGAATCAATGTTATACATATGTACCAATGGTATAATTAAATTAATATTATAAACATTGTGTAAACATAATTCATTTATTTTTAAACTGTATATTATTAACTTTTTTAGGTAACGGAAGCATGACTCTTCCAGATCATGAATAAGTATGGCCATCACACGATTCATGAGTTTTCTAATCACATTTTGTTGGCATTGATCCTGTTTCCATGCTTCTAATGAAATTTAGATTTGACCTTGAAATTTTTCTTTTAAAAAAAAAACTATTATGAAAATAAAAAGAGAAAAACGTCACACCCTTTGCCACTTTGCAAAGCTTTCAGCTGTCACTCACGATTCGGCAGGCATTTCTACGCAAATCTGGCATCCATAACCGTCCAATCACAATGTGAGGAATAATAATGAATCGCCCAATTTCACTTGCCATATTGAAGCAAGTATTGTAACCAATTGAAACAAAGAAAGTTTATCACATTTTTTTTTCGAGAGTTGTTGAGAATTTGAACTCCAGCTGTGTGAATGCCCAAATTAATTTAACCAAGAAAGTTCATTTGCTTATTTGAAAATGATTGAGACATGGAGTTAGTGTTTAAAAATGTGATGTTGTATGATTGAAAAAAGGTTTTATATAGTGTGAATTTGCCTAAACATTGAGCGAATAATTCACAGAGCGATGGTTTTTGGTTGGCTGTTTTTTCAAGAGTGTTTTGAGTGCATGATGTTTTTTGTGGTCTTATTTGGCTGTGCCAATTCATCATATTGAAACTCAAATTTACATTTGTTTCAGGATAAAAGGAATTTATAGTTATGCTGTAGGGATTTAGATTACATTGTAAAACTTCCATGCAATTTTCACTGCAGATATTCATTTTAAGTATGGCTGAAAAATTTCTTCATCCATATCTTGATGAAACTCAATTGTTCAGTATGTATGTATGTACATGAATATGTATATCATTTCTCATTGCAGTTTGTGGCACTCTGTTTTTTAATTCTCAGAATTTCTATGCTATGAATGATGTTTTTCTTTTTTGCATGTATTTGCAAACTTCTTGTGAATGTATTTTATTTAAGTGTCAAGTTGTCTATATATACCAAGTTTCATGTATTTACCGCCATATATTGTTGCTACAATTACCTTTCTACCGTTCAGAAATGAGACTTTACATCTTATGACCAGATATCAGTCAAATCTGATCCAGGACTGGTTGTGAGGAAATCTTTACATATTTAAGTGAATTGTTGTGTATGTGGCCTGCCATATTTCTTATTGATCCTGATGCTTTAATTATTCCACGAACTTGATATGTATTGAATGAATGTCTTAAAGTTTGTCATATTTAGAAGAAAATATTAAAATGTACAGGAATACTTAATAAAAATGCCTTCTCTTTTTCCTTGAATAGCTTGGCGCATCTATTTTAAATTAATGTTGCATGATGAACCTATTCAAATTGCCGATTTTCTTTTATATTTCTCTTTCTTGCAACTCTTCATCTCTCTCTTTTTCCCTCTTTTACAGAACCCCTAAATGTTACATTAAATATGAAGCTTTGCATTTGCTTCCTATAAATTGGGTTTAAAAGAGGTGGGGATATGGTGGGCAGCGGTACAATAGCACAAAATGTGTCGGAAATCCCCTCCTCCCCCCCCCCCCCCCCCCCTTGTCATAAATAACATCTGAGGTGCCCGTAAATTGTCTTGTATCGAAGGGTGTTAAAAGACCTTGAAATAATATTCGATCTTGGTTCAAGGTTAAAGTCAATGTGATTCATGTTTGAAGTCCTTGTTCAGATTATATCTCATCTCTTGCTCATGCTTTAATCAAAGAGTGGTCATACTCAGCATGCAGTGACCTTGAACCAATTTTTTTAGGTACATGTATATACATGTATATATAAGGTTAGGGTCCTGGCAAAAAATAGTTATCCTTCAGATAATACTTTCTCTGCCTTGGTCCAGTTTTGGCTTGTACTTTACAGAAAGAGCCCATTTGGTCAACTGATATGCAAGACCTTGAAGAATCAATATTCAAAGGTCTAAGGTTAACGTCGTATCAGGAAAAAAAACCTCGTCCGAATCATACACTTGTGTTATCGTTTAGAGTGCTTTTGGTCAATGACTTTGAACAAAGGTCAAGGTCTTGTACATGTACCTCGTTAAAAACGTCTTGTCCGGACCAGATTGTTTCTCCTCCTCATAACCCCATCCGACTTCAACTTCTGATAAAGAGGTTTTTAGTTAAGGATTGGCATGAACTTTGAACCACGTTTTTGTTCAAATGAAGGTCGTATTAGATAATTTTTTTAGCCGGGCTCTGCTGAAAGCAGAGTCCTGGCTATAGGCAGGCAAATCGCCAATGTTACTATAAATAGCACAAGTAAACAAAAAACCAAACAGCGTCAAGGTAAAGCTTCCGCTATACCAAATAGTTACACAAAGAGCCACGTTTTGTCAAAAGTGTTGGCATTTTGTTTTGTTTTTTTAAATTTCGAATGAATTGTCTATCTTTTTTAGTTTTCTTATTAATAACGTGTTTTTAAAACATTACTATGCATTTTGGACCCATACAATGCGCATGAATTTCCATGAACTACTTTGCTGCGCGATGAAGAAATGGGGATTGAATATATAATGCTTGTTTTAAAATTCAGGCAGCAACTGTTGAACTTTTTAACTTCTACTAGACAGATATATTTTTGTTTATAGCCGCTTACAAAATTTGGTCGCTCTCTAATGCTTTGCCGACATTAAAAGCATGAGAGAGAGAGAGAGAGATTTTTAGTCTTTACTACACAATATGCATAAAGACACACCAAAAGAGCCCGGCTTTCAGTACTTCAGTACTTTGATTAAAATCTAGTTCTTAACCATAATTACTTTCCCATTTGTCCACTAACTTTTGCTCCGAGTGAACTAATAGACTGTATTTAGGTATAATATTAGGTGTGCAAGAACCCTGAATTAAAGTTCTCAGCCAAATGCAAAACTTCAAGTCGAAGGTTAAGGTCAAAGCAAGGTCCTTTAAAACGCCTTTCATCCCAGTCTCGTTTTGATAAAATGGGCGCTCTCTAAGATGGTCACAATTTTAATGGTGTCTAGTATTTTTTTACGAAGTCCTAAAAGCAATGTTGTGTAAAAACGATAACCATTAAATTTGTCACTTTAAGACGGTAGATATTCTCCAAAAAATATGTTTTTATGGTATGCTCGTGTGCAAAACGTATGTAAATTCCACACCCCCTCCCCCTATTTCCCCTTCTACTTAATAGAATTTATAGAATTTCTCATCGCATCTCAAAAATACTACATGCATAATGTTAATGCTTGAAAAAAATTTATGTAGAACACTTTATTTTAATGGATCTGTCGGCCTATATTTTTTTATGATCGACCCAGAATTGACGCTAAAGAAAAGTTTGTCGGCAATGAAATAAGCAAGTAAATTGAAGTGGCAAAAAATAAGAACAATTTTGTGTAACAGAGAATTTGGTATATAGAAATTTTAGAGCATTCACGCCAAATGTCAAATGAAAACGGAAAAATTAGAAATATGCGGGTTTTTTCTTATAACAATATGTCTTGGACTCCCCCCCCCCCCAACACATACACGCACACAAACATGCAGACTCTTGCAACAAATTGATAATTAAAATAATTCAAGTCTGAATTATTTTTACTGAAACTTCTGCTTCCTGTTGGGTAAGCTTAAAATTTGGTTTTGGCAAAACTCGGGTTATTCCGGTTTTCTACATTAAATTGACCGAAGTTTGCCAATTACCTCAAACTGATTTCTAATGTCAGTCAGTGTGCAATCAATCATTTCATCGCAAATATGAATGTATATATAGCACCAGTTCATATTTTTCTTTAAATAGATTCATAAATTTCCAACAGAAAGAGGAACCTAAAATTATTATATTTAGTATCAATATCTGATATTTTTTTAAATGAGAATGTAAAGCATGTAACGATGATTCCTTGCATTAAACAACAACTCTCTATACTTACTAATAATTTTCATCACACTAATTAACTACATAATTTTACTTGGATTTTCAAAACGATTACTTCCATTAGGCGTGATGAAGACATCGCCATTGCTGACGAAGAACCGCAAAACTAATTTTTGAGCATGCGTCTATGAGACCCATATCATACAATATGATACACGTGCAATTTATTATGCAATTAAAATACCGCTTTTGGGATATCATGCATGCATGTAGTATCTCTTCTTATGCATCTGCGGTAAAGAGTCTTGTAAGGCAGTTACACAACAATCATATATTAATGATTTTGTATATCATAATATGTCAACATAGTAACGTTATTGCCAGATCTTGGTTAGGTGATGTATTCAGGTGGTAAAGGTAATTTAGACTTAGTCTTCGTGGTATTATTGGTGATGGTATAACAGGTGGATGTGTACTAATTACTTAATTTACCTAGACGATAATGTTGATACGATCAAGCAACATATATAGGTGACAAAAGCTCGTGATATCAGACAAATGGTCGTACAATATCGATAACACAATCAAACGATACTCATGACATGGTCAGGAAATGTGTCATATAGCTCAAGCAAAATTGTAAAATTTCGCTGATATTAGTTAAAAGATTTAAGCTGATTTAAAAGTAACAAGATCAGACATCATCAATCAGTACGCATGTGGAAATTTGGGCAATATAGGTCACAAGATCGGGCGAAATAGGTCACAAGATTGGGCGATATATGTCACAAACCCGATCAATATAAGAACCATATCTTATATAGGTTAAGAATCGGGCGATACTTGTCACAAGACTTCGATGATAAAGGTCACAAGATCAGGTGTTATAGGACACAACATTGCGGGTATAGGTCACATGATCAAGTGATAAAGTTCACAAGTTCGGGCGATGTATATTTGGGACAAAACTGGATGAAAAAGGTCACAAGATCGGGCGGTATAGGTCACAATATCGGGCGATATAGGTCACAAGATCGGGCGATATAGGTTACAAGATCGGGCGGTATAGGTCACAAGATCAGAAAATATATGTATATGTAACATGATCTAGCGTTAAAGGCACAAGATTGAGCAATATACAATGTAGGTCACATGATCAGATCATAAAGGTCACAAGATCAGGCGATATATATTTGATCACGTGAGATTAAGTTCATAATACATCAGAACATCACAAAAAATGCAACATGTACCATGAGATATATATGGTTCATGTCCTTTCTTTTGACAGCAATGGCGACATCACCAGAGACAAGGACAGATTACTGAGGGACGACCCAGAGACAAAGGAGATCTGATAATGGCCGCCATATTGAGTTCGACAACCACTGAATGGCCCATGTAAAAGCTTAAAGCTGTATTGTGCCAGTTCCATTTTCTATATCACTGATCTCAGGCTTTTGGGGTAATGCATATATGTTGTTCCTGGGTGGAGCTGAGGATTCGTAACTTCTATATATAGCAGGAACTGTAATTATGACGTGGCTATGGCGCCAAATTTAAAAAAAAAATGTGATATCGCATCAAACTCGTTGTACAAGAAGTATGTGATAAATGCATCTAAATGTTACATTTATTTTAAAGAGTGTATGTTATATTTACTCGTAGCTTCTGAAATATAAATTAATATCAATTATTAAACACATATACTGAAATCTGGGAAAAAAATGGACGGACCGGTTGAAAACGTGTCCAAATATTTGAGCTTTAAAATTTGAACATTTTCCAATATTTTTATAATCAGATCTTTGTCTTAATGGAGGTAAATATAACTTTAAAATGGCCACGACTATCCAGTCATATTAAAAGTCACGGCGGCTGTATGATTAACTTATTACCTGAATACGCTATTTACATTAGAACGCATTTTTTTTTTTTAGCTTCGATATATATCATAGGGTAACTCAAAGTGCCAAAAAATAAGAAGGCATGTTTAGGGCTATTATTGCGTTACAGTATACGTGTACATTTTGCTTCGTTTTGCTGGTTTACTATTAAGTATTAACGGTCGCGTTTTTAATTACATTTTTAGAACTTTTTTTATGTGACAATCAGTTATTGCAATCATGGGATTATTAGAATATACTATACAGTGAATATGACGTAATAGACAGCAACTGCGCATGTCCTGGTCAGCTGTTGATGTATTTCATGATGCTTTTTAAAAAATATTTTTAGAACTTTTTTATGTGACAATCAGTTATTGCAATCATGGGATTATTAGAATATACTATACAGTGAATATGACGTAATAGACAGCAACTGCGCATGTCCTGGTCAGCTGTTGATGTATTTCATGATGCTTTTTAAAAAATATTTTTAGAACTTTTTTATGTGACAATCAGTTATTGCAATCATGGGATTATTAAAATATACAATACAGTGAACATGACGTAATAGACAGCAACTGCCCTGGTCAGCTGTTGATGTATTTCATGATGCTTGTTCACTAGCTACGGTTGGATTTTAATTTTTTTTTATAAAATATTTTGACGTGACGTACAAACAGTTACTGTTATTGCAGACGTGGAGTTATAAATGCAACTGACAGTTTGAAGATAATTTGTGTTACAGAGTGTTCGAGTGTGCATTACTTGTACTTGTATGAGATTGTTTAAACAATGATTGGAGTTTTACATGCATGAACAGATATGAGCTTGATTGTGCTTGTCTTTTTTCAAATAAGCACACAAACATATGCAGCGATTTGATTTTCTTGGAATGAACACCACGAGTTGTATATTTCAAATAATTGTTACGTACCTTAATGGTACACACATTCCATTATAGGTATACAATTTTTTTTTCATAGACCTAACCTTCCATGCATTTAGTATTCTTGTTATTCGTATGCTACATGTTGAGTTTTGAATCATTTTAAACATTAAACTTTATTGATTATATTGCTGTCTATAAATTTCAAAACAATGTTACTGATTAAAGCAAAAGAATGTATTATATTACTAAAATATTGTTGTTCTTTCTAATGCCAAGCTACGGTACTAATTACGGGACTGTATTATTTATGTAATATGCACGTATTAAGCATTGAATTATTATTTTGGATGTAAAAATTATGAATTAAATTCGGATGTTTTATTTCATCTGCCTAGGTCAGGTCGGTGGGTTCAGATGTAATCTACATGTATCAACCACTTTTGAGTAGTTATATATAGGTTATAGATCTACTAGCTGTTCTTTCTAGCGTATCATAACTGATACAGCTGGGTTTTTTGTTTTTGTTTTTTTTTTTGTTTTTTTTTACAATATACATACTCCCATTGAATTTTCAATTAAAAAAAAAAATTAATTGATTTAGAGCCATTACTCAAAAATAAAAGGATCCCTGAAAGGCAAAAGTATTTGATGGGTTTACTGCCACTATCTACAAATCCTGGATCCGCCCCTGTGCATAGAAGCCTATTCTCAAAAGTTTGACGCTGCATAAACATGATAAAGTGGTAAAAGTTCAGCAAATAATAAATTTACAATATACACAATATCAACAAATACACGTTAATATCGTCTTCTTCTTTTTTCCTTTTGAGATCATCCCCTTTGAATTATATTTCAATTAAAGTAAGTTGTACTTTTATTTTCCAAAATCGAAAATTTAACGAACGAATTGTCTACGACAATTCTCAAAACAATGCGCAATTTCAAGACTCGGAAAAAAATATAGTGATTTCTTGATATTCAGTTAATAAGAGGACTTAGAAGATATTAAAGAGGATAAGCCAGGTAATTAGGTTTTATTTATAACGTATTTTAGCATGTATATGCAAAGGAGTGGTATGTCTCGACCGGAAATATGTTGAGTGGCTGAATCGATGGTTTCGGTTTTGGAAGCCATTTTGACATCTTTTTATATTGTATAAATCTGACTTATTGTTACTAATTGTGAAGTTACAAGACCTCCCCAAAAGGCAAAATTACTTATTTTGTTTTCGGGACTCATTTTAAAGCTTACAGGGCCCACCCCCTTTGTTTAGTTTTGACAGACGCCATTTTGATTCAAGGGGAATTCCCATATTGGTAATTCCCGGATGGAAATTTTGTCTTTGTGTATTGAGAAACACTGTATGCTATAACTGTAAGTAATTTGTACTTCAAGTATTGTTTTTAAGTGACATATAATGTGTCGTCATAGGTCTGTTGTGAAAATCTGATATAGGATTCATATTCACATTGGCCTGAATAGACTACTGATTAATTAAATTAAAATATTGGAAGATATGATGCAACATTTGCCCAATTTCAGTAATTATGTATATTCATTGTGAAATCACAGTAGTTTCATGAAATGAGAGGATTATAACTTAAGATTTATAAGTCATTAAGTGAATGGGAATTTTAAAGAATTTTATGAATTTTTAAGAATTAGTTGCCTTGATATTACATGACAGCAACGCGCAAGTGTGATTGCTCAAGTAGGGCCACACCCATTTTCGTACAATGAACTGTGACTTGTTGCAGAAAATGACACGATCTTAAAAATAGATTTGAGTCTGCGCAGGGTTCATTAACAATCATGACAAAAGAATTGAGACTATAAATATTTTTTAAACAGATAGGAATAAATTACAGTACATGCAGATAGGTTTTACTTCACATTGTCAATTTGATTTTGATAACTGATACAATTAGAATCAAAGCCTATATTACCCCATTTCCCACACAAGTCCATTAATTTTGGAAATCTAGTACAAAAAAATATCTTGAAGTGCTGTTGAATCCTGCATACAAATTCTACAGTATAAAAATCCTCAAGTGTTACTGTAGTGCAAATATAGTAAACCTTGCATTTGTAATATGTATTAGACCAGACTCACCTTATATGTAACAATGAACAGTAGGTCTCACATTTTATAACCTCTTATTTACAGTCTCTTTAGAAACGAAATTAGAGAAAACTTTGTATATTTAAGGTTGTCTGATTCTAGTTACCACCTTATTTGGGCCCAATAAAGGAACACATCTCAGGTGGAAAACAAGGGAAAATAATGTCCAATTTACTAGTCGAAAATGTTCCAAGTTTGATACAGTGTACATTGATTAACATTACATTTGAGATGGGTTTTAGTTTCATTTCTTTTGATGCAGTTTGTGATGTAACCTCTATGTATTTTCAGTCTCTGTAGAAATGAGGAGGACCGTGGTTTCACAGGGGCTGGCGTACCAGCAGCCCATGGACGACAGTGGACAGGAGCATCACGTACCCATGTTGTTGAATGACGGACGGGAAGTGCCCAAATTTCTCCCTGATAAAACAGCATTCGGTAAATAGACTAGCTTAATTTTCATGAATTTAGTGGGTATTAATTAACATTCTCAAGGAAATACAGTTTTAACTTCAGAACAAACAAGCTAAATGATGCATTCCTATTATAAATAAATCTTTATTTATATAGATTTACAATCTATATAAATTGGCCTTCATGGAAGAAAGTTAAAAAAAAAGAAAATGAATGCCTCGTACATTAAAGAAAAGTTTTAAAAGATCTATTTTATGGCATCAATATACATGTATGTTTTTTTTTTCTTCATGGAAATAGGGTATGATGTGCATTATCTACAAAAGCTGAAACACGCTTTCAACACTTCGAACAGCAATGGATCAGAGAGCTTGAGAGTGAACATCTCAAAAAAAACAAAGGTTTTTGACGCCTCCCCATCTGTCATTGTAATCGACAGTGATGATGAAGGCGAAAAATTACCCACTAAGATCACTTTTCCGGAAGCTTTCAAGGACATACAGACCCCAGTCCCAGCTACGCAGAACACAAAATGGACGCAACCCTCTCAGCCCGCTCCCACAAAGAAGCTGCGAATGTCAACGAAAGTGGTCTCTGAAGAGGAGGATCAAGGTTTTCTCATCAGCCAGCAGAAGAAAACCAAAGAGGAAGATGTGGGTGCCATAGTAGTGGATCCACCTTTTGCTGTTGACACTGGACAGATGGGGGGTCTAGGGATCCAGATGAGGACTGGGGGAATTGAGGACCTGAACGAGATTCTGGAGTTGATGGAAGAGATTGGGGAGATAGAGCCAAGCCAAAAGGAGCGCAAGAAAAACTTTGAGAAAGGGTAAGCCTTCTTTATAATAGTCAAGTCCTGTTTATATTCTTGTCAGGTGGTATATAGTATGCAGGATTACATTTTCTGATACTGTTTTTTTTCTTTCACTATAATCTATTGGAAAAGTAAAATACATATTAAAATGACTAATTCACCTCTTAACTTAAAAATATTGAAAACCCTGCTCAGGTTTTAAAATCCTAAAATTAGTATTAAAATGTCTGAAATTATAAATAGTTAAACTTTTTTTTTTCATTTTAGAAAAGTGGTAGATGGTGAGAGGGAGGCCTTGGTAGAGCTGTTGAACAACGAGAACCGGATGACAACGGGAGTAACTGGAGTTTTGTGCTCCGTAAGTTCCAGCCAAGTCAAGGGTTTCTTGTCTTCTCATCTACCTTGCAAATCCTTGACAAATTAAAGCTGGAAAAAAATCTGGGCAAATGCTAATGAAATTTGAAAGACCTGTTACTTTTAAGTGCAACATCCAACATACAAATTAACGTTTTGATTTTGAATTGATTATGTATAAAAAGAAGTATGAATTGGATTTATAGATGTGCTTACAATACTCTCAGCACACTTTGCAATGCAAAATAAAAAGGCAGTAATTCGACAATTTTGTAAATATTTTTAGCATCTAGCATATCTCTTTTATAACGAAAATATTTCTCACTGTTGCAGGGAATGAAGAGTTCTCACTATGATGAATACAACCAGGGCCACTTCTCGATCCTGAAACAGCTGGGGACCGGCTCATACGGCTCTGTTGACCTGTGCAGAGATACCGCCACCAACAAGGAGTTTGTTCTCAAGAAGGTACGTGCAAATTGTATTTTATACATTACTTGACTATCATACCGCCAGATTTATTCTTCACTTTCAAAGAAAGGCACGTTTTACTTGTCAGATTGTTTTTTAACCGGGTATTCCGAAGGAAAAATCCGGTTATTAAAATGGTGAAAATGGCGGGCGGTCGGGTGGGCGGGCGGGCGGCTGCCAAAAGGGTACCCTCATTGTACGGATAACTCCTCCTACAGTTTTCAAGATAGGAAATTGTTCTTTTGCAGATCAATTGTAAATATATCAGAGGTGTGCATATTGCTAGGATTTTGATTTCCGATAATTTATGAAAAAAATACCAGCTTTTGAACTTATTCATTTTTTGGCAAAATATTGCATATAGGGTACATCATTTCACTGGATATGGATTGACAGTTCATATAAAAGAAAACCCGGTTTGCTGTCACATTGACAGCTTTTCACTTGTCTTTTATTACATTGTCTTCTGCCATTTGAATTGCACATTTTACATTTAAACACGACTGCCTTTAACCCTTGACCTATTGACCTGACAGGTGCAGAAGGATTTCAAGGTGGGAGAGGTGGTTGTGTTGTTGTACCTGGAGCATGAGAACATCACAACCCTCTACGGATACATCAAGAGGGACAGCGTCTCCGAGATCCTGATGGAATACGCAGGTTAGAATCCATTTTATTTTCTTGGTATCTGTTGATTTTTTAATACAACGTAAATACACATAAAATTTTGTTGGTGTGAAATTAATTGACAGTTTCTTAAAAAAAAAAAAAATAATGTACAAAACACTCATTTTCTTGTCAATCCATAAATTTGGTTTTTAGGAGTTTGATGTACATTTTATTTTAGTAAGGAAGTATCCCCTTTGACTGCATTTTTATTTTGAAAGCCTTTTTTGAATTAAAAAAAAATATCTCACCATTAACATTTTGCAAAAGATGACCCAAAAAAATTATTACAAACATTTTAAAGATTTTTTTTGTCCAAAATTTCCAGGTCCAAATTTTGGGGGTCATTGAGTTGAAAGGTCAAGAGAGGTCACAATGCATAACTGATTACATGTTTTAGGGACGAACCTGCTGAACTTTGTCCTGAAGCGACAGACCATGGAGGAGACGCTGATCTGGAGCATGACAACCCAGTGTCTGTCGGCCCTCAAGTACCTGGATGAACACCAAATCAAACACCTGGATCTGAAGCGTAAGTCATCTCAGACTGTCACTTCATTTTTTACACCTGTGTACCTTTTTTTCAGCTATATTTTCAACAATCCAAGTTAAGTTCCCCCCAACGTAGCTTCCTTATTAACCCCTATATTTTTTTAACCCTCACTAGACTTTGACCCGTGCGTGCACGGGTTGACATTGCACTATGATGTCGGACATTTACGAAATAAATACATCAACACACCGTATTGTTGACATTTACATAACCAAGATTTAAGCATACAATAATGCTATTAATTTCACTACACTTTGCTTAGTTAGAATAATTTAACTTTGTCTCGGGACAGGCCATCGCCACAGTTAAAATGCCTCCCATATACCCGTAATGTAGCAAAAAATTAGGAATCACTACGAAACGATTTTCGAGAAAATTAATGAAGCTGCATTGAAAATAACAGTTTTAAAATTATTCATAACAAACCATTTTGAGGCTGTAAATATCTTTCATCTAAAAATTTAATTCATATTAATGAAGAATTCAACACTTTTTCACCAACGCTTCGAATTTACCAGGGACGTATACATTCGAAACTCTCGGGATTTTTCATATTAAATGCACTGAGTTTGATGAACAGAACAGATGACAAATTTTCAATGAAAATTTACATGCATTTGTAATATCGTATCTGAGTTAATCCATGCAAATGTGATATTTTGGAAACATAAACTAAAGAGCCTCCTGTGATTTAGCGTGAATGTAATGCGCATGCACAAGATTGTAAAATCCAAAAAATCCAGATGATTTCCAGATTTCTTAAAGGAATTTTAGTTGATTGTTAATTAGCGAAGCTTGATTGAGAAAAAAATAAAAACAAATTGGTAATCTCCAAGTACCAATGATGTTTAAAATATAGAAAACAAAAGACTGATTTCTCGGTTTTAAAGCCCAAAAATTTGAGTCTATTATTTTAATATAGTAGTATAGATTTTTAAAAATTCAAAAACATTGATTTTGGTTGTTGTTGATGCCTTTTAAAAGCCCACTCAGCAAAATTTTTTACTCAAAAAAAAGATTGTGAATTTATTAACTTGCATTGTATTTTAAGTCTTTTTGTCCTTCAAAGGAAGTTTAGCAAAAGTCAAGGTCATTTGAAAGAAAAAAGGTACTAATTTAGAAACTCGTCTGCCTCTGTTTTATAATTCATTAACCTCATCATGCTAGCTTTTCAAAGCTGGTTTGTGATATGTTCCTTCAAAATTTGTCTTTCTTCTTTCTTTCCCACAGCTGAAAATTTTGGTGTTACCGATTGTAATTGTGTTTATTTAATAATGAAACTTTTGATTGAATTATCTTTTTTTTTCCTGCAGCGGAGAACATCTGCGTCACCGAAGACCTGAAGATCAAAATAACGGACTTCGGTTCCGCCAAGGTTGGTAACCAGGAGCAAGACTACCAGGGCTGGACATCAGAGTACATGGCCCCCGAGATGTGCCGCGCCTTCCTCAAGAGTCGCTACCCCAGCGTCTTCAAGAATGAGACGGAGGACTTCTCTCTGACCGGCAAGGTAGACGTGTTTGCGTTTGGCCTGGTGCTGCAGTTCATGCTGGAGAAGACGCACACCCAGATGAAGTTCTTCACCAATGGTGCCTCCTCCTACACCAACGTGGAGGATGTCAACAAACTGAGGCTCAACATCATCATCGCTGTACGTTATCTCCTCATAAATGATATATCTTTTTTTTTAATCTCTTTTTATGTGTTTCTCAATTGCTTTATTTTGATTTTTAATGAACAGAGACTGAAAATTTTATCCTTTTTTTCATCTCTATTTATTTGTTCCCCAAGTGTATTATTTTGATTTTAACGAACCAAGACTGCTTTGTAATTGTAAATGGGAAATGTGGGTGTTGACTGAAAACTGTTTTAAGAATTCTGATGTCAAGTTTTTCCTAGAAAGGGGGGGGGAGGGGTATAGTTCTGAAATGTTATTGTATTTCTATCAGAAGACCACTTGAAGAATTTGAATATGTCAGCAATTACTTAATTGCACTAAATTCAGGGTTGTCTCTAAGACCAGGAGGCGGGGAATTTCCCCGCCTAAAGTGACGTAATTACCCGGCTATTATTGCATTTCAAACACAATCTAGCTATAAGCTGGACCCCCAGAACCCCTTCTACTTTTTTATTTCTCCCTTCTACTTCAATTTTTAGAGACAACCCTGACTAAATAAATTATGCAATTGATTACCAAAAAAAGAAACCTCCAGGTTTATTTTGTCTTGTGTGTGTAATGAAAATAAAATAATATTTCTTCCTGATAATTTGGTGCATTGTCATTTTATAAGTTTGCTTATTGCTTATCAGTGAAGCTTTCTTAATTTTTAATTTTCGATTTTGACAGAATGCACGGGACCCAGACATGGTGTTGAAGATGATGCTGACAGACAAAGGAAGTACCGCTATAAAAGAGCTATTGAAGGGACTTCTACAGGGAGTCCCCAAAAATCGACTATCCGCAGAACATGGGCTTCTCAAAATTGAAGGTAAGAAGAAAGCATTTTTTGGATGTTGAATATGTGGATTATAAATTTGGTCATCAATTTTTGGCCTTAAGGCTATAAAGAAGCTTTTACTTCAGTCCAAAAAAATCTGTGTAGGTCAAATCTAGGTAAGGATTTAGGATGTTCAGGTGTCAATATTTAAAAATGTACATTGCAGACATACAAGATTTTTCTTAGAATAAAATAATAAATTGTATGTGTGATGTTATTTTTTAAATTACAGCAATGAAGAGGAAAAACATGATTCCGTGTTTTCCATTATCGGAGGCAAGACTGGAAGCTTCGACCAAAGTGACGTCCTTCTGTCGCCGCCGATCGCGTCAGCTGAGCACGATGACATCTGTGTGCAGCAACACCTCTCAGATGGAGGAACCCATGTCCCCGGGGCCCATGAAAGCCCCCCGCAAGGGAAGAAAGAGAATGGCTCCCTATGAGCCAGAGGAGCCGAAACCCGTCATGGTGGACAACAGCCTTCTGGGAAATGTGCCCGACTTCTCCATGCTTCAGGCCTAATTATTTTGTTATTTACAAGCCTTGTATTTAAGATTAAAACAGTTTTGAAACAAATTGGACTTTGGACATTCTATATGTAGTGAAGATCCTTTAATTTTTTTTGGAAGGGGGGGGGGGGGGGGGGGGGCTTGTCAGATAAAAATTTTAAAGGTTTTGACTCTGTCATCATGAAATTTTTGTATATGAAAAAATATTTTAATGATTTTTTAAATATTAATGATAGATTTTCGCATTTTATAATGTAAATAATTTTAGGTATAAAGAACTACATATATTTTACCAACCACATTTAAGAGAAAAAAATATATACTGGTAGCAAGGTATTTGGGGGTTTTGGGTGGGGGGGGGTGGCTCTTAAATTTCTCCTTATTTAAAGTTCTTCTCATCAGATAAATAGATTTCTATAAATGAAAAATACAATATATTAAACATGTCTGTCAGATAAATTGTTCTTTGCAAATAGTCTACATGTATATATATACTGTAGTTTGAAATAATGTTATGTATGAAAGTTGAACAGTAACTGCTGTTGTCAAAGCAGGAATTTTTATCATAATTTTGGTCTAAAATTTTTTCTGAAATGAAATATTTGACTGATAATGAGAGTTAAGGTTGTTTGGTAGTAAAGACTAGATCAAGTTTGTTAGATGAAAATTTTTGGTTATGTTGAAACTATATTTTTGGTCATGTTTAAAATAGATATTTGGTAATGTTGAAACTAGATTTTTGGTCGTGTGTAAAATAGATATTTGGTTATGTTGAAACTAGATTTTTGGTCATGTTTACACTACATGTACGTATTAGATTCTGTATCAGAATCTGAAAGGATGATGCTATGTTTATAGCAACTTTAAAATTTAAAAATGACACATACATCTAATAAAAACCATACTGCTGAGTACTTGATACAGATTTACAACCACCCTACCATACCCCCACCCCCACCACCACCCCCTCCTGTAAAAAGGTGTTAGTGGGGCCAGGGGGTATGTCCTGGTATTTTCATGATGCTGCTCAAGCTGATAATTTTTACTTACCAGGGTAGTGAAAGCAACATTGTATCTTGGGATTTTGTTTTAAAAGTTTTTACCACCATCAGTTTTTTTGAAGTAAAATGAATTGTGCATATATATATATTAGTTTTAAGATTTAATAATTAAGCTGTATTTAAAATTTGATCACTCTAAGTTTAAATTGAACAGATAAGAATCTTTAAAACACAGTAAAAACATGAATGACTGTACATTTTGGGGTATATTTTGTTTTTTAAGATGATTTTATTTAAAATTTTGAGTTTTAGTGTCAGATTTTTGATTGCCAAGTAGAATACTGTTGCTCACTTTAGGGCGTGATGTGCATCTAAGTATCGTACTTATTAAGCCCAGCATCTGTGAAAGCATGTGCATGGGCACCTTTTTCTAAGGTACACAATTGTCCCTCTATTACTGAGCTGAATTCTACCTACCCTTTAGGCTTATTATTTCAATTGCAAGTAATTTCAATTTTAATTGCAGTAGTTCCTGTTAATTTTTGCAATGTAAAATCTGCTGAAACTTTATACAATTTCTGAGATATCTTTTTTCGCAAAATTATCGTTAACTCATACTATGTGAGTTTATGGAGGGATGATGAACCTTGGAATTTTTTTTTTTTTTTTTAATTTTTTTTTTTTTTGGGGGGGAGAGAGTTTGTATGCGTGATTTTTCCCAAAATCACTGTTGTGTCTCTAGGAGGACGCAATTGAAATATATCCTTAGCAGTGATGTGCTGTCTAATGGAAGGAAATTTTATTTTCTGTAAACAAGGGATTTCATATGGGGAGAACATTCATCTGGTAGATTTATTTGCAACAAAGATTTTGTGTGGAGGAATTTTTTGCCCAAGTAGTGAATTCCCAAAATGTCTGATTGGAAATTAGTAGTGTACATTATGGTACAATTTGAGTGTAGTTTAATTTTGCAAGAATTTGGATATTCATCATGAAATCGCAGACATTCCCTCATCACAAATGTTTTCCCCACCCCAAACATTCCCCTGTTTTCAGTACGTGACTGCAATACCCATTGCATTACTTAAATTACATATTCATTGCCCAACATAGGTGGTGAAAAAAATCATTTTATAACATAAACTCATTCAAAATTCAGCAATTAGAAACTTGTAGAAATAAAGGTTTGATTACTGCACAGCCTAGGTCATACCCACCCCCTCCCCCACCCCCTCCACCTGTGAAAAAATGCTAGATGGGTGAGGATATGTCCTGATACTGTAATGATGCTAATCCAAGCTGATAACAGTTAAAATTTATCAGGAAAGTGATAACAAATGCGGTCTCAATCACAGAAAAAAAAAAAAAAATCTTTTTGGTGTAAAATTTATTAAAATTATGGGTTCTGCAAAAAATTGAAAATATTTTGGCTAGGGGATGGTTTTCATAGTTAAACAATTCTATTTTAGAAGTGTTTCGGATAAAAGTATTATCTTGAAGAAAATATATTTTGATTGAGAATTTACAGAATGAAGTTGTTCACTTTATTGGATGGGAATGCTGTGCTACTTTGGTATCAACCTTATATTTGACTCTTTTTGCATGTAATGCATAAGGGGAGAAAACTTCATCAATAAGGTACAATAGCCATCCACATTGGGGAAAAATCATTTTATTAATATCTCCTGAAAAAGATGATCATAATTTAACCCATGTCAAGATTTATTGTGAGCTTTGCAATCAAAATTTCTTTCGCAATATTATATTACAAAGAAAACATTTCGATTAGTTTACAGAGGATGTTGTACCTTTAATGTTTTTTGTTGTTTTTGATGTTTTCATAAATCATAATCTCATGAGGCTTTTTATATATCCCATTTAAATCATATGCTTATTTAAACACACTATACATGTATATGTTGATAAATAATATATCCATGTTGTATTTGATGATACACTACATCTTTTTTCCCCTGTTGATCCTTTCACCATAAACCCATTTTGTTAAAGAAAAATGGGACAGTACGTTATGTTTTCTCTGGGTAAATTCATAACTGTTATATACCCTTTTTAAAATCAGCATTAATTAGAGTTAAGTAGGAGTCAAATGCTTTTAGACGAAATTTTTTCCATATTAAAAGTCAAACTGATGCATATCTCATAACAAGATGGAACTTTAAGCTCAAAATTACACAATCAAACAAATTCAAGTTGCTACTTCTTCTTCTCCTTCTTCTTCTTCTTCTTCTTCTTCTTCTTCTTCTTCTTCTTCTTCAGTATTTTAGATTATTTGGTGCAATAATTTTTTTTTCACTTTGTGTATGGTAAAATTGAGTTCTTGTTTAAAATATTATATACATGTACATGCATGCATTACTATTGAGTTAGCTTTCATATCTTGTAAACACACTTTCATAAATAAAATAAACATTACAGTAAAATATTTTACTTTTTGTTTGGGAGAACAACGGGCAGGTCGAAAAATAATGTGTTGTTTAGCTGAAATATGAACATTAGCATGATTCGTTTTATTATACTTTCATGTTAAATACTGAAATCTGATTGGTTTAGACGCAGTGGGTAATCCGTTCTATTACCCTCAGCGTTAGCAACACACTTGGCAACGGGTAACACAACGAATTGTTACATGCGCGTAAATTATGCGCGTACGGTTCGCCGTAGAATTCACCCCATTTCCATATAAAAGCAGTAAAATTTTCTTTAAAATTAAGACATTCAGTATAATGAATAAATAGTGCCTGTTTGGGAGGGTAACTGTTGAAATTGACACCCCTCGAAAACCATTGTCAACCTCCGCTTCGCGTCGGTTGACAATGGTTTTCGAGGGGTTTCAATTTCAACTGTTACCCTCCCAAACAGGCACTATTTATTTATTATGTGATTTTTTGTTCCTTTTAATTTTTATGCCCCTCCCCCCTTCGAAGAAGGGAGGGAATGTTGCTTTGCTGCTGTTTGTCGGTTGGTCGGTCCGCCAACAGTTTCCGTTCATTTTCTTTGCAGTGGATGTAAATATTCAAATGAAATTTATTATACAGGTTTATCATATTAATATCTAGGTCAAGTTTGATTTTGGGTTTGATCGAGCAATTTTCGACAGAATTATGCCCCTTGGATGTAGAAAAATTTCAATCATTTGCAGTTTCCGCTCATTTTCTTCGCAGAGGATGAACATATTGAAATGAAATTTGGTATACAGGTTAATCATAATAATATCTAGATCAGATTTACTTTTGGGTACAATCAAGCATTTTTAATTTTTTTACAGAGTTATGCTCCTTGGACTTAGAAAATTTCAATTATTTGTAGTTTCCGTTCAGTTTCTTCGCAGATGTTTCCAAGGGAGGGGGGGGGGGGCATATGTGTTTTACAAACATGTATTGTTTGTTTTATTATTAAAGAGAAAAAATGAAATCGTATGTGAAGATTTCAACATACATCTGGATTTTGTAAATAATGTAAGTAAATTATAAATATGGACTGAATCATAAAGGACATTATAGAAAGGTGAAATTTATCATTACATGTATTAGAAAACATAATTTGATAATCCATAGGTTTCGGATGCTGGATGAGTTAAGGTGTAGAGCTGGTTAAAGTTTTTGGAGCAGGTGCCCTTTGATGACCATATCTCAGTTATGGTACTGGTCCTTACTTCACTTACATAAACTTGCATGAATGGTGGGTCTTATGTAACTTATGCTCTTGACAGACTTGAATGCTGAATCTGAGCTAAAGGTTTTGGATGCTGGATGAGGTTAAGGTTTTTGAGCAGGTTAAAGTTTTCATCTGTCTATCTGTATCTCCATACTTATATGCCAAGACCATATTTATAGTACTGTAAATGAATTGATTGTTTTGTAATATCAGACTTGAAACAAAGATTTCCTATCAAGAGTGTGTCTTGACCTTCACCCAAGGTCATGTTGGCAAGGTAATTACACAACGTATAATCTGTTTCCTGTTCATATATTTTAATAAAACGGAAATGTCACGCTGTACACAAATATTGAACAGCCAAGGCCATTGGCACCCCCTCCCCCCCCCCCCCCCCCCCCCCCCCAAAAAAAAGAGGCCCAGGGACCACAACACTCATACGAACAACGGTTCTTTTTCGAAATTTTAAATAAAAATCCTTTTAGATATTTGTAAAACTTGCAAAAATTTTCCAAATTTCCATATTCCAAGATTTGACAATACATTAAACAATACTTAAAAAGTCTACTTGTTTGGAAAACATATCTTAAGATCTAAGATGCATCAACTGACCAATATGATAATTTAATCCTAGAATATGAAGATGCTTACATCGCATAAAAAAACTAAACACACAGCACTTTATTTCTTGAAAAGTTTGAACAATTTGGAATATACACTATCTTAGAATGTTTAGATAGTAATCTGAAAAAAATGAAGTATTGTAGTTCACTCGAGAAGATTTAAGATTTTTAAACATTCTCCCTACATACTTCTTTGTTAAACTTTGAATCCCTCTTGGGGCTCCAGTATTGGCTGGGGATCACATTTTTTTTTACAATAATATACACTATCTCAAAATGCTTGGATATTAATCTAAAAAATAATGTAACAATTTAAGATTCCCTTCCCATAAGAATTTTTCGTATCAAGTTTAGTTCAATTTTGTCCCGTGGTTCTAGAGAAGTCAAAAATGTGAATAGTTTACAGATGGATGGACAGAAGACGGGCAACAGGTGATTGGATCACTGGAACCTTCAGTTCAGGAGAGCTGAAAAGTAAATAGGTTGTGTCCGAATTATCGTAATGAGAAGATTCTACCTGACACATTAGATTGTGACATGACCTTGACTCAAGGTCATTTGCCAAGTTCAAGGTTTCTGGAAGAGAAATGTTTATATTTTTCATATCCATATGATTTTTTCTAACTCTGGAGCAATTAACGTCCGTTTTTATTAGGATCATTTAACTTTAAAATGAGGTAATACGGTAATAGATGCAGAGCCAATATACTAGTAACTAACAGACAAAAGGAATATTTGATGTACTTTGAAATTCCTTTGAATTCAAAATGTTATGTTTTAAATTTGATAGATAATGTTTGGAAGCATCTTTTGTGTTTTATTCTTATTTTAAAAGATAGCATTATTTAAAAAGGTTTCTAATTTAATTACATTTTTTAAAAGAAATTTTACATCAATTAACTCTAAAGGCATATGTGAGAAAAATTCTTAGCTGGCTAACTAGCCTTTCGATCAATAAATAACCCAAATGATTAAATCAACCCCTTTATTTTAATAATATACTATGGCAACGTTACCTGGCAATACGTGATATTTATTACAGTATCTAAATGCCCCCGCATGAATTCAATGTTAAACACATAGATTTGAGTTCACTGTACATGTACTAGCTTAGTAACATTTTCATTCACCTAGTCTAATATTACATGCAAAAAACAATAAAACAAACCTTCGTGTTTTAAAAATATTTTAACAATATACATTTATTATATAATATATATATACAGAAAGATCCTGATGTTCATAGCACGGAAAGAAAAAAAAAATAAATCCCAACATTAAAACTATATTAATTTTATCTTTATGATTCGCTTAGATTTCAAAACAATTTTCTCTAGTTTCCTTTTATTGTTCTAACGTATTATTTTGGACTTTAACAAAAAAGTTCTTTCCTCCGGTGTATTCCTTTACGGGGATGTCCTGTCATCTTCAAGGATACACGCAGCGTTCCTCAGTTTTAGATAATTGTCCTTGATTTATTATTTCTTCTTTATTTTCATTTAAACCTGTTATTGCCCAGAAATTCAGGGTGCATTACCAGGCTAATTTTGGAGTTAGAATATCTATGAATGTTTATTCATTTTTATAGCATACACATATAAGCAATATAAGCATATATAAGCAATTAAATGCTTCTTACTAAAGTCATAGTATATATTTTTAATTGAGAGTATATATCCAAAATTTAAAAAATCATATACAACTTGAAATTGTAATTTTGGAATTAAATAGTGGAACTCTTGGCGTTGCGGACATATGGAAAAAAATAACTTAATAGAAGATAGGTTTCGTCTGACCTTTACATGAGGACCGAAATCGTCAACATTTCTTGATTTGGCATGTTTATGCCAAAAACTGATCAAAACTGTTGCTATAAGACAAAAAAGCAGGAAGTACAATGTATGAGGTTTTACATGTTGTGTTGCATTCAAATTGCGCACATATTTACTGAACAATACTTTTTGAAATCACTTGCATGTAGACCAACTCTAGAACCGCGCAGCTGCACCCTAATATTCAAGATTTAAACATATCAAAAATACGAAAGGAGGTCGTTGGTGTCCTCGCTACCATCATTTGTTGAGGAAAATGTTGAACCTTGCACATTTAAGTTGCAGATTTGTCTCAAAATACTAGGATACCTACTTCTTATCAGTCGGGATGGGATCTATTCTAAGATCAAGAAAAAAATCCAGTATGCATTGACCTCTTGTGTCTATGGAGGCACATTGATGTTATAATATATTTTCATTAAAAAAATATATGTCAATTCAAAACAATCTGTGGTGAATGTGACAAACGTCTCTATCTCAAGTTTGTCTGAGGTGTATGATTTTGATAGTCCCCTCACCTTTTTGTTTTAAAACCACCTTGATAACAGAGATCTAGCTTATCTGAAGGTAGCCTTAAATTACATACTACTAGTAATCATAGTAATGTGTACCATGAACCGTTGGTGTAACGTGCAACGTGCAACACGGCCATTTGTGTGTTTAAATGGTGTACATATATATATCTTACACCCACGCGTTGCACTAGGTCCGTTTTCAAATTTTTTGTTGACCACGGGAATAAGACTGGATAAGCACTAGCTGTGCCCGACGGGTGCATTGCCTTCTTAACAATAACCAAATCATTGCGTCAACCAGCTTGCGTTTCCTCCACTTCTGCCTGTGACGCGCCTCTATGCCTGGGCTCTACTGGTTATGCCCTATGCATGACTTGCATCAAAGTGAACGCCAACTCAGAGAGAACACAGTAATCTTTTCCAAAATGCCTCATTCAGGTCTTACAAATGGCAATAGACTCTTTTATGCGTCGAAAAAATTCTAGCAATTCAAAATGACGCATTCAACGCACTCTTGTTATGCTTTGGCAGATCTGCCATATAAATAAATATTACAGTAAGGACATTAATGGTGTACTAAATATCTAACCAAACTTGTTTAAACTGATCTCAAAAATTTAATTTGCATTAGAATTAAAATGATTATAATCAAGTCTGAATCAAAGAATCAAATCTGAAGCTCCCCACTTCTTACACATAAATCATGCAATTATGAATGGGTTGGTTTCAGTATATACTTCAATTTGTTCTCATCTTAAAAACTTAAAACTTCTTAATACTGCTCCAAAACTTAAAAAGTCTTAGCATCCTGATAGACTTGAGATCGATCAAGCTTAAAATCACATCCGAAGCTAGCTTTCCAATTAATATACATAGTTAAAATCAATCATGCAATTTTGACAAGATCAGTGTATTTCTATAAGATATGGGCCCTGTTCTACAAAATTATTCTTCTCCAAAAACTTGAATCTTCTTCAATTTGAAGTCTATGTCTTAGAACCAGAATCAAAGTATGCCAAGTACTTTTAATTTACAAGTTGCATCCTGTAATGAACATTTTACAGCTTAAACATATTAGTTTAACCTAAATATACTTAAAAAGGTCGTTGTTGTGATAAAAACAAACCGTGTCCTGATGAAAAGATGTACATGTACATATGAGATTAAGGAAGATAACCTAATTTTTGGCAAGTGTTCACGATGTAGAAAACTGATAGGAATAAGAAAAAAATACCTAGTGTTACTTCAAATGATTATTAACACTGTATAATGCACGCCTAGTAGCAAATTGCAGATTGTTATCAATCTTTCGCGCATGCGCGGTAACCTAATCCAAAGGTTGCGTGCTCAGATAATGAGTTTTCTCGCTTGAGATCTTCCAGAAGGACCTATCGAAGTAAAACAGGTGGAAAAAAAAGAGTTGAAGTCACGTAGGTATGAACTTCCTGCTTTTCTAAACGGCTAAGTTTACAATTTTTCTTATTTCTTGTTCAGCATGTTCAGGTGAACCAAAATATGTTTTTATGCAGGTTTTTTTGTCTTGTTTTTATTATGAAACCGAACTCGATCATCAGCGATTAGAAACAATATTCCATTCTTAATGAGATATTGGTTCTGACTTTTTTTTATTACAACACGATGAAATTTGACTGTTAAAACAGACTAATTTTTTAGATGAATTTTTCTGCTGTTTTTAATGTCTTTTGAAAGCGTAAAGTTAATGATTCTCTTCACTGTAGGGTCGTATTCCAAGTACTAAGAATATGGTACATTGTGTCATAAGTATTATTTATGCTATTCAAGTAAACCCTTATTGTAAAGAAAGATGTATGTTACTTGACCTCACTGCTGTTTGACCTATCAGACCATGCGTAATACCTAAGGAATAAGGAATCAGCCCGATGGGCTTTATGATAGATTTGAACACGCTCCGACCGAAATTATCACCTCATAATATTCAAAGAATGATTTCTTTGTACTTATATTTATACTTTTTCCAATTTCTACAGTTTAAAACAATATTTTAAAATCACTATTTTTTACATGTAGCAAATGTTATGGTTTTACTACGCAGCGCAGCCAATACTGTGTTTCGGTTATGTTACAAGGCACGCCCATTTTGTGTCACTCAGCTTTTTATGAAATTATAAGGTTATAGGCTTCAAAATTGATTCGTAATGTTATCACAGACAAAGACAGTTGAAAATTGAAAATGTAAGTATATGAATATAATTTTAGCATGAAAAGTGAATTTAAATCCGTAATTTCTTCAGATATCTTCTAGAAACCCACCAAGGTGTGTAACCATGGACCCCCGACTTAGTGCCCAGGATGTGTTACGGTGTCAGCTCTGCGAAACCCCGGGCCCTCTAATGTACTGTGATGTTTGTCACATACATTTGTGTAAAGCCTGTGTTGGGGAACATATCTTAGATCAATCCACAGAACACAAAGTGGTGCAATTTGGAAATAGGGGAACAACTACTAAATGTAAAAAACATTCCTCAAAGATATGTGAACTTTACTGTGAACAATGCGACAATCCTATTTGTGTGCAGTGTGCTTCTTCTGAAGAACATCAAGGTCATAAATTTGTTGACATGATGACAGCGCTAGAAAACCGACAGAAAGTAATAGAGGGTGATTTAGAAGAATTAGAGACAGCAATTTATTCTAAATATCAAGAGTTTGCCTTTAACATCACAGTTCAGAAAAATGATCAGAATGAAAACTTTCAGACATTGACAATAGCTATTGAAAAACATGGAGAGGACTTGCACCGAGAAGTAGACATTGTGATCGAAAAGCTAAAATCTGATCTAACTGAAATGGAATCGGAATACCTTGCTGTCTATTATAAACTGGAAGCTGAAATTACACACATGATTACTGAAATCAAAAAGAGCATTGCCCATCAGAAGAAATTACTGCGCTCCAATGATGTCACTCTTGTCTTTGCCTACAAATCCAGGAATGATGAATTCAAAAGGTTGCCTCCTAAACTTACGGTTACCTTACCAAGTTTTTCCCCACCGAAAATTAACAAAGAACAGATTAATGAACAATTTGGTTCTCTGTCAGCGTTATCAATCGAAACAGAAGACCAGGATAATTCTATCACAGCTATAAAAACTGAGTATGTACAATCTAATGAATTACGCAGTGTTTCCTGTCTAAGTGATGATCAAATTTGGACGTGTGGTGGCGACAAGACAGTGAGACTCTATAACCTTCAAGGGGAACTAGTGAAGTCAGTCGAAACAATGTCAGGAAACATACCACAGGACATTACAGTGTCAAAGAGTGGGGAATTAGTTTATACTGATTGCGAGGAAAGCACTGTAAACATACTAAAGAAAAAAAAGATACAGAAAATTATCAAACTACGAGAGTGGAGACCAAACAATGTATGTAGCACCTCAACTGGTAACCTCCTGGTTGTCATGGAGAGTAATGATTTAAAGCAAACAAAAGTAGTACGTTTTTCTGGCTCTAAAGAAAAACAAAGTATCCAATACAACGACAATGGACAGCCTCTCTTCTCACCTGGTTATAGTCGTAAATTGTACATCAGCGAAAACAACAACCTAGATATCTGTGTGACAGACTATAAAGCTCGTGCAGTGGTGGTGGTCAATCAGGCCGGGAAACTCCGCTTTACCTACACTGGTTCATCCTCAACTACTTTGGAATCGTTTGGTCCTCTAGGCATCGCTACAGACAGCCAGAGTCGTATTCTGATAGCTGACTGCAACAACTGGTGTATTCACATCTTAGACAGGGACGGACAGTTTCTCTCCCTGTATGACAATCATAATTTAGACGAGCCATGTGGTTTAAGTGTTGATAACAAAGACAACCTCTTTGTTGCTGAAAGGTGCACTGGTGTAGTTAAAAGAATACAAAACATAATATAGACAAACTGTGTTTCTATACCATATTTCCGCAAAGTGCGTTATTCATAGCGTTTTCCTAAATCGAGGATGGATACGAACTCTTGTGTCATAGCTCCATTTAATTTTAAACGTCATACCGGTATTATTGCTAAATTTGGTATACTTATTTTAGCAATTGTTTCAATTAATTTAAATTCAAATACACGAGCGTATATTCTCCTTCAGTTGGTCAATGTATTTTATTCGAAATCTATATAAATGTGAAAGAAGAAAACTGTAATTTAATGCGCTCAAATGTAACTTTTTACGAAATGCAAAAGTCTAGTTGACCGTTTCCATAACAAACTGATGCTGTTTACCTTGTGTGATTTACCGGCTTTCATAATGTTACATGTTTGTACCACGCGTGTCACGTAACTTCAATACCCGTAAGCGTGTTCGATGTGACTATAAATAATATATATGCAATTAATCTTCAATAAAACAAATGTATTATTTTTGATCGCTTACCCTTAACTGATGAGGTTTTGACAACAACTAACTATAACGAGTTTTGTCCGATCTTCTTAATTTCTTCCGATACATATCCTCTATTTTACAAGGGCCCAATTTATTTATTGTTATTCATTGCAAGAACAGAATCACATTTAAGGAGGCTGGGGGGTCAATAATATAGCATAAAACCATAAAATTTATTTGAAAATTTTATATGCAATTTCTGAAGCTATCAACTACTATTTGGTAAAGAAAAATTTCATATATTTTAATAAGAAATTTTATTATTTTCTACATTTTTCATATGGAGCTCCTCTTTTAAAGGAGATCAATATTGTCTAAAATGGCAGCCACCCCCCTGTCCCCTTAAATCGGAACGCAGTTTAATGTTAGTGGGTCTACAAATTCGTCCATAATGCATCAATTAATTAAATACAAAGTGGTCAAAGCTTTTCACACTAATCAAGATTTGTCACTTTTTCGCTCTCAATTGAAAAATATCAAAAATCATGGTAGAATTTTCTTAATTTAAAACATACGTTTAGGAATATCATCCTTTAAAACATGTTGTTATAGATCGGGTAACAAAAAATAACTTTTTTCCAAATTGAATGAAACTTCCAAACTTTAAGTAAAATATCAATGAAATGAATGTTTGTACATATAATTGATAGTTATGACTTTCATGAAATATATGTAATATATAGCCACATTGCCTTCGTATTCGTGATTGACCTTTGATATGTCATATTATTTTCATGTTAAAATAAGTTATAAGTAACATATACTATACAACTTGTTAAACTCAAGTATGGTGTTAAATAATGCTTTCTAAATAACGTATTGCATGTCAGCATATAATATTGTAACGTTTGTAAACATTTCTGTATATTCGTATTCTAAGGTTTATTATTTCTTTCAATGAAAAAGTTGCTGTGTTAGCCAAAAGTTGTCTTTCTCACTATATATTGATTTATTTTTTTCTGAAAATGTATACTTCTTATTGATTCCTTGAGTGAACTATGCAAGTACATTCATCTAGCAAGTCCATCTCGATCTATATGCTGTCACACTGTATTTTGTAAGCATAATACATCATTTACCTGCTTCTTTTTTTTAACATTTTTATTTTTGATATCAAGAAATTCATTCTTCCTCTCCAGTAAGTATGGAACATCGTTATTGTCATAATCATAATTAAAGAGGTGTAAAATTTTAGAAACATTCTCTATGAAATTCGCTTGTGTCAAAACATTATGTTTTGGATATTGTACTTTATTTAATCGATATTTTTCTCTCTAGAGTATTTCATAACTAACTGTCATGATACAAGGGGTGTTGCTAAAAGACATTTGGGAGTTTGGGTAGCTAAAATTTGCTGCGTATGATGTAACTTAAGTCTGTAACAATTAAAACATTATAATAAACTACATGTATTCATTAGTATGTAGTGCTGCGTTATTTAATCTAATATTTTAACATGAAGATTGCAACTGATTTTAAATTTTGAATCCTGTCAAGTGTTTCGTGGTTCCAGTTGGCGGTGAGCAATGCCTGTATGCTATTCATGCAGAAAATGAATAAAGCGGGCCATAAATTTATTTCGTAGACGATTATCTTAAAACAGAATAGCGCTTAGTAAACATTTTGTATTGCAATTCCATGAAAGCAAGGTAATTTTTTTTCAATATGACAGTGTTCAGTTGCTGTGATCTTGTCTCTATATGTGTTTACATGTATAACTTACCTTAGAGAACAAACACTTCAAGATGATTTGAATTCGTGGATGGAGGGGGGGGGGCTTCTTAAAATCTAAACTTTTTTTCAATATAAACAAGGACGAACATTTTGGTGTCTACATGTAGTGATGTTCTGGAAAGATATGCAAAAAGAAAAAAAGAAAAAAAAAAAGGAAAAACTTTCGGATACCCATTGTCTAGAGGCTTTGGGTTGGCTATAAAACTTATTGCACATTTCCTCTGTGGTTCTACAGATAGTGTGTACAGGTGATACACTAAAGTGATAGTGTCATTAGAACTTAATTCCTGACATTATCTTCTTTCTGCTGGCTACTACACTAAAAACCAATTATATTACAGCAACGTAGCATCGTTTTTGAAAGTGTGTGTGTGTGTGGGGGGGGGGGGGGGGGGGGGGGGGGGGGGAGACTCATCCAAAAAAATCTTGACAAGCAAAAAAAAAAAAAGAAAAAAAAGGAAATTTTAAGTTTCCCAAAATCTAAATAAAAAAATTATTGCTGCGAGAAAAAGCCCCCCCCCCCCCCCCCCCCGATGCTACGTGCCTGTATTACTGATGCATTTAGATGTGCGTTTTAATTATTATTTTGTAATTTAAAAGTTGTCAAAATACCATATACTGAACATAAATGTACAAAAAATCAACAAAATACCCTCCCCCTAAAAAAAATAATAAAATAAAACAGTATACCCACTACACACGTAATGCCAAAAGAAACATCCACACAAAACACGCAAGCATGATATGATCCGCGCGCCAGTTTTTTAAAGGGACGTAACTCAATATTTTTATTCTGACTTCCTGTTTACCTAGCAACATAAAATGGAGTCCATCTTTCCTTTTGGAGATGGATAAATGTTCAATATTTCCCTGGATTACTTTGAATTGGACTTGATTTAAAATACTTGTTGTCAAAGAAAACTTGTATTTGCTGTGTTTTGAACAAATATAGACAAAATGGCGGCAATTGAAATGCAACATCAGGCTTTTAACCCGACACTGACTACCACACAGGCCATCATGCCCGAAAAACCTCGGGTACCCATTGTAGCACACATTATCACAGATGACGATATCGGCGTTTTAAAGGTAACTTTATCCTTTATTCCATATTCTAGGTTTGATCATTCTCTTATCAAAGACGTCTTGATAAAAACTCGGAATATATGATTGTGTGAAGGCCTTCCATTTGTAAATACTAAATAGCATTGTAATTTCGGGAAATACATTGTATATAATAAGTTAAAATAACATAGACTTGTGTTTCGAAATTTGCAGGGAACAAAGCTTCAACCAATCAACTTGAGCAGGGTTGTAAAACTCCTAACAGATCCACACTCAGTGAGTATAATATTTTCATTTTTATCTGAGGCTTCTTAGGCCTAATGGTTACATTTGTTTTTTTATATATTGAGTAATGTATAGGGCATGCCAGAGATATATAGGCATGATGCAGGAATTAATTTGTGTCTTTTCACCCAAAGTTCCATATAACTGTCAATTATATTTTTAATAAATGCAATATCAAAATCATTTCTTTTTCTAAACTTGAACATACGTACAGAATGATATTATTGTTGAGTTGGAAGAATTATAATTATACCAGCTAATTTCCCATATATCTCATTTTTGAATGTGGAATGTGCTCTGCTTTACTGATTGAAAATATTTGTAAGATTCAATTAAGTGAATTTACTTCTTTTGTTTTGCAGGTCCACCTGATTGACAGACATATCAATGCTCTACAGAGACTGGTGAAACATTATCAAAAGGGATTTGTATCCTTCCTTCATTTTGTCATTATTTTTCAGTTTGTTTCGGGCTGCAGGGTCATGGAAATTTTAAGACTATGTGTTAATCTCTTTGAGGAGAGCTTTCTATTAAGATATATGAGAAAATCAAATTTTAAAGCTGAAATATTTGGATTTTTTTTTACTAGTAAGTGAATGTTTTTAGATAGAAAAAATTGTATTGTAAATCACCTGAGAGGTCCTTCGGGCTTGACAAGATTTGATCGTTTGACCAACCAAGTTCATATCTTGATGAACTTTTTATTAAACTTATATTTAACTTATCTGAAATGAGTGGAAATGCACAAAATCATTGAAATATTGCCACAAACAAGCTAGGATACAATTCCAAAGTTAATTAAAAGAGAGTAAAGGTACTATCAAATGAACCATTTGAAACATTCTAGTCACAGGAATACACAGCGATATAAGCTGTATAAGCCAGCAGCGATGTGATTTGTGGTTTCTTCCTTAATTATAATTCAGCCTATGAAAGATCTGGTTCAGGTCTTTAAAATCCTGAATGTGTGCTCGGACCGAGTGGCAGGCCAAGATGAGGAGCCTCTCTTTGAAAAAATTATCTGTGATATTCTCAAAATATGTAGCTTACCTTTCCTCAAAGAGAAGTCGTCGGATGAGCTTGTTTTCGAACAGATCGTGACAGAATCTGTGTCACAATTAGGTTTGTGATTATATTTTGCATTTCATATTTGTTTTAAATGTAAACTTGCTCATAATTATATGGTTCAATAAAATGATTTTTGTTTCTAATAATGCATTGATATATTATCACCAGGAAAAACTTAAAATTTAAAGAGTTTTTGGTTTTTTGCATCTTCTTTAAAGAGTTTTATAGTCTTTTTGTTACGGAATACATTATAGGATATTTAATGCGAGTTCCATCGAGGGATATAAGGAAGCAGATCTGTGACACATTGGTGGCATTTTACAGCGAGAAACCAACCAATCAGGATGTTCAAAGTAAGTAGAATTAATTTTAATCTCATCAAAATAAAACCTCATTTCTTCTTAATTATAAAATGACTTTTGGTAATAATTATTTGATATTATTACATTATTTTATACCTTTTTCATTTCTTCAGATTTATCTGTTTGAATATTAAAATACATGTACTTAAGTTTTCTGATGGACTTTGAATTTTAATCGTAATATTTTTTTGTATAGAGCTGCAAGCTACGAGTTTGTCTTACAACAAGGGTGTGATTGAAAACAGCGACGTATCCGAAACCTTAGTCAAGGTCAGTGGAGTGTTTTGATTTCATCTCTCTTGAAGCTACAATTCATGAAAACTATATCAGACTATCAAAAGTACCGTTATTAAAAGGCAGCTAGGCTCTTTTGATGTATATTTGTATATATTTTGTTGGACCACTAACCATGAGTTAATGACTCGATTTTTCAGTCCCTGGCATTGCTGGAGAAAGATGTGGACATCAAACTGGCAGTGCTCAATGTCCTACAGCATTTTTCTAAAGGATCAGGTAAATGTTTAATGAAATGTTGCTGACTTTAAGAAAATTATAATGTTTTTGTGTACTCATTTGAAAAAAGTGGAGAGAAATAGAATAATGATTTTTCAAATTGAAATATAGTTAATGTAGCAAAAAAAAGTCCCTTTAGCACACAATGATTAAAAATATGTTTTTGCCAGCAGTAACTGTTATATAATAAAACATAATATAAATGATATGATTCAAAGCTAAAAAAAAAAATACTTATATAATAATTTTATGATCTGTATGTATTACAGATAAGAACTGTGATCAGATGCTGAGAGCTGAAGCTGCCACCACAGTTTGTTCACGCTTGATGGACCCTGACCCCACAGGTCAACTTCTGTTCCGCTCTGTCGATATTCTCTGGAACATGTTGGAAAATGGAGACCAAGGGCAACTCGCTGAGCAACTAAATAATCTGACCTGCATCAGGTACTGTGTTAGACCAAAAAAAAAAAAATGTATAAGTTCAGGCACACCCGCAGTTGGTCAAATGCTATCACATTAATTTTAATTTAATGTATATGAGAATGAATCAATTTTATTATTTGAAAATTGAGTTATTCCCCCTTGCAAATCTTGCAATAAAATCTGTCGGCCCAAGTTTATTTTGAAATTTTTGGTGTGAGAATCAATACACTGATTTTTTATGGCCTCTTGTACGAGTATTTTTGATTTAAGTGATTTTTAATTTAGCTTATTGACATAGCTCATTGAGATAGGCCAAAATCAGCATCCTGCTAAAGATGCATTGTGTAGTGTCCTGAAAGATTTCATAAATATATTGATTTTAAATTGTCATTGCCTTTAAGCAGACAGGTATGAATGTATCTTTAGAAGTATCTTTTCAACTTGATATTCATATTAATGTCAAAAACAGAAATTTAACCAGAAATATTTCTGTATTTGTCTTCTAGAACACTCACTGCTCTCAAGAGCATTTTTGACATACACTGAAATATTCCATGAAATATGTGCAGATATTTTAACCATGAAAAAATGAAATCAAAAAAGTGTGTTCATAAATACTCCCTGCCATACTTTACGAGGATTGAATTGATATATGATTGTTTTCAATTCTCTGCAGCCAACTCCGTGATGCCTTTGTCTACCAGCTGACTCAAAGCTACAGTCATTATGGGAGACAACTCCGTAACGACCTCCTCGTCATTGCCATGTTAGTGGCGGCAAAATGTCCCAATGCCCCGTTTGTCGAGACGGGATTCGCCAAACAGCTGACACTGTTTGCAACATTCCAGGAAGGTTTGTGTCTAAAACAATGTCATAATTGTAGTTAAGTAGTGTAAGATGGAAGAAAAAAACCCTCAAAACAAACAAATCAGCTCGTGTTTATATGACAAAAATACCTCCCAAGGTTGGCTATATTTTCAATTTTTTTTCCCCGGTGAAAAAGATTTGTTGGGCTCTAAAGAAAACTAATCATTTTTCTCTACACTTAATTATATATGATTTTAGTTCATAGTGCCTCTAGACATTTGTTATTGTTAAGAATTTTGGGGGAATTTTGGAGTACCATTGAATTGTGAAGAGATGTGTCTTGTGTGCCAAAGCCATTCTGTCAAATTCATCATGCTTACATCTCTTGATTGATGATTTATAACATGGGGGGTAATAAGCATTGGTTAGTTTGAGATGAGACAAGTTTAATGTTCAGTATTTTTTATGAAGGATATTTGTTGCAATGGAATTTTTAAACGTTGTTTTGTTCCGTGTCAAAAATTATGTGGGCATTTTAAGTTAATAATAATGAAATTTAAGAAACAAAGATTTTTCTATATGGGTTTTCAATCAATTTCAAGTGTTCGTTATAGATATAAAAAAAAACCCTGGATTCTTGAGTCTGTTATTTTTTAATATACCTATGTAAGTTACCTCCCTTTTATTAGCAATGCCAATGTATTGATAATTTTAAAAAGAAAATTTGATGCAACTATTACTGTGGAATCATTAGATTTCGTGGCGGCTCATTTTTCATGAAATTCGTGGGTTCCTCTCATCCACGAATTAACATCCTCCACGAGTCAATAAATCAGGGCTATAAAGTCATATTTCTTTTTGTATGTATAAGAGAATACACGAAATTACGTCTCCACGAACCTGTAAAATTTAAGCAATCCACGGAAATTGGCCCCCACGAATTTTAATGATTCCACAGTATCCTATTGATTCCAATAATATTTGAGCCAGCTAACTTCAAGGGTTAGGTAAATAAAATTGGTAGCACATTTTTGTAGCACAATATTCACAAAAAGGTGAATCTATATAATATATTCATTGTGTTATGGTCAAATGTATTTGCTTTATTCAGAAGTTTATTTTAATTAATATATATCAACTAATAATATTTTGGAGTAAATTGAAGGGAAATGACTCTTTAATTCTTTTTTTTTCAGTGAAGAGTCACAATGCTTTGGTGAAGCATCTGAAGCTGATGAAGAGTCATGAGGACTTTGAGCTGAAAAAGTTGTTGTTCAGTATCCTGGTGACACTGAGCAGGGATCCGTCAGTTGTCCCAGTAAGTCATAAACAAAAAGCATCTCTTTGTATATGTATAAGGACTAATTAATGACTGAGCTTTGGCCTCACTTTTCACATTCAACTGTTCAGAATCACAATCTTACTCTTGCATTGTTTTCCTGTTCATAAAATCTGTCCAAGTGCTTTACAATATTTAAATGCTTATTCAATTCCAGCCTAACTTTTGTAATTTAAAGACCCTTTTCATGTCAAAATATTAAGAACGAACGAAATGCATTGTTTTGTAATGTAAAATTCTTCTATTTCGACCAAATTCTTGTATAGTACAAATTGACCCAAATCTGATCTTTTTTCTGCTGATAATACAAATTGAACCAATTTTGATTTTTTTTCTGATGATAGTACAAATTGAACCAATTTTGATTTTTTTTCTGTTGATAGTACAAATTGACCCAATTCTGACCTTGTTTCTATCCCCTACAGGTTCTATCAGAGGGACATCTGATGCTGGCCCTGTTCTCCTTCGTGCGGGCCAATGAGAACACCTCTGGTCCTCGAGAGTGGACCCCGGCCCAGTTTGAGGAGATCCAGCTCCACGCCATGTCCTGTCTGTGTGCCCTCGTGCCCCTCATGATTGAGGACTACATGACCTGTCAGGGCAGCACACGTCTGCTCCTCCTCTTGGAGTGGTGTGTGGGAGAAGGTAGGCATCACCTTTGTCTGTCTGTCTGCCTACCATTTATCAGTCCATTCATCTCTCTATCTTTTGTCTGATTGTCTTTCCATCTGACTGCTCATCTATCCAATTTCCCATATTAAATAATAAATTTTTACCAAAATTATTTGCCAATGGACAGTTTTTGGTTTTCTAAGTTAACATATCATACTGGAATTATTAGAGTGCTCAGTGATTCATTGATCTGTTTAAATAAATGAAACCATGTTTTGGGAGATCAATTAAGCAAATAAGCATCATATTTTCACCAAACCAAAAACTTTATCAGTTTTTTTAGTACAATGTATTAACTTTGCTTGAACAATACACATGCTTACATACCATAATCTAATTCATGTGGAAACCAATTTTTCCAGAGGACTTTGGTGGCCATGGAAACAGTTTCCATGGTAAAGGTGGGCGTGGTAACAAGAGAGGACAGATGAGGCACTGTCTGCGTCTGCTGCGTAGCGTGGTATCCACGGGAGATGAAGGCGTCTTACAGGATCTGTCGGACCAAGGCGTCATTAACCAAATCATCAGTAAGTACCAACCAAATCCCCAATAAGTATTAGAAAAACCTTAAGTATCAAATAAATCATTAAGTACTAGCCAGACAGACATCAGGCTATCAGTGAGTCAGTCAAACAAGTTGGCCAAACTATCATTAAAGTACCGTAAGTAGAAAAGTCAAATATCAGTAAGTCAAAATATTAGTATATTAGTAAGTCAAAATATCAGTAAGTCAAAATTTTAGTAAGTCAAAATATCCTCAGTAAGTCAAAATATTAGTAAGTTATCAAATTATCAGTGAGTCAAAATATCAAGTCAGTTTATACTAGATTATAGATAACCTTGTCATACTATATAAATATCATCAAATTACCATTAAGTAAAGCATGTCAGATTATTAGTAAGTAAGTCAGTCCACAGAATTTCTGTCAATCTATTAATGAGTTAGCTAAACCAAGGAACAACTTACAGATCTGTAATGTATTTGAATTCTTTTGTATAGCCATCTTGAAGAACGCCATTAGGAGTGAGACAGAGGATGATGCTGTTGACATTGAGATGCAGTCAGACATGTTGCTGATTCTGTCCTGTCTGTGTGAAGGGGACATGCACAGAAAAGTGAGTACAGAGAGAGAGAGAGAGAGAGAGAGAGAGAGAGAGAGAGAGAGAGAGAGAGAGAGAGAGAGAGAGACAGACAGAGAGAGGTGCAATGCAATTTAAAATCATGTTACACAAGAAAATTTCTACCAAATGCAATTAGGTATTACTTTTAAAAATAATAATACATATATATTTTGGATGGATGTTGACATACATGTAATATACCCATGTACATGTAATACTTGCATACAAGATTAATAGTAAATTAAAGCTACCTGGATTTTACCTGTAAGGTCTGTGTATATTTCAGGAGCTGTTTGGTACGGAGGGGGTGGATGTGGTCATCCATTACCTGAGGACAAACTCCAGCTTCCTGAACAGTGGCCTCGGGCATCACCGACTCCTTCTATCTGCAGTTGACTGTGTCTGGTCAGTATCCTGTAGGGTCAAGGTTCAAGGTCAAGTGACCATAAAAGGGGTGGGTGATTGGGAGGTGGGGGGGGGGGGGGGGGGGGTTGAGTTATTTAACTTTCAAAACAAGCTTCTGGAATTGTTGGGGTTTTTTTTTTCCTGTCTTCTTTCTTTCTTTTCTTGCAAAGTGGCCATTATCTGAAGATACAGAATTTTATGCACATGCTTTAAGAAAAAATTTGTAATTGGGTAAATTGAGAAGGAAGTGCCATGTTTGAAAATTAACCTCGCTCTTGTACTCGTAATTGACGAGACAGTTATTGACGTGATGAAAGAAACGACTTCATTGTTGAAAACAAACAGCCATAGTTAATTTAATTAGTTTTGTAAACACAGGTGTGCTGTGGTTGGCTGTTACATCACCGAGGACTACTTTTTGGAGAAAGAAGGCGTATTCCTACTCATAGACCTTCTGGAGGTGAGATAAACTGATTGACTGAAGTGCAACATCCTTTCTCGTTACCTCTTGAACATAATAGACTGTTTATGTTATGTTTGTCTTAAAATAAAACAACTATTCTTCTCTCAGGTGCTTGGCTTTTGTTGTGAAAAGGTGCATCTGTAAAAAAAAAATGGGGGGGGGGGGGTAGAAAATTAAATTACCAGTAAAATTTGGAGTAAATAAATATTGTATCTGTAAATATGTTTATCTGCAAAGTAATTATAGTAACTCCCATGATGACAATAATTTTTATTTCTGAATGTGAACCAAAGATACTCACAAATCATAGTTTTCTACAATTAAAGCAGTTGTAAAATAATTTTATATTTTAAATAATGTTTTATCTTAATTCTTTAGGTCTGCCCTAAAAACACCCACAATCTGATATTGGGCTGCCTCCTGGACTTGTGTGAGAACCCCAAAACCATCCACCACATTCACACGTGGCGGGGCAAGGACAACTGCTCGGCCGCCCACCTGTTCTGTGACATCTACAGGAATGAGGAGAAAGACATGGGGGTGAAGCGAGACAAGGACGGGGCCATAGCCGACATCACCAAGCCCCTGATGGGGGCCCTGCAGGAATTCCAGGGGGTGGTTCCTCTCCCTGCCAGCAACCCCAGCCAGTCCATTGTAGATGTGTCAGAAAACATGAGGGCTAAGCTGTATTCCCTGTTCTGTAAGATTGGTAAGTTCCTATCAACCAAAGATAATTTTTCTTTATATTAAACTGGATTCTATGTGTGGCGATCTGTAAAAAGGCACAAATTCTCTTTGGTAATGAACCTGAATTTATGTTCTTTCAACCTTAGAAAAGTTTTTATTGAAAATTTGTTTGCAGAAAAAAAAATTTACTATTATTCATTCAAAACATTCATATTTATGGTTCTCTCTAAAGTAGACTATTGGAAAAAAGATTTTTTTAGGATGTTTCAAACTGAAACTACGTAAAATTCTTTGGATTTTTTAAAAAGACTCTGTTATCAATTTTTATTTTAGGATGGTCTGATTTGTCTGGACTTACAGTAGAGGATCATGTGACTCTGGTTGTGTTGGAAAAATATCTGGATTTCAAGGTACGTTGTTTTTCTTATTTAAAAATAATGTATAAATATATACTGTGCCAGGATTCTAAAATGGAAAAAAAAATCAAACAGAACTGGATTCAAGGCAATTACATATGTAGTTCTTGCAGTTTGAATTTACCGGGTTCTCTATACACACATTATTGCTTTTTCATTGTTTATAATTTTGCTGCTGTCCATGAAAGATCTTAAGCTCAAAATATAGATACTGTAAATTCCTTATTTTACGCGAGTACTAACTTGATTCCGCGATTCCACTGTTCTGCATCAAATCGCGATATACCGGTAATCGCGATCACCAATGTTTTGCAATAATTTACTATAGCTTAAAACTGTCTGAAAAATAAAAGCAAGATTCTAAAATCCGCGAGGGTTGCCTCTCGCGATTTTATGCCTAAATTAATTCCTCGCGTTTAAATAGGAATCTACAGTAATCAAATTAATAAAAGGTCTCTCTGAAAAATAAAAATCTCAAATCACGGTAACACACTGATGCCATTTTTAACCTTCAATGCAAGGTTTTTATTTAATGAATTTCATCTGTATTTTACCGACTCTTATAAGACAAAGTTTCATGAAGTTTTCAACTTTAAAATATTTATATTATTGTAGATGGGAGAAGTCTGGACAGAGATAATTCAGGAGCTCCATGCAGAAAACGTCCGACCTGTGACCCCCGATATGGAGGCCATTGAGGCCATTTCCCGCGGAATCGAAGAGCGGGCAAAGATAGTGGCAGGCACACAGTACGAGCTACTAGAGGCGCAGCAAAATCAAGACGCTCTGGACGAACAAGAGTTTTATGCTGAGGTAATGAGAACATTTTTATCATTAAAATATTAAAGAGACCATATCTGTTTCTGTGTAAACAGAGTGTAAAGTTTATTTTATAATAAAAACTTGATATTTATATTAAAACCACATTTCTTCCTCTGTTGATATATAGAGGTAATTTTTTTTCCCATCATGTATAATGAAATTCTTTCCAACATTTTGGGGGAATTTAATTCTTGCCAAGAATCAGTCTTTTAGTGTTTCTCTGATATTTTTAAGTTTATTACAAAGAGTCCATTACTAAAATAAGTCCCTGTTAACCAATTTGAGCTCAGGTAAATCATAAATAAAATTGGTGCAAAAAACAGTCAACTATCCTTTCCAGCTCTGAAAATTTTCAATATATTAAACAATTTAAAATATACCCTTACTTATCAACATGTATTTCTTTTTTTAAATGTTTAAAATTTAATAAAAATAAAAGGTTATATAGTTCAAACAATCAGTTAGATTATGTTGTTATTCATCTATGAACATAGAGATTGACATCGAACTAATTTTTTTTTTTCCGCCAGATTCGCGAGAACCACAGGCAGAAGGAGAAAGCAATGAATGACTTCACAGATTTCGTGGCTCGAACCTCAAATTTCCAACTTCTGAAGGTGAGAATCATACACTGTCACATGCTTAAATAAAAAATTCCCCATCTTATATCGATCTAAATGAAATAGTTTGATAAATTTGTTTCTTTTATACTATTTAGCCTCTCTTTAATAGGTACATTGACCCTCTGCTAAGGGAGATAACTGAGATAATTTACTATCATTCCTTTATAGAATTGTCAAGCTGTAAAGGAAATTTCTGTTAAAATTTTTACGTGAAAGACATTTTTTTGGAGGGTTTTGAATCTTAAGCAAACTACATACAGTATTGTAACCTGAATATTTTAAACTTTAATTTACTTTTTAAAGCTAAAAATGCAATAGCTAAGGATTATCAAAATTTCATTAAAGACTTTTTCGTAGTTTTTTTTTTATATGTGATAAATGACCTTGACCTTTATTTTTGTAGGCGGCCAAGAAAAGGCAGGCTCTGTCGATAGAAGCTTCTTTAATGGGCAACAAATACAGAGAACAGTAAGACTTTGTTTGTTTGTTTTTTTCTCAATCATTAAATATGAATGTTAAAACACATTGTTATTGCATGTGTTTTGTCATTCAATTTACAATGCTAATGCATATATCATTCAATTTTTATATGAATATTCCTTTGGTATATTTTACCATTAATTTTTTTTACCTTATGTGTGTGTTTGTACCCTGTATGACTTAAGAGGTGGGGGGTGTATGTCTAACTCAATTTATTTCAACCTTGATAAACCTTCATAAAGTTATGAAGAAAAAAAAATATTTGAAGCTTTACACATGCTGCAGGCAATGTTTGATTTTTATTTTTTCATCATGATGGGAATTCCCAGGAGTAAAGTTGTGCGTGCATAACAATTTGTTGTGTTTATGTTAACAAGGTAATTGAGTGCAACAACCAGATAATATGAACCGCACAGTGACAATTTGTGTCAAACATCAGAATTTCAATATCAGCAGCTTTTGATTCGATTCAGTTACACATTTGACAATGTACTCTACTCACATTAAGAATTTTAAGTGGAGAGAGAGAGAGAGGAGAGAGAGAGAGGAGAGAGAGAGAGAGAGAGAGAGAGAGAGAGAGAGAGAGAGAGAGATGCTCTTCATAAGGTAAGAGTAAAAGGGAAAGTAAAAAGAGTCCAAGAGAGAGAGAGAGAAAGAAAGAAATAGAATGAAAGAGAGAGAGATTGCTTGTTTTACTGTTTTATAATTAGATTATTTCAAAATGATCCTGCATAATTGTGGGTAATAGTATCAAATGTTATTATATAGACTGAATTGTTACAATTTCTGGCTTGACTCATGATGGTTTGTTTTGTTTAATTTCAGAGAGAACTTCCATGAGACCGAGTTGAAGAATGTCCATGCCACAGTAAGTGAGGAAGCTAGCTTCCTATAAAATGTAGTGATTCTAATTACTGCAAACTATTGTCTTTTTGACAATTATCATTGTCTTCATACATACATGTAGTATTTATTAGATCTGACTTAACTAAGCCCCCCAACCACCACCACGAAAAAATGACTCCCACGTACAATTCTGATGTAACTTGTAAGGTTGTTTTTTAAACATAAAATGTGCTTCATGTCGATTTCTAAATATGGAGTTTTAACACAGAATGCTGAACAAAAAAAAAAATTTGTACACATTAAGAATGACGCAAACCTGTAAATTATGCACAATCAGTGTTAGGTTCTGTACACCCATGGAGCCTATAATTACCAAGCCAAGTCTTGTACATGATTTTGAGATATCGGTTTTGTTTTAATATGCTTGCATCTATATTTCTATTTGCTGCAAATTGCACTAACACTGATCAATAATTGAAGACAAAAAGGCAAGCAAATGCCCCATAAATTACAAAAAAACTTCAAGCCTTTATGATGCTGCAGCGTTTGACACATTTTTTGCGGTTCATGCAGGTCCAAATAGTGCTACTAAAATGGGAAAAGGGCTCATTATGAGAAAGAAAGTGCCTTAAAAAAAAGTTGCAGAAAAACAAAATTAAATGAATGAGTCACCATTGCAAATCAATATCTTAGCTACACAGTGGAGAGAGAAAAAAAAGTAAGCCGTATAAAGTTGTTTAACATTTATATTGGAAATGCAGAGATCAGCTTCTATTGTACCATGACTCATTTGTTACTCGAGTCCTCCAAAGGATTTTAATTGGGTTCCGCCGTAACGTAGATTTATCTCCATGCCCGTACAAGGTCAATATTGCCGGGGAAAATTGGGCAGGGAAACTTTTACGCAATTACTCCCGGAACATGAACTAGATACCGGAATTGCGATGTGGATGTTATATAATAGTCTCTTATTATTCTTTCTTTTGGGAAGCATTGATTATAGGTAGCAGATTTTTTTTTTTCCTCAGTCTATAGATAATAACTTTTTTTTTTATCTCTATTGGGGTTTTTAGTGCTTTTGTCATCAATTTTTTTTCCCCCAATTATTGGATTTATTTCGCAAGATTCTGCTTTTTTTTTTTTTCTTTTTTTTTTTTTAGTTTTTGTCTAATAAAGAGACTTTCAGGAAAAATTAATCAGCAGATCAGATTTTCAATCAATTTTTTTTTCTCTTCTGGGTGTCTTGTGCTTTTTCTGTCATTGATATTTTTTTTTATTGACTACCGGTACATGTAAAATATAATTATTTTTTTTGTAAAGACATATCCAGCTTTTTTTTTTGTTGGTTTAAAGAAGAGATTTTTCATCAAAACATATAATCACTGAATTACTAGGAATACAAAAAGATATTTAAAAAATAACATGGCAAACACTGAAAGACTTTATAATGAGAAAAGCAGTAAACAGTTATTAAGATTAAAAGATTACTTTCACATAGAGTGCAGTGAACAGTGTATGGAATTTATTTTTGGAGGCAATTGGTATTTTTTAAAATTTAAATTTAAATTTTTTACGTCCATTTTGTTTTTACGTCCTTTTTTGTTTGGCATCAGGCAATCTGTAACAAGACTGTTAATTTTTTTAAATTTTTATTTAATATTGATTTTATATTTTAACATCCATTTTTTTGTTCCTCAGGCGATCTGTAACAAGACTGTGGCTGTAGAGAGCACCCCCTTGTCACTGACCGGCGGCCCCCTGGCCAAGTACGACCCAAAGCTCGGCACCACTCAGTCCAGGAAAATCCTCAAGCAGAAAATGACCACCATGAGCTCCAAGAAATGATGAGGTCGGTATTGTCGTATGTATTGATGTTAGGAAAGGGGGTGGTTTTGAATGTAAAGCTGGCCACATGTAATTAATGTTAGGTATGGGGGGTGGGGGGGGGGGGTGATGAAATTTTGCAACAAATTTTTAGAAGGGTGTCAATATTTGTGTGAATTGGAGCTTTGGGGTAAAGGATAATGAAATTGTTTTTAAGTGGGGGGGGGGGGGGGGGGGGGGGAAATGTGCATTCATGTAGCTTAAAACATGCACACCAATGTAGCGTTCTTAAAATAAAATATGTAATTTGTTCCCTTTCATCTGAATTTTAAAAAAAAGTAGGGCATTTGTAATCATGGTTCCATATTTATCATGGATTTGTTTTCATCATATTAAGATAAGTATATAAATGATATTGAAGACAAGTAGAAGGTTTAAAGAGTTAAATATAATTACCACAACAAATACATTACAAGATTTTGAATTGATTTACAGATAGTAAAAGGGTTCTCTTGAGACGAATATTAGATTACATGTAGATAAAAATAAAAAACAACAACATTCACACACAATTGAATAAAATGAATTAAATATAGATATATGTGCTTTGTTTAAATTTTTGAAACTTTTTATTATTTCCAGATATTGATGCATATATGAGGAGTTTCGAATGGAATGAGTTTTGTAGCCTTCGGTGAATAAAGGCAATATGAACAATAGCAGAAGGAGAATTTGATGTGATTTTTGTTTTCTCCAACTGTTTTGTAAACATTTGTATGCAGAATACTATCTATTATTTATCATTCTAATAAAATTGATCTTTGAAAGAAAAATTAAAAGCGTTTCTTATTTTTCCACCCATTGTGAATGTGTTTGGCATGGTACCTCTGCTAATTATTAGCTTCATCATCGCATAAGTCAGTCATAATATTTTTTTTCCAAGATGAGTTTTTAGCTCAAGGTTCAATTGAGATATTTTGATCACCTGTTGTCCATCATTCATTCATTCGTCTGTCTGTCTGTAAACTTTTCACACTTTTTACCTCTTCTTTAGAATCTCGAATCTTCTCAAGAACTACAATGCTAAAATGTGTGGGGTTACTATCTAACCATCCTTTTATCTTCATATCCTCATATTACGTTTTACGGTGCGACCGTTGGGGCGAGCACAGCATGTGATCAAACAATGAATTATAATAAATTAATAAAATAAAATTAACAACGTGAAATTTGAATGCCAAAAAATAAAACATACCTATTTTTCAGTAAATTTTCATTATTCATAGTTTATAAGATTTGTTATAATTTATTTATTTATATGTAGAACAATAGTTTAATCTCAGATACAATGTTGTTAAATAATAAAGATTTTAATATATAAATATTCATTGCACTGCATCTCCTCTTTTAAAGTGATTGTGATTATGATTGATTGATTGATTTTCCCCTTATTTTTGCAGTAGACATTTTTTCTTAAACTTACATATAAAACTTGACTCATCATAGAGCTCCCCCCATGCTAAAATTTTTTTCATTTTTGTCAATTTATACATAGAAAATCGACTTACCATGGATTTGCCCCTCCACTTAAAAAAAATAATTTATTTAATGTTTAATTTTATTTTTAATTTACGCTTAAAAATATTTGCTTATCATGTTAAAAGAACATGGTGTTGTCCCCCCCCCCCCCCCCCCCCCCCCCCCGTATATAATAAATGGAAGTGAAAATAAAGAAACCATTGAACTGCTAAAGAGCTGAAGGATTAGAATTTTCATGATTTATTTTTCATTTTGCTTGCAAAGATTTTTCAGGATGAGGCTGCCATCCACCCACCCACCCCCTTTAAAAAAAGGCGCTGCTACGTATAACGTTACGTTTCAGGAAATTACCGTAATTATAGTGAATAAAATATTTGTGAGCAATCATCCAAATTAGTGCAATTTACAACTGTTTCCTGTATCTGAAGAAATGTCCTTATTCATAAGCTGTTCTTTATCTTAGCCTTTGCAAGATTTTAAGAGGATTTTGGTCATTTCAGCAGATTTACAATAACTTCAATTAGAGTAATTTCCCCTTATCAGTGCTTATTGTGACGTCAAAGCTGACGTTGGTTAAGTGTCGTCTTACTCTTTAAAACTCCCCTGAGAAATAAAAGTATGCGAAGTATACTGTTTTATTTACTTAAAAAGCATGATGTTCTTAAAATTACACATCTTATAAGCTTTTCAAAGGTTTTACTTTGATTCTGGTACTATGAATTGTGGGTCAAAATTTACTGACTCCGAAAAAATATATCGGATCATAGTCTCGTTCAACCAGACGCTCGGCTGTCTCCGTAAATCTCCGACGAGCAGTCGGAGTTTTACGGAGACAGCCGAGCGTCTGGTTGAACGAGACTAATCGGATCAATGTGTAAACATTTGTGACGTCACACTATTATTTTTGATTGAAAGTGTACTGAGGTGAACTTTAGAGGTAACATTGACTGTATGTCGCTTACATCGTTATTGTTTTTAGTGTTTAAATTTGTCTTGCTGATTCTCGTGAGAGTGTGAAGTGATAAAAATTGCCATGATTACAGGGAACTACTGGGACGATTAAAACGATGCATTACTGGTCCGATTTACTGACGCCAAAAAATCCGTTGAATGAATGTGCAACTAGTCCGAATTTTCTATTCACACACGCCTTGCCGGTAGAGCTCGCTTCGCGCCGGCGCTGCGCGCCGGCGAGCTGCGCTCGCTATCAAGGTCATAGTGACCTTCTTACACTTTTTATACCGAGCGCAGCGAGAGGCGGGCGAAGTCCGCCTCGCGAAGCGAGGATTAATGGTAACACGTATATATAAGAAAATCAGTGAAAAATGAAAGTTGAATCAGGGGTACTAAGGCCAAAAAAAATTTCTTCCTGCCCTGGGCGCCGCCATCTTGGCAGCCATTTTGTTTTTAAAAAGTTAGTTCGATCATTGATTGATCAGTACTTATCGATGTTTGTTGTCCCTAAACTCGATTAAATAAGTTCCAGTGTTTCAATAGAAGGTAATTCGAATTAAAAGAAATTCAAAAGGAAACCAGATAATTTTCAATAGTCCTTCAATCAAGAAACACGACATGTTCTATGTATGTGTTATCAAATTATCAGATGGAAAATAAAAACATTAAGGTCAAGGAACTGATCTTTTAGATGCCGAATAAATTATTTAATTTTATTACAGCGGCATTCATATGAATTAAATTGATAAACAATGAAAGAAGAAATAAAAAAATAGTTCGGAATGACGTTACTCTCTTCGGCTATTTCCGAAGACAAAACTTGAACGTTTCACGTCTGAAATATGACGTCACAATGTAGACTGAGCACGCGACGTTAAGTAAAACTTTGGCTAATGATTTGAGTAGGCAACCCTACTGTGTGCGTTTCAAATAAATTTTATTCTACAAAAATCAAACTGCACTGTGTTAAATCTGCGCTCGGTCCAACGGTCACACCGTATATATATTAATTATTCATACTTCAATTTTGTTATTTTTTGGTACATTGAGGCCTAGGATTATACGATTGGTCAGTTTATGCATCTTAGATCTTAGGATAAGATGTCCAAATAAGAAGGCTGATATGTGAAAGTTTTACAAAATTTCAGAAAAGTTTCAAATTACATAAAAATTTCGAGAGACAGGTATTTAGGTGAGCGATGCAGCCCATGGGCATTTTGTTTAAGGAGGCCGATTTTGGATTTTTTGTGAAAAACTACTATAGCAAAACTCTTTTTTTTTTTTTTACTATGTGTCTTTTAGATCAAGTCTTACGAGTATGCAAAGGGTCATGGATATTAAAATTAACACAATTTCAGTCTATCTAATGGGTCATATTTTTACAGAAATTGCGTTACAACTTGACAATTTTTTTTTAAGTAATCTCTCGATCAGTCCTCATTAATTCTCTCTAGAGAATATATGATCCAAAAGGGAAATTATATAAACTGGTGTCCTGAAATCAGGCCGCAGTTTATAATTTTATTGTAATAAAAGTACATGCAATATCATCTGCTGGTTTTGCACATTCATTTTAATTGATCTGTAGAATGCATTAGCAACGGATGTTGCATCGGGTTTTCATTTTTTATTACTCATTGTATGACGCAAGATTTATGTGTTATCAAGTCAAAGTGCTGGGTTGGGGTTGTTTCGTGCACAATTTAAATACGAAAAAAAAAAACAAGATTAAAATTTGATACGGTTTATAAATGACATTAACTTAGGAGTTCAATGTCATGTACAGTAGCAATTTTTAAATTTGTCGCGGTATATATACACAAATTGTCTACAGAACAACCATGTCTTTGTTACGTATATTGTATACTTTACAAATTCGATTCTATATATTGTTTGATCACCTCATAAATACATACATTGTATACTTTACAAAGTCGATTCTATTGTCGATTTGACCAACAAAACGCTTTGCAATATTTCTACATTGTGAGATTTTTTAATACCGAGCGCAGCGAGAGGCGGGCGAAGCCCGCCTCGCGAAGCGAGGATTAATGGTAACACGTATATATAAGAAAATCAGTGAAAAATGAATGTTGAATCAGGGGTACTAAGGCCAAAAAAAATTTCTTCCAGCCCTGGGCGCCGCCATATTGGCAGCCATTTTGTTTTTAAAAAGTTAGTTCGATCATTGATTGACTGGTACTTATCGATGTTTATTGCCCCTAAACTCGATTAAATAAGTTCCAGTGCTTTAATAGAAATTAATTTGAATTAAAATAAATTAAAAAGGAAACCAGATAAGTTTCAATAGTGCTTCAATCAAGAAACACGACTTGCTCTATGTATGTCTTATCAAATTATCAGATGGAAAATAAAAACATTAACGTCAAGGAATGTGATCTTTTAGATACTGAACAAAGTATGCAATTTTATTACATCGGCATTCATATGAATTAAATTGATGAACAATGAAAGAAGAAATAAAAAACAATCGGAATCACGTAACTCTCTTCGGCTATTTCCGAAGACAAAACTTGAACGTTTTACGTTTGAAATATGACGTCATAATGAAGACTGAGCACGCGACGTTTAGTTTAACTTTGAAGAATGGTATGAGTAGGCAACCATGCAGGCGGATCCTACTGTGTGCGTTTTAAATAGATTTTATCATACAAAAATCAAACTGCACTGTGTTAAATCTGCGCTCGGTCCAACGGTCACACCGTTTACATATTATTTTTAAATGATGGGTCACTGTAGGCTAATTATTTGGTCCCCTCCTCCCTCCCTCCCTCGCCACCCTGTTCCTTCCCCTGCCGTTTTGAAAACAACCCTGAGTGCTTCTTACAGTGCATTGCGACAAAATACATTAAAATAAACTCTGGAGACTTTCTGAGTAATATCGCTATGTATTTAATGAATAAGGTCATTCTTTGTGTATTATGGGGTGATCAAATACGCTGGGGGTGATCAAATCTACCCCGACCGTATTTGATCACCTCATAATATTCAAAGACCGATTCCTTATTACTTATACAGTATTATTTTATATATTTTTCAGCAATTGTACAATTATTAAATATTTGAAGAATCATTAATGAAATGTATGGGCTTACAAAGCCGATTTGTAATGTTATCAAAGACATTGGAATATGTAAATATTTAACAACCTCAACTACTTTCACACAAAGGAAATATCTATACCATTGAGAACCAGTAGTACTTTCATTCTCAGTCATAAATACAAGGGGCTTTCTAAGTTTTCAGGAATTGTGCCTCATCCTTTTATTACCTCTATCCAACAATAAGATATATTTAAAGCAATGGATATGTAAATCAATTAATGTATACTTCCAAGTTCGTATATTTATAAAAGTGTCATAAGTATGTTTACACAAGTTATTTGTCATGTTTATGTAATAAAAGTCGCCAGTCAAACGGTTACATTGCAAATGGTAAGCGTGTGGTTTTCAGGGAAGTTTTGAACACTTAGTAGAAAGAGCAACTCTGAATTTAATGAAAACAAAAATCCAGAACATTGAAATACATGTAGAAATTTGGTGGGGCATTATCCAAATTCGGGCATTATCAATTTGATTTGAATTTAACAATCTGACTACTCATTCAATCTGATTAAAATCAGATCTTAGTTCCGCTCCGCGACAAATTCGAATTTGTCGAAGCCGGGATCAAAGATCTGATTTTTAATCAGATGGACTACTCATTAAGGTAACACTTTTCTCTCTATATATAAACACAAGCAGAATGAAAAAAAAATATGTTCATAAGTTTATCTAATACTTGTTGACACAAAATAGATTTAAAATTGTTAAAAAGTATTTTGCAACATACGTGCGTATGTATTTAGAAATGTGTGTAAAAAAAATTATCGTTTTAAATTGAAAACGGCAGCAAATCGCACTAACTTTTAAAATGACACAATATCTTGTCTTTAAAAAGGTTTGATGCTATAAAGTCATTTTTAAATCAAAAGCGGTCCACTGATAAAAATATCAATATTTATGATAATTAGCCGGGCTCTGCTGAAAGCAGAGTCCTGGCTATAGGCAGGCAAATCGCCAATGTTACTATAAATAGCACAAATAAACAAAAAACCAAACAGCGTCAAGGTAAAGCTTCCGCTATACCAAATAGTTACACAAAGAGCCACGTTTTGTCAAAAGTGTTGGCATGTTGTTTCTTTTTTTTTTAATTTCGAATGAATTGTCTATCTTTTTTAGTTTTCTTATTAATAACGTGTTTTTAAAACTATGCATTTTGGACACATACAATGCGCATGAATTTCAATGAACTACTTTGCTGCGCGATGAAGAAACGGGGATCGAATATATAATGCTTGTTGCAAAATTCAAGGCAGCAACTGTTGAACTTTTTAACTTCTACTAGACAGACAATTTTTTTGTTTATAGCCGCTTACAAAATTTGGTCGCTCTCTGATGCTTTGCCGACATTAAAAGCATGAGAGAGAGAGAGAGAGAGAGAGAGAGAGAGAGAGAGAGATTTTCAGTCTTTACTACACAATAAGTATAAAGACTCACCAAAAGAGCCCGGCTTTCAGTAGGCCCCTACTTCAGTACTTTGATTTTTTTTATTGTACCTCTTTTACTAAAATAGCCTATATCATTTCATCTTAAAAGCAATATTTAGATAGCTATTCTTTGCCTGGTAATTCACAACATTGATACAAGATACTTTCGTACTTTTTTGATTTTAAAATAAACTACACCAATACTTTTTTTATACTGGTTTTAGTTATTGTTGCCTTAAAATTGAGTAAAATCATTAATTTTTTTTTTACTATTTAAAAGTACTTGCATGGATTTTGTAGAGCAAACATTTGAAAATGCATGAGCATATTTTTTCCTCTTGAATTCTTGTAGAGACAAGATGAAACCGGTGCAAACTAGTAAATTATAAAATATTCAGATTTGATTGCCCTCGGTTTATCAACTGATTAATACACATTAACTATATTTTTCTCACAAGGGAAGATTAAATTTAATAATTTAAAAGATTTGACGCGAACAAGTAGCATCGTCTTTATTGCTTATAAAGTCACGTGTGACAATTTTCATCTTCCCGATTTAAAAATTAATAGTAACATTATTTTGGATTAAGGTCATACCCGACCCATCTTCCATTTTTTCCTGTCCCCACAATGTGAAGATTTCCACTTAATAATTTTATAATTATATCTTTATGTTATATGATTCTTTTTTTTTAATTTAGATATAAAGTGTTCAATTGAAAATGTATAGTATGGCTTTATTTATAATCATTCAAATGCACTTTGCATGCTATTTTCAAGGAAAATTCAAAATATTCTAGCCCCGAAAAGAGCCTGGTAATGTACCCTGAATTTTTCGGAATTAACAGGTTTAAATGTTAATAAATAAGGAATAAAATATCAAGGGAAATTATATAAAAATTGAGGGACGTCTCGTGTCTCCTTAATACCGTAATCCCAAGTGAGCCATTATCTTCTATATAATAAAGAGACGCGATCATGTTTATGTTGACAAGCGGTAAGCAATGTATAATAAGTTTTTATTATGTAATTATCGCGTGTTGAAAAAATTTACTTGCATAAATGTTTCTTAAACGTACATGTACCATCCTTTTTAGCTCACTGAGACCAAGTCGAGGGGAGCTCGAGCTTATGCTATTATACCCCGGCGTCGGCGTCCGGACCTGGTTAAGGTTTTTGATGCAGGTCCTGTATCTAAGAAAGTGAGCGCACAAGATGGTAAGTTTGCAGGAATCCTCGACACGAATCAATTGGGATTTAAATGTCTATAACCTCGAAAGGCTATGTACAGGTTTCAACAGAAATATATTATGTTGAGTGTCGAAGTACCTGGCTATTCCGGTTATTAAATAACTCACAAGCTTTCAAAAAATGGCAATGAGAGGAAAACCGATAACTAGTTGGAAATGTTAATGCAAACATATTTTAATGAAGTTATATTGTGTTTATTCTAAAAAAAACTAGTAATAAGAAAAGAAAATAGTGTTCATACAGCAGATCTAGAAATCAATAACAACAAATTAAGATATACCGGTATACTATAATTCAACATCATGTTATAATAACAAACATTTAAAACAAAAAAGTTTTTTTTAAAAGACCACCAGTTGGATTTGAACCCAAAACACTGAATGTTTGTATTCACTAATCCAGGACGAAACCACTGAGCCATGCGAGACTTGTCAATTGGCTGTATAAAGTACTGTTTGACACAACATTGTCATATCAATGGACTGTTTTTTATCCTTCAAAAATAATTTGAAAAAGTACATAATTAGTCATCTCTGGGTCATCTCTCCATCTTTTTTTAAAAAGCGACATTTTTAATGTTAAAATATGTTATCTTTACACGTTTGAAATTTGTGGAGAGAAGACCCAGAGACAACAAAATCATTTAAAAACAGTTGTTAATAAGTAGGATTTTGCATGAAGTGCTTCGTGTTGCTATATTTAGACCCATATTATGATAAAACCTTTTGCATTTCAAATATTTTTCCACTCATTCCACATCCAACAGACACCAAAAACGGTTATAATTCGAAAAATATTCAAAATTAATTGATGAAATTTTCACTCTTCTTGTGCGCCCAGATTCCTGCCGAATGTACATCTTAACAGCCCACATTCTTTATTACTTGTCCTATCCTCACCAAACTATGGATTATGCAGTTGGATCTACTTATGGACTTGGAAGACTTGGATGCTGAATCTCGGCCATGAATATCAGATGCTGATGGAGGTTAAGTTTTATAGAGCAGGTTAACATTTTGGGGAGCAGGTTCCCATTGATAACAATTTCTAAGTTACACTGTACTACTAGTTCTAACGTCACCAAACTTGCATGGATGGTGTGTCCTATGATACTTATGCACTTGACAGGCTTGAATGCTGAATCAGAGCCCTGGATTTTGGATGCTGGATGAGGTTAAGGTTTTTGAGTTGGTTAAAGTTTTGAGAGCAGGTGCCCTTTGATAGACAAATCTTAGTTATTATTGGTTCAGTCCTTATCAAATTTGAAAAGATGATGCATCTTGTGATTCTGATGCACTCCAGGGCAAGGATGCTGATTTAGAGGCATATGTTTCAGATGCTGGAGGAGGTTAAGGTTTTTGGAACAAGTCACATGTTTAATAGATAATTGTACTATTTCAAACTTGCATGGTTGATTTAATATAAATAAATCGTAGAGGTAGCTTCAGATACAGAGCCTAATCTATGATTTGCATATTTTATGATAAAGGTGTTCTTTAAAAGGTGATGCCTTGTCTCGGTGAGCTTTGTAATCTGTGATTTCCTATGTTTTACAATAGTGCTTATTTCTTAATGGATTCCTGCATTCAATGCAGTGTTCAAGTCATTAAGATCTCAATGAAGCAAACCACCTTCACAATTCACCTGCATTCTGATAATGATTACCGGTATTATGGCCTTATTTGACTGAATCATTTTAAGACTTGTTGCATTAGCCTCTAGTTGTTTGTATAAACCCTGGCCTGATATTTTTTTCACAGACAAGAAATACAAAAAAATAAATCCAAGCGATAACATTTATTGTTTTTTATTAATTAGAAACATTTTTCACTTTTCTTCTATAAAAGCCTTTTTTCCACAAAACTGTGAAATGAAACAAGATATAAAAAAAACAGGACAATAACAAAAATACTCCAGGAAATATACTGAGATTTAAAAAAAACCACAAAACACTGGAACAATGGGAGGTATAGAGAAGTCTACAAATCTCTACACATACACATAAAATTACCGATAATGGAAATTCAGCGATCTCCATATATTACTCTCTCTCTTTATCAACCCTTAATCCTCAAGGGCTCAAGCTTGGAAAAAGAACACAACAAAATTTAAATTTCTCTCATTTTTGTAAGTTTGAGAAAAAAACAAAAAACCCATGGATTTTAACCAAAAGAGTCTACAGAGTTGTCGATATACACATAGATCTACATGTGATTACCTTTACATGTATAACATCTTATTCCTAAGATTAATGGAAATACCGGTACTAGTAATCTGTTTTAAATCACAAAATATGGCCACTTACAAAAGAAAAAAACAAATCATCACTTTAATTTCTTTAAAGTTCTGAACAATTCTATACCATTGTCATGAAACACAAAATGATCTATTCGACCAGCCTAAAAAAAAAAAAAGAAGTAAAAAGAAAAAAACGACAAAAATGCACAAACAAAAAAATCAAGGAAAAAAAATAGCCAAGGCATAAAACATTTTACAGGGAAAAGAATATAATATACTCAACAATTGGTCACAAACGCAATTGAGGAACTACTTGTTAATATGGAGGGGAATGTTATCAAATGAAAAAAGAAAAAAAGTTCCTTGAAGAAAGCGAAAAAGTTCCTATACAACTTGAGATCACAGAAAACTGAGTGAACTGTGCACTATGTTTACACAAACATAATTCAGTCCATTACAAAAATTGCAATTAGCTTCATCAATTAAAAAAAAAATCAATTTCTCCATTACATCTAAGAAACTGGTAGCAACATGCATATTTTTGTGACAAATGATTTTTCAACTGCAATTGATCAGAACAGACAAATGCAAACTCCTTATTTTAATGTACGGTGGTAAGATTTTTATTATTTTTTGGCATGTTGAAATACTGATGGGTCTTTCTTGATAACAAAAGCTGAAAACCGGGTAAGAAAGCTTGAGCCAAGAGCAATATTGTAAAAAGACCTCGTTTTAAAACAAAAACCCAAAAACTTTTTCTACATTTACCCTTAGCTGGAGAGGTGACCAGCACCTAAGCCATGGATATTTTCTACACTACACTTAACACATCAACAGAGGTTGTGCTATGATGTATTAACCTACTGTGTAAGAAGCTAGATTTGTGCATAATGAAATACCTAATGTAAATAGAGAGATAGAAAGAGAGGAACAGTATGGGAAATGAGACAGAGAGAAAAACACAGCATGATTCACAGATTTTGTAAGTTTCAGTGATGTGGTTTGTGGTTTAAAAAATGGAGAATACGTCCACAACATGACAAGGTGTTATCGAACTTCTGTCACCAAAAAAATCTTGGAAGTATTTTCTAATAGTGTATATAGCTATGGCATAATTATTCAGATTCTAAAAGTACTATACAATTTCCAGGTAGAAACCAGATTAACTTCACCCTTTTTTCCCTGTATTGTTTGAGGTATTCCAATGATTGAATTGTCAACAAACAAATGTTAGCAGAACAGTGGTATTATAGCACCTAATAAATGTCTCCTATTAATAAGATGTTGTTCTAAAAAAGGCTACAGTGAATATATCACAGCTCATCTGAATGAAACAAACTTCAGAAATACATGTACAAATAAAGACTACCACTCAAGACTACATACAGTGATACCTGTCTATACCGACACCTGTGTAACCCGGAGCACTGTACATTACAACCCTATGATCACATTTGGTAAATTTGTTATCAAAATTACTGACAACCTGTTCAAACATTTGCCGAATGAATTTTACTTCATGTTCAATTTAACATGAATAAATTTCGCATTATTCTAAAGCGTTATATAGAAAGTCAAAATGTGAGTAAATTTAAATGGTCTACAATAAAAACAGAATTAAATTGTGGTTATACCCTTCATATTAGTGCAGTTAAAACATTCTTTAAAAAAAATGAGCTCTGTGTGTGATTAGGGCATATCTTGAGTACAACCTGAACTAAATAAAAGACTTTTACAATATGTAATTTGTTCACCACACTGGATTATCCGCTATAGACAGGTTTCACTGTACGGAGTATACACAAACATGTAATACATTACATATATCATACCAATACCCAAAACTGTGCGTAGTGCTTTGGCTAGTTAGCAGAGGAAAGGTTATAATAATGTGCATAATATATCTTTATGATCTAGATATAAATATACTGCGAGACTATTTACAATTTTTGAATTAACACGCATTACCGGATCATCTTTCTTACTTAATCATGATTTTGAGTTGGCCATATATTCATTCACTTGTAATACAATGGTTATATAATGTTTATACTTCTTAGACTGCTACATGAACATTTCTAAAAAAAATTTGATTATGTGTTGCATACTTGACAAAATTTGCCATTTTTGTAGTCATAAGAGGACTTTGTAATGACTATATTTTTTCTTTCTCAAAGTTCTGGCTTTTCTTTCAATGTCTCTGCGTGTGTATCATAAAAACTTACAAGAACTTAGCTATCTCTCTACCATCCAATTTGACTGCATGAAAGTGGCATTATTTAAGTATGAGAATAATAAAGTACATGTACAACTATGAATTAGTGAGTACCATATACAAGTTTATAAGCTACATGGATCATACATTGCTATAATCACTGTGAAAACTGCCAACCATTAGAGTTGCTTTTTTTTTTTTACACACTATCAATTCAACAGGCAAGAAAAATATGGCAATACACTAGACACTTGATTGTCAGTTTTCCTGATGCACATTTCAAAACAGTCAAAACTATCCTGGCAGCGGCACCAATGTAACACAAAAAAGATCTAACATTTACACTGATCAAAGACATTTAGAGAGAAACTGATAGTTTACACACTTTTTTCATCAAATCTTTGCTTTGAACCAGACTAAGACTTACTCTATATGAATAGACTAACGAAAAGAGTAAGGAAAGAGAGAAAAAAAGATGAAAATCATAATTTTAACAAAATTAAGAAATAGTTTGCAAAATTTTGATTGATGATGAAACTTTCAGAAGAAATAGAATACTAAGCAAATGCTGCAAAATATTGTTTCATTTTTTTAGTGTATAACAAAAACATACTAGCTTAATTTTTCAACAAACCTATTTAAGACAAAAATAAAATGCTCTGCTACCAAAATAGTTCTGCTCTTTCAACAGAATCTATGCACATAATTTTCATATAAGCTACTTAGATCTACTCCCTTTTTTCAGTGAATTTAAATGCACAATTTCAGCAGCTCAAAACCCCTAAAATTTGACTAGTTCTTCTTCCACTGGGCACTCCTTAGCACACAAAATGACATAATAGCAAGGGAACCAGACAATAAGTTGCACTGGAATCATTAGTGCTACAGAACATGTCATAACATTTCAGTAAAAACAACATCCATAATACTATCGTTTTAGATACACATCAAATGCAAATCCACCGTAATAACGACCACAACAAAACACACCGCAGTAACACATATCACCTTGAACCTTGACCCGTATCATCACAAAATCCATCTCAAAAAGTGAAAAAACAGAAATCCAACAATCCCTGCCATGTAAAAAATTGAGTAAAAAGTCCTTGTCCTCCACACTCAAGTTTTTTATGTGTTCCAAGCACAGCGCTCTTCAATCCCGATTCTTTTGAGGTCAAGGTCGGAACATCATCCAGATTTTCAAGGTCAAGTTATTTTTTTTTCACTGCATCTGTGCTGGGATGTCCCTTAGCTGTTCTGTTACCACACTTCTCTATGTATTTCTCAAAGTCAAAACAGTGCATGAAAATTTGAAATCTCCATTGGCCTTCAGTGTCCAAAGTCTCTCCAAGAGGACTGTATTAATGTGTGTCTGGTTATTAGGGTGACGGTCACTCACAATCAGGGGGAGTAGGAGTAGAATGCTGACCCCTCCCCTACAGACACCACAGGTAGCAAATCCTCGTGGATTGGTACAAAGTGCTAGGGAAAAAAAAAATGAAAAAAATTAACCAATCAAATCACATACTGTAAAACGAGAAAATTTGGCGCATACGTATTTTAGCGCAAACACAAGTGCTAGTACATTGGCGCAATTATATTTTAGCGCACGTCACCTTTCTTTAAAAAAGAATACAAAAAATGTTCTTGTTTGATAAACGATCACGCACAATTTTAGTTCTTTGTTTACTCAAGCACGTGAACACAACGACTTTAATTTCTATCTCGCATGCATGGTAAACTGTCATTGAGAACAATACACTTACTTTTGTGTAAATCGTCAGTAGATAGATATGAAAACTTCATTTATTGGCGATGATGTGTAATTTTTGTTGGTAAACAAATTTGAGTTATCGGACTTTGAATTTAACGTGTCGACTTGGATAACACTAGAAGAGTCCCGAAACTAAAAGTGAAATCGAATGCTACATTTACCATAAGTTTCGATCACCATGAGCGAATCTTTTTTACAGAAATTTTACATTAAAATAACACAAAAAGAGGTATCATCTTGTTATCTTTATATCCACTAATTAGAGATCAAAAAAATTATGACCAATCATGTATTGGCAGCGTTAACGATCGCCACGCTTAATCGCTTGAGCGCCTCACATTTTCACCTCGAGGCACTAAATGGAAGTGGCATGGGGAGAAGCCCAATTTTCAAGGTGCTAATGAGAGATATGAAGAAGCAATTAAAATTGAATTAATTAATCCATGTTTAGGTACTTATACCCGATAACCCATACGTTTACCTGTGTAATTGTTTAAACAAACAGAACCGACAGCATCTGATATTACGTATACGAACACTTCTTTATAGGGACGTTATTGTTTTTCAACTTGAAGAAATTTACTACATATGGAAAATCGTTGGCGCACTATTAATTTTAGCGCTCAGAGGCAGTTGCGCCAAAGGCGCTAAAATTTGTAGTGCGCCATATTTTCTCGTTCTACAGTATTTGTAAGGCTTCATGGAGATAGACTTCTGGGAAAAAAGAAATATCGAAATAATTAAGATTTCATTCACAGGAATAGATTCTATCTGTCTTCTTGTTGTGTGGACACTTATACATGTATTGCATTGGATAAATCAGGCCTTTTTTTTTCAAATGAGGAACAGATTGAAATAAGCAATTTTAAAACACAACACTGCAAGTGTTATAAATTTAATTTTTGTATCAAATGAAGACAACTAATTGATGATGAAATATGCCAGCCAATAAAGAACAAAGATATTTGTGGTTTTCTTTAAAAAAGAAAATCAAAAAGAAAATAAATCAGTTAATATGCATAAATGTAGATGAAAATATAGATGTAAAACCTTATAAACTTAACACTCTATTTAAGGATATTAAGAATATAATGTGGAAACAAAGACCAAATAAAAAAAAAAAAAAAAATTCTCCAAGAGAAAAAAAAAAATAATCGAAAAAACCACCGCAGATTATTGAGGAACATTGAAGTGGCAGACATGATTAGCCAATTGATAACTTGACACGTTATCGGGTGCTAAGAGATTCGACAGATGTAAAACAGATTACAACTGATGATGCTACACCGGGGTTTTCATTTTCATTGTGTCAGTGAAAGAAGACACTCCGAATGACCTTGACCCCTGTTTTATGACACAATTAGGTCAATGTTAAGCCAGGCTCCTTTTCTCGTTTGTCAAATACACTACGGTACAAATTAATCACATTTATTACTGAAGAAAACGAGAGAGAAAATATCTCATTTTACAATGAGTTATTTCTATAATTCTCAGGCTCTTCAGAGCTGGTTTTTTCCTCCTGGGATGGCAAAGTTTCAGCGTGAATTTATCACATTGCTCCATTACAGAAAAATTACATCACCTTTTTGCACTCCCCAAAGCCAAAGAAATAAACCGAAAACGATGACATTTATCTGAGGGATCAATGATTCAATACATCATGGGCCAGAGTTCAGAACAAGGCATTATAGTGAGGCCTCGTTTTCTTGATGCTGTCAGTTTACTGGATAAATGTAACACAAAATAATAACGACGCAAAAACCGCATTAAAACAACCATTTGATATTATTTTTATATGATCAATAATGAAAATAAAACGCAATGCAATAACATTAATTTGCAATAAAAAAAAAAACATGAAAAAAATATACTATCATCTTTTTTGTAATCTCTCCCCTAAGGGCTTCCTGCATTGCTTTAATGAAAGTAAGGTTTCTACTTATTGTTTAGAAAAGACAAAATGATAAAGACAAAATTATTGATATATCTTATTTAAAACCTTGATCAGAATGCTACAACAGTAAAATTACAGAGGAGGATCCAAATTTATTTGACATCAAATTAATGAAAAGTAGACTTAAATGTGCATTAAAAAATTTCACTTCAGATAAAATTAATGCAAAATTAATTAATTAATGTAAAATTTAATAAAGCATATTTTAATAACACAATTGTGCATTATATTACACATAACTATTAAATTGTATTTCATCATATTGCCCAGTTTTTAACATTTATAATTAAGTAAACATACACTTTTCACTGAAAATAAAGTTGTAGTCACAACACGTATTGTTCACAAATCACTTAGCCATTTATAAAGTTTCTATTGATTTTTTTTAAAATACCACCGGCTGATACGCTATACCTTTACATACTAAAAGATTACTAATTCTTTAAGAGAAAAATTGGCAATATCAATAGAAGCTTCAATAGAAGTGCACCTGTTAAAAGAAAATTCCAGCAAAATAGGTCGACTTGCATCTATTCTATTACAGCAGCTGTGACCTTGACTTTTGGCCCATTAGCTAATTATATCGATAGTTTTTCAACCCTATACATGTAAGCATAATATGTCAAAAATAAAACTGTAATCAATTATTTGGATTTCCGCACCTTAATTAATAGATAAAGCTCAAGATACTTTACTACACCTAGACTTATACTTTTTTAAGACGTACACTACGTCACAATTGGCGATTTAAATGTTTTGTTAAACTGTTTGTATCAATTGATTCAGATGTATATCGTCACAGCTCAGTGGTTAAAGTATCGGGCTTGTGAACCGCAGATCATGAGTTCGAATCCACCTGGAGATTTTGTTTATGTTTTCCAAATTAAATTTTTGAAATTATCATTTTTTATCCAAAAGTGCACATTTTTTCACCAATTTGACATTTAAACTTCTTAATATCCATCATGCTTTCTATCATAATCAAGTAATTTACTGCCGATTTGAGAAAATATTTCAAGGTGTAGTGAGGCACCTTAAGGTGGCTGGATGGCCGTTTTTTGGGGTTATTGATCTCCTTGAGAAGAAGAACTCAGTTTAAAGATAAAAGATAATGTCAACATTTTAACGCTATAATAAACAGACATATTAAAAAAAAAACTTCATCTCAGTCACTATCTTTTAAAATTCTTCATAAATCTAACAAAATATTACCCACTGCCAACACTTTCTTTCACAATATTTGCAAATATTCAACCTCGAGATAACTCATGATAAACAGTAAAAAATCTACATCATTGGTAATATTTCGAATCAGCACCATTCATTAGAAAAACACTTTCAAGATCTACATGATCCGAATTGTAGCAAGACAAAAAAAAAATCATCAGGATTTCCGATTAAGATTTGAGTGTATGATAGGCAGTAAGTGCATGATACATGTATATTATGTATATTGCCAGTTTGTTTTTCATAAATTCATACCACAAGTAAATTACTGTAGAAGCACATATTTTCGTTGGGTCAAAATTTTGTTGTTTTTGAACCAAATAAAATTCCGTTGGCATTTAATTTCATCATATCATTATCTCATTGCATTCATTGATACTTTGGTTAAAAATTTGTCACGGATTTAATTTTGTTGATTTATACTGCCAAAGAAAACAATGAAATTAAATCCTCAACAAATATTTCTGCTTCTACAGTGTATACATTAGTTCTACAGATGCCTTGGTCTTTAAGTGTAATTGTAGAATGTGATTTTTTAAAATATAGTGTTATTAACATGTCAATGAAAACAATATAAAAAGTAATTTTATTCCAATAAAATGGTGCAATATCAACACATCAGTAGAAAGGGTTCAACAACCAATCAATAGTTGATATTTTGAAACCCAAATTGATCAAAGCAGTAACAGGTTTTCATTATATATTGTGGCACTGCTTTTTGGTTGCAATTTAATGTGGGCCTTGTGCGATGTAATGTGGGCCTTGGTGCGATGTAATGTGGGCCTTGGTGCGATGTAATGTGGGTCTTGTTGCAATGTAATGTGGGCCTTGATGCAATGTAATATCGGCTTTGGTGCAATGGAATGTGGGCCTTGGTCCAATGTAATGTGGGACTTGGTGCAATGTTATATCTGACTTGGTTCAATGTAATGTAGGACTTAAAGCAATCAGGATTGTGGGACTAAGTGCAATAAATTTTTGAACTTGATACAATGGATTATAGGAAATAAATGCAAATAGATTGTGGGATTAGGTGTAAAGGATTATTGGACTAGAAGCAATGGATTGTGGGATTGTACCATGTTAATCAGGGAGAAGGAGGATCTTACCATTTCATCTCCATTGGACAGCACAGTAGCTACAGGGTTGACATAGCCTCTATTGAACCAGAAACTGAGGGGCTGTGTAGCCTGAAGCCTACAGCAGTACCTCGCACACTCATCGTCCAGCAACGCCTCACGATACCTCTGCTCATTGGCTATTGACAACACCTCCTTGTACAAGGGGATTTCCTGAGTTGGTTGAAAGGGTCTGCTGCTGGTCAGAGGGGGTCGGGACACTGGATTATGGGTAAGCAATGGTGAACTTGTTGTATTGGCTCGTAGTGAGAGCGACCCAACTTCTAGCGACTGAAATGGTTTGGGAGAGGAGAAAGAAGAGGATGAAGCAGAGAGAGGTCTTTTAGAAGTCACACTGGTTTCAATGGAAGGGACTTGTCTAAAGCTTGATTCCTGTACAGACTTTGTACTGAGGTCCATTGGTTCCTCTGGGACAGAGATTGCATAGTCCGGGTCGTGTTCCAGCCTCCTTTTGACACTGGGTGAGGACCTGGTGTCAGGGGTTGTCTGACGCTCTGCCTCACTCTTAAGTGCCATTGCGGTCCATATTGGAGGAGGTGAGGGTGACTTTGACCCCTCCCTCTGAACATCCAGAGTGGGTTTGACCGGTTTGGGCGACTGAATTAGAGGAATAGAACTTTGTGCATCACAAATGCGATTCTGAAGACTAGGTGTTAATGGATGACTTTGTATACTGTGAGAGAATTGAGATGTCCTTGGTGTGCTAAACAGTGTCTTTGAAGCCAAAAGCTGACCACATGGTTCCATCACAGATAAATCCTCCCGTTTGGATCCAAACGGATTCACTGGAGACTTCACATTATACGAGGAGTCATTGTTATTTTTCTCTTCCTCCATGATGCTCTCCAGATTCTGCGTCAATCTGTCCTCGTCACGAAGAGACAACATGCGCTCAGACGACGATATCAACTCACTGACCTGTGTATCCATTGTGCCACGCCCACTCTCGCTCCATTGGTTATCTGTATGACCTTCGACCTCCTGACTCTCGGCCTCCGTCTGGAGCTGTTCCTGTAGCTCCCTCTGGAGTTTAAGCAGCTCCTCCTGTTGTTTCCGAATCAGCTCCAGTTGGTACATGATGTTGTTGTTCTTTCTAGTCTTGCTCTGGTTCCTGAGACTCTGGGCCTGTTGACACAGAGTCTGCATGTGTAAATTGGACTCAGAAATGCTCTCATTGAGCTCAGCAATGCTCTGTCTCTTCTTGCTCTTCTGCACTCGCCCCACAAAGTTCCCCACCGAGTCCCGAGTGTGCTCGCTCCCGCCCCCAGCGCTCTGGTCCCTGGCCGAGTTTGTGGGTCCCTGACTGCCCTCCTCCTGGTCTCCTTCTGTGAACATTGCCATGGTCCGATTCTCTTGGAGTGTTGTCTGCAATGAAATTAATATCAGCTTACTTGATGGCATTTATATAAACTGATCAAGTAATGATTTAATTACTGGTAATAATTAATAAACATGCATTACATTTGAACCCTGAATGAGGACTTAATAATTCATACAACTATGACATAATGAAGCTCTTAAAGCTGACCTGTGGCTCCAGGACCACAGACTGAAAACGGCTTGGGGTAAAATGCTGACGATGGACCCTCCACTTTGGAGGGTCCATAGTGGAGGGGGTGGAGCTTGGTGTCTCAATCTTAATTCAGAGTCTGTTAGATCTGTCATTCCAATTTCATCATGCACCTAATGGCTAAAACATACGAGTTGTTTATCAGAAATTTAAAAAAAAAAAGGAGAGGGAGGTCCTAACATTTAATGAATTTAGCAACTTCAAATGAACTTTATCAGGATACATAAATTACTCTGTTTGTGTAACAATTATTCTGAGTCCAGTGAGACTGTGAACAGGAAGTTTACTCATTTATTTTTTCCCCCAGTGAACAAATGTTAATAAATTAGTGGTAAAAAAAAATGCTATGGATGTGGACAATTATTTACAGACAAATTAAGAAAACCACCCGATGATATCTTGTAAATTCTCAAACAGTATGATAATCGGAAATTTCAGAATGAAACAGTATGAAATTCAGACATTTCAGCACAGTTATCTTCAGGACATAGAGACATTTTAAGGAAATGTAAAATTAATATCAATAAACTAATTATTTTTACAAGACTTACACTTTTGTAGAATAAAATTTATAAGCTGTTATAAATTTTAAACATTTTGTGTCAATTTCAGCAATAATGCAGCTGTAATATTTTTACTACATACATCTTGTGTAGAACTTATGAACAATAAAGCAGTTTATATATGTACTTTTAAGAAACCCAGCACCTAAATGAAAGTGCCACCATTCGTCATAATCATTAGGGGAGAGAAGTTTTATGTGCTTGTGTTTAAAAGTCATATAAATAAAACAATGTTGTGGCCCATTCTGTTTCTGATAACATAATTGGTATGACAGATCAAACGGACTCTGAATTAAGACTGACACACCAAACTCCACCCCTCCACTATGGACCCTCCAAAGTGGAGGGTCCACTTCAGTCAAATTTATTAAATTTTGAATATCATGATTTATTTCTAACAGAGATGTTTTAATTAAAATATCTATTAAAGCTTTTATTGATTCAAAAGTTAATTCAATATTACCATTATTTTAAAAGGTACATATTAACTAACTAATAACAGTGACTTAAAAACCATTTCATTTTTAGAGAAATTTGACTTCAGTCTGTATATTTTCAGCATGCGGTAAAATCATGACGTTCTAGACATCAAAGTTTAATATAACTTGTCCGGATATACTTCTGCACACCTGGTCAATAAATCATTTCCTGCCTAACCCTGACCTTTTATGGTGTCATTTCAACAGAATGCCTGGCAAAGGATTTTTAAATATTAAATGAAGCTAGAGAGTTGCTGCCATTTTTCTGCATTTTAATACACCTTTTAAGTAATGTATGATTTGGTGTAAAATCTACAGCTAAATGAATAATCAAACAGGATGAAAGTATCGATCTTACTGAACCCCCCCCCCCCCCCAAATTAATTATAATTTGCCAAAGAAATAAAATTTCAGGACAATAACCATTATACAGAGCACTAAGCTTCATTAACAAACACTATGTTGCACACTAATTTTAAATTTATTATAGTTTATAATATTTTAACCAAAAGAAAAAAAAAATTTATTGTCATTTTTATCCATTTATCTGTACAGTTGCAAAAATAATTGAATATGCTGTGAAAAAAAGAAAAAAGAATTGATGACTACAAGCTTATTATTTTGTTTACATCCAGAATCTGGAATTAACAAATGTTGCTCTGAGGAAAGTTTATCAAAAGTGGTTGTATATAGAACCAATAGATGATAATTATATCATTTCACTGCTAAACCTGTTATCTGGATAAACTGAATTTGCTCTGCTAAGCATGCTGTCAGATAATTATGAATAATTAACACATCAAAAGGCCAGAGGTCACGTAGATAACAAACCTAACTACTCCCCAAAAAACCTGATCACAATTAATTTTAGAAATTTTTTTGTTTGCAGCGAGCTGTTTTTAATTTTGTTCCAAGGCACAAAACTTCATCGAGATAAAAGCTCAAACTGAAGGGAAATGGGGCAAACTTTGCGCTGAATAAATGTGATAATAAAGGAGGGAAAAATCAAACGATCACATAAATATTGTCTCTGATAAAGTAAAGTTTCAGCACTTTGAAGCATAATAGATTCTACGTAAAAAAACATTATCTATTAATGATGAGATGGAAAATAAACCAAAAGTCTGGATGAGGTTGTCATAATTTTCTGACGGAAAGTCATACTTTATCCAATCTTCCATCTTGGTTTTTAACGAGAGAGAAAATGGAGCAGTTTTCACTAGATAAATTGGAAATTGATATTGAGTCATTCAGTCAATAATTATCGCAAACATAGAAAGAAAAAAAAAATCTCTCCGCATGTAATTGTGCAAATAACGATCTATCGAGTTCCCTGCCTGCACATCATTACCAAACACTACTTTTGCCAAATCAATCTCCATCTGTGTTAGAAAAAACCTGCCGCTGTTTTGAATTTGAACTAAGAACTATCAATTTGTCAGGGTGATGCTAGCTCTGGCTTTTTTCAAAGAATATAATATGTCTGACTGAAATTTAAAAAATTGGTAAAGAATTTCTTAGGGCATTTCTTATTTAATCTATATACATGAATGCACAATCTTAACAATTCAAACAGTTGTAAAACAAAGTTCATTCATTTAAATTAAAAGCCAAAAATAAAATTGCTTTTAAAAATATATTTTAACGTCAATATTATGAAATGAAAAAAAAACAACAACAACATATATTTCACCAATAATAAGCCCCCCCCCCCCCCCCCCAAAAAAAAAAAAATTAATATAGACATATTTTTGTTCATGCTATCAGAAGCAATATCATCCATTAAAAGTGCCTATAATTTTTTCCCTTCATATAAAATCTCTCAATTCTCATTTTTCCACATCATAAAACTGACAGCTTCTCGATACAGAATTGAAATAATGTTGGCCCCTTCAACAGCAGCTATTGACAATGATACTCAAATCTACATCTGTCAAATAAGTGAACGGCCCCTTCCACTCACCATAAACACTGGTACATTATTAAATTCACACGCCTTGTTGGGACAAGAAATCCATCTTATTAAAGACTGTATCTTTTACTTTAATATCGCAAACCGTTGACACAATAAAGACAGAACCTTGAGTTCAGATCAAGAACCAAAGACGTTTCTATTAGATGATGACTTTAAAGACTGAATCTTGAATTTTGACCAAAAGCTAATAACTACTAACAGTTACATTTATCATTTTGAATGTATTTCTGACAATTCAATCATTTTTTGTGTGAATATATTTAGCATCAAAATGACCGAGGTCATTCAGTTTGAATAGAACCCCCCTCCCCAAAAAAATAAAATACAGAAAACCCTTCAATATCATCCTTGAATAGCGGTTGTAAGGGATTGTTAAAAACAAACAAATTCAAAAACAAATATTGATCTACACACCTTGCAATCTTGGCCATTATCAATGGAAAACAAACCGCAGAGCAGAAAAATAAGTGATAAACATGTTTTTCTATAGTTATTAACTTAATTTGATTCCAAAGCAGTGCTTTGAGAAAAACGATTTTCCCATCAAATTTTCGAAAATTCCATAAATCATGGGTTTTACATTACTTAAAGAAGTTAGGAACCTACAACTTATCAATGTATATATTTCATTACATTAACGGGGGTTTGATAAACTATTAATAACACTGATATCCCAATTCATCATGGGCCGCAATTTTTATTCTAAATCATATCTCAAGCACATTAAATCAACAAGTTCAAGTTCTTTTTTTAAGGTTAATTCAGGATGCAGCAAATGCAATCGATTCACTTGACTTTTTAATGAGTAAAATAATAAGATGGCATTTGAAATAATTTGATAATGACCCCTCATTTGTGGAAATAAAAACCCCACATTAATGAAATATTTACTCAATTTTTCTTGTCTGAACGTTCATTTGAAGATAAAAACATCATTAATAAAATAATTGTTTATGACGAAATCATCCTAGTTTTTTTGAGGAATATGAGAAACACACATCAAAGCATTTCAATTAATCTCTTAATTCAATAATTGTATCTGATCTTTAGGAAACAGGTTTTAAATAAGTCAGAATTTCTATGATTTATCTTATGAATTATTACAAGAGTTGAAAGGAATACCATGATGATATACATCAGACATCTTAAGTAGGAAAGTGTACATCTTAATTACGAGAGCAAAGTTTATCAATTAAAACTCATTAATCTGCACTTACTTTGTTAATTACAGATTGTCTCGTTTCACATTGTCTCTCTTGACTTTCAGCCTGGGATCTAAGCACGTCTGTAGAATAATAAGTTCCAAAGTAGCGTTTCTCGCCCCGAAGTTCATCCCGGGGACAGTCCGAAGCAATGTGACCAGCTAACTCTGAATTCCGGACACCGGCATTTTTTGGTCTTTGTTCTGCAAGTAGAACCGGCTGTTCACATTGGGCTGGGGGGTGTTTGAAAGACGAAGCACCCAAAGTTCCATGGTCTTTGCTATCTTTTGTGGTGGGAAAGAGAGGTATGCCTGATGTTGCTAGATTTTCTTTTATTACATTGAAACCATCTGATGGAGCAAACGCTAACAGGTTCCCATGTACTAGGGTACAGTCTCTGCAGAGTTTGCCATCATCTCTGTTAATCTTGTTTTCCTTTTCTATGAAAGCATTTGAAGTTGCCTGAACATGTCTCGATTGCAGGGCCTCGGCTCTTACAACTGGATTCTCCCACCTGTATGCCGAGTCCACTGACAAATTTCCAGGTAAATTTTGCAGCACCTGTGCAGGATTCCTGAGCCCCTGCTCTACAATCAAGGAAGGGTGTTGCTGTCTTTTGGAGGATTCCAAATCAGTAGAGTAAGGTCCTTCTTGCACGAGACAGGTATCCTTCCTGGGGTTACTATTGCATTCACTGTCTCCAGCAAGCTGGCGACTGCAGGCTTGCGGTAGTACAACAGAAGAATGAGTCACCCCCTCTCTAATGCAGCTCCGATCTCCAGATATTGGTAAAACATCTTCAGAAACATGGGGTGAATCATCGTGACAATTTGCTTTATCAGCAGTGGTAGGAAAAAGTCCTCGTTTGTAAACACTTCCATCCGTGCCGCTGGCAGGGACCCGAGATTCCCCATCAGAGCTCGAGCCAGGCTCGAGTCCCTCCCCAAACTCACTGACACCAGAGCCTGCTCCCTCGCCCCTAAGGGTCTGACCCCAAGTTGCCTTGACAGTGGCACGCTGCCCTGTGTCAGACTGGACAGTCCGAGACTGACCACTCTCCCTAGGGAATTGTGGGATTGATTTTGCAGAGTCGTTGATGCGCTTGCAGACTCTGCCTGGAGTGAGCGGTTTGATTAGTGGACAGATATTTTCCTTTCTCTCTCCCTCCTCTTCCTCTGAATCCTCATTGGTTGTAAACAAAGTCTTTTGAACATTGTCCTATCAATATAAAAAATAAAAAATACAGTAAACATCAAAAATCAATTTTCAAATAAAAAAAATAAAAATTCAAGTTTTACAAAAAAATGACTTTGTCATAAAAAATTGTATACAAGGTATATTCAGTGTAATTATTTGTCAGTTTCTAAATTTTTTATTGAATAAAAGCTGAAAAAAACCCCAAAAAACTAGAGCAGATTTAATTGGCTGAAACCCAGAGTCTGCCGATTAACATGCTTGGGTGTACAGGACCTAATACAATTGTTTATGGGCTCACAGAAACCTGCCGTTTCCAAACCCCGGATCAATACAAATGAATGGAAAACAATGCCTCCCAGAGCTTACAGTGGATAACGAGTACCTGTTAATAGTGTGCATATAGACCTGCTTGCCGACCAGAAAACAACTCTATCAATACAAAATCTCCACATCGCTTAAAAAAAAAATTATGTCTCTGTCTCTCCGATACCATTCAGGCTTTTTTTTTTTTTCATCCTCTTACTAGGATTTTTTCCCTCACATCACTCATGAATGTCATCTGACAAAATGCTTAGAGATATTTTTTTTCTTCTATGATCATGATAAGTCTAGGAGATAAAAATTGGAAATTCATTTGTTTCTTATGGTTTCGCGTTTCTCGAACGTTCATATATCAATGTGAATATAAATCAGTTGTAAATAAAAACTTATCAAAAGTTAGGAGAGAAAAAAAAGAATAATCAAAATAATTTTTTTACAGTCTTAATCAAAACTTCTTAGTAAATGAAGTTTTATTTTAAATCAGACCGCCCCAACTTATTTCTACGTTTAATGTAACTTCAAATTACCAAACTTACGACAGAGGGCGAAAAATTAAAACAAACAACATTATATTCAAACAAATGATTTTTAGCCATTTACAATTATATAAAAACAGTAAGTATTCAAGCTACATGTAGGCTACCTCTTTAAGAATGTTTTTTCCCTGACAATCCCATTGAGTATCTGATACATATAGTTCATAATGCGCTCTTAACATTTTGAATTTTTTCAGATTGCAGTATTTTAGTAAAATCAAACTGGAAATGATCAAATCAAAATAGCAGTTTCTTTGTTTTTTCTAAAACACAATTTCTCCTAAACCTTCATACATGGGTTATGTTAAATGCTTTTTAAGGAACTTTAAATTTTTTTTTTTCATTTTGTATGTAAATTTTAATAAAGGAAATAATCAGCCATTTAAGAATATCAATGTAAAAGCTACACAAATGAGTCTTTGAATTTTGCATGCCAGACATTGAATACATTTCCAATTTTCCATCAACTTACACGAAAAAAAACAAACCAAAAACCAAACCCTAAAAAAACCCAGCCTCCTCTCTTTGATTTCATTTCTTCAATAAAACTACACAAAACTCAATAATAAAAAAGCCCTGAGTCACTCATTTGATTTAAGGACCAAGAACATCATAAACAATAATTTGTGTACATATCTGATGATGCCGGCCGAGGCAGGCTTGATTTCTTATTGAAGAGTAAGTATGAGAGGGATCTTGGAGTGAGTCAGCTCTACGCTACAGAAATAAGGGACCATTTAAAGACAGGGTCATTCCTGGAAAAAGGGGGGTGGGTGGGAGTTTTAAAAATAATTTCAGAGAAATGCATTTACTTTCAGCTGAGAGAGAGAGAGAGAGAGAGAGAGAGAGAGAGAGAGAGAGAGAGAGAGAGAGGGGGGAGGGGAGAGTGAGTGAGCAAGCTAGTGCTCAAAAACTTTGAGTGCAATTCATTTTTTGAGAAAAAGTAACTGTACTAAGATTACGATGAGAGAGAAAGAGCAAGAAAGAGAGAAAAAGAAAGAGAAAGAGAGATGGAGGACCAGGGCATCAGGAGTACAGTACATAAATTCAGTGAACATAATGAATGGTGGAGTGGTTTATTTATAATTAACAGATTATTTACTCCCTCTCATCTTCTAAACTAAGCTTGTGTCATAACACATGATTACAATCAATCCAATATACTGAACTTCATATATTAATTTTCCTCTCTTCAGGATTTTTTTTTTTGTACAAATCAAAAAGCATAAAAACAAACAAACGAGCCCTCTCTTTGCAAAAATGTGACTCAGTGCTTTGGGATGGAGAAACTGTCCAAGATGCCTGCACTCCGCGACCCAGTCACGTTTTGATAGCATCAACAGATTACGTCTGCCCCATTTTTGATGACAGTCGCAGGCAATTTTGTAAGACTGCTCCTAATTAACAAGCTTAGTCATTACAAAATAGATTTTAGGTTTTTTTTCCCTCCTTGTTCAATAAACCCAATATTGATGTCACATTCTGTCATAAAAGCACTGATATTAATAGTCTCTAGTACAAGCGGCATGCACTTAACGCCCTTTGAAATCTGGATTCTTCCTGCATGCAAGCTCCTGTTATTAAGTCGCCATCATAAAACTTGAACTTTCTTGTTTAATTGCTACTTCTTTCGAACAATTTATTTAATCAGCAGAGTTAATGACCACAATATCTAAACAGTGAGCAGATTTTTAACATCATGAAATATTTTTCTATGCTCAGAGCAATCACAAGGTCAAATTTGTGACCTTGATTTCACCTTGACCTATAAATCAAAATCTCAATTAAAAGGTATCCTAAAGCTTTAATTATCTAGTATCTCATAATATTAAAAAAAAAAAAACATCAATCAAACCCCTCTAGTTTCTTTTTTGAACTGCCGGTAGACATGGTTGCTAAACAATTCCTTTGATCCCACTTCTTTAGTAAGAATTCATTGTTTGGAAGGAAGAAACCTCAGTTAGCCTTGTGTAAGAGCCCCCCCCCCCCCCCTTCCTACAGAGTAAATGTATAAAGTTCCCTCAACTCCAGCCCAAATGTCTTATTCCTGAGCTTAATCAAACCAAACAAATGTGCTTGTTCCTGGAAACATGACAGATCACAATTAGCAGCCATCTTCTGTGGCTCGGTTTTTCCCGGAGGAGCCTCCGTTTGACATAGAAAGGCTATGCCAGCACCGTCATTGATTAATCGGATCTGGGTCCGGACGGAAATTCTGCGGAATCTCCACTCAGAAAAAAGACATAGTTAGGATAATCTGTAGGTACCCCCTGTGTGACATAGTTAGGATATGCCAGCATAGTCATTGTGTAGTCTTCCGGAGCCCTGGAAACTCTGTGGAATCAACTCCTGATCCAGAGTAGGAAAGAAGGTTCTGTATCCACAGTATTATGTGACCCTTATAAAGTGCAATAGTCCCAAAAGCCAGAGTTATATAAAAGTGACAATACTATCATTAAGTTCAGCAGCATCACAAGTTATATAAAATGTAACAGGTGTTTTGTCTCTCCACGCTAACTGGGCTATAGCTATAATATTACAGTCTATATATAAATCTATATGGTGCTCATTATTTATAAGCTTATACTGGCTGCAATTAAATGACATCCTATACATCTTTCAAGCATAGGGGGGGGGGGTTCAGGCTAACAATGCATTGTTACTAGTTCATTAAAAAAAGAAATGCAGCATTAAGGAACCTGCAAGATGCATCATCATTCGTTACATCATAAAAACAATCAGTCTTACACCTTGGAGGATCAGCTAATCCCTTGTGCATTTCAACCATCTGTTTGGTGGCTGCACTTTCTGATAACAAGCAGAGCTTAGAGCCAAGCTTGCCTCACATTATGGAAGACTTTCCTTACAGACTCTTTGTACTAAAGACTTTATTGTAAATCTCTTGGTTACTATTCTTATCCTGCTTTTTGCTTATCAACTGTACATAAATATGACTTAATACTTGTCTTTTTTTTTTTCTTTTTTTTTTTGGGGGGGGGGGGGGGGGCTTTGTAACTGTACATGTATTAAAAGTTAGGTAATCGGTAAGACTTTCCATCAACTCTTCCAAGTTGAGCTAGTTACTGTTGTTAGAAAAAAATATTCCAAAGAGCAAATTAAGAGAATAAAAAAACAACCCCCAATACGATAATTTACTGCATAAAAAATGAAATAAAAATAAAAACCCTGATCTTCAGACTGCAACACCTGGTAAATATCTCGAGCAACAATCAGGAATGAAGAGTACAAAACTCGCCGCACTTTCATGAACCTCTTTTTTGCCAGTGACCCTTTGGAACCTCAAGATACGGATCCAGAAAAAAGGGGGAAAAACCCTACTCAAAAACTATACTTCCTGTCTGTCACTGCATGTGTATATCAGCTGCGTCAGCAACCAGACAATATAAACAAAGAATTAAATTTCAAATGCGTCAATGTCACTTGACAAAGTGTATCTGCCGTGTCAATGCGGTTTTTGTGGTGACACGTGTCGCCATACAATTGCAAATTTTTTAGGTTGATAAACCATACCTAAGTTCTGAATGAAAAAAAGTAATTACAAAACACCACACCTTATAGTCTACTCATAGAATTTCAGTGTTTGCATTGGTATTGAGTATCCTTCGTACATTGACATTTTTGTCAGCTGCCAAAATCAAGGATTGAACTGCAATTGATTTCCTCATTCAAGCTCTTTTTGAGGTCAATTAAACCTTGTTTTTTAATCATTTCTCCAAATGACGAGTATTAAACAGAATTATAATTGGATATTTACTATCGAGTTTAATAATGACTCACAGCAAAACTACTATGACATTAATTCTTTAATGATTGGTACCAGTTCCAACTTTTAATCAGAAACCAAGATTTGTAACAAATACTGGGGATAAAAATGAAGGCTTATTAGTTTTGTCCATGCATTAAATTAAAATTTTTCAGTGCCATCATCTTCTTTAAAAAAATATTGTCTGTTTATTCTTACTTGACACAGTTTTATACATTAAAATATAGATACAGTTTAGTACGTTAATATATATGTACTGTTATCCATTAAAATTAAGTTAAAAAGAAATCTTTCTAAAGTATTCAAGTTTTTACCTGATAATTTACAGTTAACTTTATTCAGAATTTTTAGAACAGCAAATTTAAGGGTCTCTTATATGACCTTTTAACTTAGAACTAAAAGATTTCTATTTCACCACTGAGCCAAGTGGATTAAGTGTTTGGCTTGTGATACGTACATCCCGAGTTCGAATCCCGCATGGGGTTTTTGTTGTTACTTACTGAATCAATCTTTTTTACATATTCATTTTTTTCACCCAAAACTGAAAATACATGTTCAACTTTACATTTAACCATACTCAGACCTAACCAAAACTAATATCAGCAACTGTCAATTGTTTCTAGAAAAAAAAAATTATGTATGAATAATATGAGATTCAAACAAGTTTTAAAAAAGAGTATTTACATTAGCAAATTTTTCAAAAACTTTTTTGGATTTGGAGTGGAAGCAGTTGTGGTATTACAGTAAAACTCGTTTTGTACGAACACGGATATTGCGAATTCACGGATATAGCGAAGTCATCTTGGATCCCCAGCTATGTAAATTTAATGAATTTCTTATACGGTTATAACGAATTACGGATATAACGAAGTAATTTCTTAGGTCCCATTGACTTCGTTATAACAGAGTCTGCTGTACTATTACATAATTTCAAAATTTGTGCAAAAAAGTATCTTTAATTTTCTTTTATGACCTAACAACCCAATTCATTTGGAAAAATTCATATAACAAATATAGGCGGTATTGGCCCAATCATATAAACCCAGTTAAAGTGAAAAATGAAACATTTCCATTTGTTAATATGAAGTTAATTTCTAATGCAAAATCGTAGATCTACTGTTTAGTAGTACTTACAATGATACAGAGAATAATCACATACAACACTGCCCACACTTGGGAGATCATGAAGCAGCAATTCTTTGAAATTTAAGTTTCCGTTCAAATTCTGGGGTTCAAATTCTGCTTCCTGCAGCTCAATTCAAAATCTTATCCTAAATTGCAGTCACACATCCAAGACATCAACACTCCTTCTCTCTCTCTTATTTTCAACCACATCATGTGATGCTTACAAATAGAAATTGCTAATATTAAAACAGCTAACTTCTATATATAAAACCTGGTTGTTGGATTAGGGCGCAAAACTTGCTACGACACCGGGTTTCCAATTTCCCAAGATGCAGTTTTTACTTGCATTGCCGTCTGCCACAGACTGAAAGCCTAATTTCGTTCACCCTTGAACCCTTTAGAGTCATGAAACTTCATTTTCTGACAAAGTCTATACACACAATTAGTAATTAACATTTTTATGCTCAGGCAATATCCTGTAAATTAATTCGAAGTGGTTTATTTTTTCAGAAGAAGTCTGCTTGTTTTTTTTCCCCTTTTTCTTTTAAGAACTGAAGAGCTAGTTGAACCATTAGATCCCAATTGTCGGCTAATAATCATCAAAGATACAGCAATTAGCTCTCCATAAACTCTATCACTTCTTCCAAAGTACTGTCTAAAGCATGCATCAGGACTTAAAATTTCAATAAGGTAAAAAAAAAATTTTTTACCAAACATATTTGAAATCTTTAACTTATTTCCACTACCAATCTACAATGCATATAATTACAGCATCATAAAGACTAGAGTTATACGAAATAAAACAGGGGCATTACAGTTGAAATTTATTAAAGAAATGAATTTAATAGATACCAACAGTATTTGAATAAATGGAATTGCAACATGTTCTTGATTTACGTCATATTGTGAGGTTAGGGAACCACATTGTAATTAATTTTTTTTTTGGGGGGGGGCCCAAAAATTTGAAATGCAACAACCAAAATTAAATCAAACATGAGTATTTGAGCAGTTTAAATCAATTAATTATTATCAAATGATACCTTTGTGAACCAATGGTTTCAAATATTTTAATTAACAAGAGAATCTTTAAGTCTAATCAAACTATGGGTGGACATTATTCTCTGAACAAATACAAGATCAATTTACATGATTGATTTAAGGTTCACCAGCCCTGTTAAGTTCATCTATACAGAATCTTGATGTTACAGTAATGATTTTGATTTTCCAAAAGAAATCTTAACCCAGCTGATTTAAATTTACACACAATGTCAGCCTGCCTTGTAATTGACCAATATTTTACAGAAGTTATATTTCTATCTTAGGAAATTTCATATTGAACAAATTTATAATCCTTTAAGGATAAGTTACAAGATTTATCTATCTTGTCAGTTGATAAATGTACCTTAGTTCTCCATTTTCCAACAAACGGGTATTTTTTCCACTATGAAAATGCAGGATGAACTGAACTAAACCCTTTTTTAGCTCACCTGAACCGAAGGTTCAAGTGAGCTTTTCTGATCACCTGTTGTCCGTCGTCCGTCCGTCCGTCTGTAAACTTTTCACATTTTCAACTTCTTCTCAAAAACCACTGGGCCAAATTTAACCAAATTTGGTACAAAGCATCCTTATGGAAAGGGGATTATAAATTGTTAAAATAAAGGGCACAGCCCTTTTCAAAAGGGAGATAATTGCGAAACAGTAAGTATAGGGTGCATGTCTTTAAAAATCTTCTTCTCAAGAACCACTGCACCAGAAATGCCAATATTTACACAAAAGCTTGTATATATAGTGAAGATTCTAAATTGTAAAAATCGTGACCCTCGGACTAAAACTGGGGCCCCAGGCGGGGTTCAAAGTTTAACATAGAACTACATATGGAAAATGTTTAAAAAATCTTCTTCTCAAGAACCACTGCACCAGAAATGCCAATATTTACACAAAAGCTTGTATACATAGTGAAGATTCTAAATTGTAAAAATCGTGACCCTCGGACCAAAACTGGGACCCCAGGCGGGGTTCAAAGTTTAACATAGAAATACATAGGAAAATGTTTAAAAAATCTTCTTCTCAAGAACCACTGCACCAGAAATGCCAATTTTTTACACAAAAGCTTGTATACATAGTGAAGATTCTAAATTGTAAAAATCGTGACCCTCGGACCAAAACTGGGGCCCCAGGCGGGGTTCAAAGTTTAACATAGAAATACATAGGAAAATGTTTAAAAAATCTTCTTCTCAAGAACCACTGCACCAGAAATGCCAATATTTACGCAAAAGCTTGTATATATAGTGAAGATTCTAAATTGTAAAAATCGTGACCCTCGGACCAAAACTGGGGCCCCAGGCGGGGTTCAAAGTTTAACATAGAAATACATAGGAAAATGTTTAAAAAATCTTCTTCTTAAGAACCACTGCACCAGAAATGCCAATTTTTTACACAAAAGCTTGTATGTATAATGAAGATTCTAAATTGTAGAAATCGTGACCCTCAGACCAAAACTGCAGCCCCAGACGGGGTTCAAAGTTTAACATAGAACTACATATGAAAAATGTTTAAAAATTTTCTACTCAAGAACCACTTCACCAAAAATGCCAATACATACACAAAAGGTTGTATATATAGTGAAGATTGTAAAAATCGTGACCCCCGAACAAAAAGTGGGGCCCCAGTAGGGGTTTAGATTTTAACATCTATAGGAAAATGTTTTAAAATCTTCTTCTCAAGAACTATAGTGCAACTGTTTGGGATATTACTATGCATACATGTACATCCTTAAATAATGTAGATTCAAAAAATTGTAACTCCCGGACAATTGATGGGCACCAAGAGGGGTTCAAAATTTAAACTTTTTAAAAAACATAAAGGAAAAGTTTAAAAATTTTCTTCTCAAGAACTACAATGTTTTAGTTTGTGGAATTTCTATGCATGCATCCTTCGCTTATGTAGATTCCTAATTGGTAAAATCGTGACCCCCGGACCAATACTGGGGCCCCAAGATGGGGTCAAAGTTTATTATAGAAATATAAAGGTAACATGTTAAAAAATCTTCTTCTCGAGAACTACAATGCTTCAATTTGTGAGATTACTATCATGCATACAACCTTGGATAATGAAGGTTCGACAGTTTTAAAAAAATGACCCCTGGACTAATACTAGGGACCCAAGATGGGTTAAAAGTTAAATGTAGAAGTACCGGTATATATGGAAAATGTTTAAAAATCTTCTTTTCGAGAACTACAATGCATCAATTTGTCAGATAACTACGTAAGCACCCTCAAATAGTGTAGATTCGAAATTATAAAAGCCGTGACCTCAATCTAATACTGGGGCCCCAAAAGGTGTTCAAAGTTTAGCATAGAAATATAGAGGGAAAATGTTGAAAAATCTTTTTCTAGGGAACTATAATGCATCAGCTTGTGAGATAACTATGCAAGCATCCTTAAATAATGTAGATTCCAAATAATTAAAACTTTAGCACTGGACTAATACTGTGGCCCCAAGAGGGGTTCAAAGTTTAACATAGAAAGATATATTGAAAATGTTTTTAAGAAGTTTTTCTCGAGAACTATAATGCTACAGTTTGTGAGATTTCTATGCAAGGATCCTCAAATTGTGTAAACTCTAATGTAGTGGAACCAAGAGTTATCTCTCTTGATGTTCTGTACAGTCTGAGAGTTATTCCTCTTGAAGTGGAACTCTTCTACGTTCAGTTTTTCAGGTTGTGTACGTGCGGTCCCACCACAGTGCTACACATTTTCATTCCTATGTTACTATATATGTTGTTCAAGCCAACCATAAATCTCGAACCATAACTGGGTCCCCAGAAAGGGGTTCAATGTTTAGAATAGAAAAACCATATGCTACGAAATGTAATGTTACAAGGAACTGCTGTTCATGTGAGCGATGTGGCCCATGGGCCTCTTGTTTTATTTTACAATAATTGACACACAAATTCTACAACTTATATAACACCTCTTGTTGGCACAGATTAACAATGCGTGAGGAGGTCATTTTAAATTTGGGCGGTAGTGGGAGTACCCAGAGAAAACCCAATTTTCCAAGTGGGTGACCACCATACCCTTTTGTGAATACAGTAAAACTCATTTAGTACGAACACGGACGTTGCGAATTCATGGATATAGCGAAGTCATCTTGGATCCCCAGCTATGTAAATTTAATGAATTTCTTATACGTTTATAACGAATTACGGATATAACGAAGTAATTTCTTAGCTCCGAGTGACTACGTTATAACCGAGTTTTGCTACATACAAACACTGTTGAATGTGGGGATCAAACTTGGGTCCTAGCGGTAAAAAGCGAGTGCATTATTCACTGTGTTACTGGGACATCCAGGATGAACTAGATATCATTGAGGGGGTGATCATCTCAAAGTGCCTGCTTTTAGAAAAGGACACTAGGATAAAGGACTGTAAATGGAAGAGAAATTTACACTGAAAAGCTAAAGTTCAAGGTCACTGCAAACACCTTACACTGTGCTTCTTTGATTTCCCTGGTAAAGTATGAACCACATTGGACAGAGGAGAACAAAACAAAACCATGCACTTATTTAAGATATTAGGGAGATTTGACTTGACCTTGACCTCTAACTTCCACTATCACACACAGGCAAGCTTGGGTTAAATATGACCTAGAGATGGGGCATATAGAGGGGAGAGAAAAAACGCTCAGGACAAGAATAATTCTGTAGATTGGCAAATAATCACGATGGTTTTAATTTCACTATGTTCGCGATTTGTAATTTTCCCGTGAAATTAAACCCATCGTAAATACTAACTTAAGTTTTCAAGACGTGTTAATGCTTATACTTTGATCAATTGGTTTTTTTGGAGCGTGAAATTAAAACCATTGCGATCGGTACTTTTTAAGAAATCGTGAATTTTTAACACCATGCATGGAATTAAAACGAATTACAGTAGTTTCTTAGATATCTGCTATAACCTTGACCCCTGACCTAGGAACTATTAGTGTAAAGTTGCTACACAACCTATCTCCTGTAAAGTTTGAGCAATATATGGCCAAAGGAAGAGAAATTATTCTCAACGCAAGGATTTCTTGACAGATTTTTCTTTTATCTAATGAACTTTTGATATAAAGAATTGGTTTCCTTTGATATAGATAATTGGTTGATGATCACTAAACACCTTAAAGTTTTACCTACAGGTGAAGTTTGAGCCAAACTGGGGCAAAAGAAGAGAAAATGTTATTCTGGACAAGTAATTTGGAATCAATAGATGGATGCATAATGTTCTAGTTATTCAAAGCAATTGTCCTATTCAACGTTTTAATTGTTTAGACTACAAATTCAACATTTATTTAATGTATGGTCATCAGTGTGTTCATCAGTAAGGGAAAACCGACTAATGTGGCCAAAAAATTCTAAGGTTATGATATTTTCTCTTTTTTTGTACCAGAATTATGAAATAAAAAGTTAAGTTAACTTAAGTTTTCTTTCGTGAAATCGGAGCCAGATTGCCGATTTAAATAATTAAAACTCACAAAATTCCAGAAACTGAAGAAGATATACATGTACATATACATTAAAATAAATAACTGTTCTTCCCATTTTTTTCCCTTCTAAACATAGACATGACATAGTCTGACAGATCGTACTTTCTGGTTTCCATGACTTGATCATATTAAACCCTCATCCTTCATTTCATATAAATCCCCTCCCAGCGTCCAGAGTCTGGCAAACTCTTCTTCAGATGCAACAGACACAGGGGCCACTGAAGCAGCCCAGCATCAGGTGTTTTGATCTTGATTTCCCTTAATTGCAGGCTAATAGAGTTTTGCCGGTGGGGGTAAATTATTACAGAAGAGACCTTCAAGATTTCCCACGCTTCTTCAAAAAAAAAGAAAAACACCTAACAAAAGCCCATCATCAGGAGTCTTGCATGGTAGCGGAGAAAGAAAATATGTTTTACATAACTGGTGTATTAATCACGGGCTTCTCACCTGAGAAACCTGAAATCAGACATGAGAAATGCCGACTTTTATCTCCGCGTTTCTTGTCTCTCGCTTCCATCTTATTTTCTTTTTCTCCTGGGAATGTTTTTCCTGGAGCTTTTTTTTCTCTCTCTGCTGTTATTGCATATCGTGTACCTGTCTGGCAATCGTTTGATTTAATTTTTCTCAGACATTTTTTTTCTAATTTCTCCCAGGAGTTCAATGCCGAATAATGAGTAACATTTTTATTTATTTATTTGCCACAGACAAGTCAACCTCACCCCCCCCTTTTCTCTTACCCCTCGCCAAATGATGATGCAAAAAAAAAAAAGGGGGCGTCGGTAAATTTTTTCTGCCGTACATGCAATGTCTTCAACTAATTGTGCATGAGCCCCCCGTGCCAAATCTGAATTTAGAATCTTTTTCATGGAATGCCAAAAATGACATTTGCTTTTCATTGTAAGCATTATTTCCGACACCCAAGGACCGACAGTCACCTGTTGTTTGTAAAAAACCATTAGCAACCCAATCCTTGCCTCCGACTTCCATCGCCTCTGATCTCTTTACATGTCAAAGTTAAAATAAGAGCTTAAAACACACCAGTGTATTTTTATATCCACGATCATGCTAAATTGCATATTTATCAAATTAGCTCCCTTTAAGAGAGTTTCTTGGAGGTCTACACCCAAATAACCCAAAGATTCTGTGGCAGTGGAATACTTAAATCATAGTTAAAATTGGCACATTTAATACAATATTTCCTCTTTTTAAAATAATTTTACTTAATTTTTTTTTCATATCTCTTGTTACATCTTGCTTTTAACAAATTTTTCCTCACATTGGGATCACATTAATTAAGAATTGGGAACCTTCAATTCAAGTTAGCAAATAGAGAATTAGAAAAAGAAAGAGAAATGAGTCAGAGAGAGAGAGAGAGAGAGAGAGAGAGAGAGAGAGAGAGAGAGAGAAAGAGAGAGAGAGAATATGAATAATTATTAAATGAGGGAGAAAAGAGCAAATCAAAGGATAAAGGGAGAGAGAAAGGAACCATGCAGAATTGGTCAAATAGGGGAGTGACAACATATGAGAGAGAGAGAGAGAGAGAGAGAGAGAGAGAGAGAGAGAGAGAGAGACTGATCAGCACATTCCCCCTGTATGAAGTCACCATGAGTCAACCTAAAACCACATGTACATCAGACAGTTTAACGCCTGCCCACAAAACCACAAACTCTCCGAGCCAGACTCGGGGAAAATCTTCACACAGGTATCTCTATATCATCTCCTACTTACATGGCCAAACCACATCTCTCCTCATTTCATTGTTCGCAAAGTGCCATCCATATGCAGTTATCTAAAACCATCTGTTTAATTAAATAAATGCCAACTTTTATAAAAAGAATTCAGAATTGTCTCTCTGTCTTTTTTTTTTTTAATTAAGAAATTGGGAAATCAAGACAGGATTTTGGGTGCTTTGTTTACCGTAATTGACTTGCTAAGATTTTTATGGAACCCAAAATTATACCATTGAGATGTTGGAAATTCCAAGCCAAGTGTTTCTTTATCTAATTTAACCTGTCTCAAATCCTCTGATGCCTAGACTTAGTTTTTTTTTTGGACCCACCAAGTTCGAAAAAAAAAGAGGTTTTAGGTTCTAAGGGATGCTTTGACACAATGAAAACTTTGAAGAGATATTTTTTTTTTCAATTTTCTTTTATTATTTTTCTTATTTCCAAAAAATGAATTTATTTTTAAGATTGAACTGTATCAGGAATTTTCAATGGGCCTTTTTAGTATGTACATACAACACAGAACACTTTTTTAATTGGTTATCTAACACCATTTCTCTGTGCGTCATTAAGACACAAGCCATTGTTGAAAGGTTCTGCTTGGAAGCTGGGGGTAATTATTCATGAAAATTAAATTAAGGTAAATAAATTTCATTTAAATAAACTTGAATGTGTAACATTTGCTTCATATTACATTGCAAAAGTATACCAATGATGTTAATTTTGAGTAACAGTAAAATCTTAAATTTTAGAGAACACAAAATGACCATGTCAGTTGACCAACATGTGACCTTGACCGTCACATGACATTAAATTTGTATTTAATATAACCTTGACCCTACATGACACTGACCTTGCATGTGACCTTGACCCTTCATATTCTACTATGATCCTACATTCTTCTGCATGTTTGATACACCATGTACATGCATACCATAAAGAAAAATAAATCCAATTCATTTTCTGAAGAAAAAACCCCATACATTTTCATCCCATGAAATCTACATAGACAAAGATGACGTATCAGTCACAGCCAGCAAAAATCCTTTTAACAACGCAAAGAATGGAAGATCTTGCTTACTAGCATCCCCTCTACAGATGTATAATACAAAATGTCACCTAAAAACAAAAATGAAATATTGGACACTACAAAACCATTTTTGCAACATTAATATGGGTGGATCCTGCATCAATTATCAGTGAACGACACTGTCTACACTACACAAAATGACATCTACTGGTGATCTATACGAAGATAAAACTACTCCAAATCATAGCAAAAATATTTTCACAGTTGCTCATCATGTTGATCCAATAAAAAATCATTTTTTTTTTTTTTTGCTAAGAAAGCACCAAGGGGTAATTAGGGCGCTCTTAAGTCTATGGTCTTCTGCCATCCTTGTGGGTATATAGGGTTACCTCTAACACTTCAGAAATGGATGACTTTGATCCCCCGTTCTACCAATAAAACAATGGCTCTTACTGAAAGCATCTGTGTGGTCCAAGCTAATAAATGAGTTACAATTTTCTAAGCGCATTATAATCACTTATGAATCCCAATAAATTCCACATGAGTGGCACATTTTTTAAGGGGGGGAGTCTTAAATGCTATCAATCAAAAACGATTCTGAAATTTTTTTTTTACGCTGCATACATCTCTGTTTTATTTGTACAACACCTGACAAGGAGAATGGATACTGCTGAAGTGATGCATTTCCATAGGACCACACAGCAATCAGTTTTTTCCCCTTTTTATTTCAAAACATGATTTTTGATATTCTTCCCATTACTTGCTTGCTCAGCAACATGTTACATAAAGCATGTGCATTCAAGACAAGGGAATAACAAATATCCAAGGAGTCGACAAATTCTTTTCAACATTAAAACTCTAAAACAATGTCCCTATATATAAATCATAACTAATACATTAATCAACCTTTGAATTGATCCAAAAGGATAACTGTATAACAAATTATTCTTACTGCAATAAATTTTTATTAATTTATAGGCAAACTCACTGTTTGAAATTTTTACAAATGTTTCAATTTTTCAGGGATTTGAATAAGAGTAAAAATCTATCATGCAAAGAGATCTCCAAACATTAGGGACTCAAAATTCTCACCACATGTTTGATTGAAACAATATCAATTACAATGCTGTTTTTTTTTTTAAGTAACAAATGCCTATCAGACTGCTTAAAAAGTTTTCTATTTATTCCAAGTACATGTATACGTGTAAACATACAAAAACAGTTACTCAAAGAATGTTATCATTCGGAAATGTTAATTTTATAACTAAAAATTCATAAAAGCTATGATAATTGAAGAAATTCACACATAAATTTGTGTCAGCAGGTTACATTAACATAGTTTCTTCAATTTATGTCAGATACAAATGCTTACAACATTCATAACCATGCATGAACCACAAAATAAAGCATTTAATGTTTCAATATTTTCACTCATAAAAATTACACTGGAACTATATTTATATACATGTACATGAAGTGTAATAAATAGAATACACTGTCAAATAGGAAACTTTTTCATCAAACTTTGATCTAATGTTTTTAATTTAAGATATGCATCTGCATGCAAATTCTTCTTATCTAAATATCACAAAAAATCAAAACAATGAAGGGAGCAGTTCTCTACTGAGACAAATTAGATTTCTCCATCCCTTTACACTGGCTGCAAATTTATCAATCTCTTTCTCTTAACTATCTTACATCAAACACAGCATAAGGGAAATAACTCTATTTCTCCTTCACATGAATACCAGTATTAAATTGGGATCTGCTTTAGCCAAATACTGTAATGGTTGAATCCATATGAAGCATCCAACAAATTTAAATACTTGTGCACAATTGACACTGCTTTGTTTGTTACTATGCAGTGACTGTTTCATGTAAATGTTTTACTTCAGGTTTTGTATGAAGGAGCTTTATTTTTTTTCATTTTGATGAGTTCATACGGATAACAGCATGATTAAAATAACATATTTAAAAAATACTGACCTTTTCTTTAGCAGCAGACTCTTCAAACACATCAGCCCATTTGACATGCTTCTGAAAGAGAAGTGTACAAGAATAAATTAAAGGAGCCTCAAATGTGTTCGAAATATCTGTGATCCACTCTTTGAAACAAGCCACAATATAAAATAGTAGTGAAAACTTTGAAGAAAAAAAACCCTCCAACACCCCTACTTATTAAAACAAGCTAAAACTAGCACATGTATACTGTTCAAGTATTTATTAGTTCAAGTACATTTGTAATACATATTTCATTTGAATCTTCCTCTGAATGTTCATTTTAAAGTACACTAATCATAAAACAAATTTTAACCTTACAATAAAGAACACTTTTTGTATCATGTATTGAGTATTATGAACCCTAAAATTAATAGTCTTTTTCTCTTCATGGTAACCTACATCTACACAAAAATTTAAAGTGTTACTGTAAATGTATCACTGTAGATTGGCAAATAATCACGATGGTTTTAATTTCACTATGTTTGCGATTTATTGTTTTTCCGCTAAATTAAACCCATCGTAAATATTAACATAAGTTTTTCAAAAACGTGTTAATGCTAATACTTTGATCAACTGTTTTTTTTTAAGCATGAAATTAAAACCATCGCGATTGGTACTTTTTGATTAATTGTGAAATTTTAACACCGTGGAATTAAAACGACTTACAGTATATTAAGCGTGTAAAATATTTGGCGGAAAATAATTTTGCAATGGGTTAGTGTGGATTTGAAAAAGTGCATCTCTAACTGTCCTTATTTATTGAAACATGATGTTTGACATCTAGCGATGTACTTGATTTTTAGCGGAAGCTGCATTCCACCAAAATCACTAAACAGAATACACAGCCAAATGTAATACAGTTACAGTATATTGAAAACTTTTTCAGTTATCACCTCACAATCAAATGTTTACTGATTGACAGAAAGAAAGACATTCTTATGTTGAGGTCTAATTAAATAACTCTAAAACCATTTGGTACGGTGTATTTCTAATTGATTTCAATTGCTTTTGATAAACACATTCTTATTGTGCAATTTTGCTTACATAAATACATAGCAAGATTATATGATTTAAGGGTAATGTGAAGTTTACCAAAACTACCAGCAAACCGATAGAAAATCGAAATATCCGATAAAGTTTAATATTTTACCTGTCCATGTGACAAATAAGTGTCATGTTCACACTCATCTGTTTGGTTTATACGGAGCGTTTTTGTCCTTTACTCGTAACCTCAAAAACACTTTTATGGAAAGTTTAAATAATGTTTCTTCTTTAGAAGCACTTATCTTGCACTTATAAAGCATCATGTCATTGCCAAGTATAAATAAAGTTGTCTGCAAATTTAAACCACAATGGCAGAAAGGCAGGTAATGGTTGAAATATAGTGAGTTTAATGGCATGACTTGTTCTGCATTTATAGATATGGGTCTAACATGGCCAATTTAATTCAATAAATCGACTGTCACCTCTGGTTCCATAATTTTTTTTTCTGTAAGAAAGATATGCACTGGACAGGATTGCACAAACATACAGATGGACGGACAGACAGACGGACAAGGTGATTTCTTTACACCCTCCCAAACTTTGTTTGCAGAAGTTGCTCTCACAAGCAACCGCTCTGCTAAACAGGCCCCTGATTCGAGTGACATAGAGGACGCACCTGTTCTCCAAGCCTCCTTGAGGGTCCATCCGCCAGAATGCCGTTCTCATTTCTTGGGACTCGCCTCGCCTTAAAAATGAGAAATCACAAACCTTTAAAACCAATCTCTTGGTTGGACAACTTTTATTTGCACTGAAGAAGAAAGTTTTTGAAAAATCCGTGGAACATATTGGAATGGTTGCTCTTTGAAACCTTTCTATGTGTGAACCAAGGTACGGTAAACCAAATTTTGTTTATGTTCCGAGAAAATCTCCACAGGATTACTTTTCTGAAATCACATGGTTGAAAAACATTTCCTGTCTTCAACCTCTTTTAATTTAAGTTTCTTGTACTTTTGTATTATCTGGTTCATATTCTCAACTGCGAAAATAGAAACATTTAATTCTTGCCTAAAGCTTTAGTCAAAACCTAGGATCAGTATTTTACACACACACAAACCAGAATTATGGATTTAAAATCATTTTTCTGTGATATGACATTTTGCAAAAATTAAAGTGTTTTACAGTATGTGAGTTATGTTAGACGCAGGTAGATTTTTTTGTTCTGACCTCACTCTTGGTAGCACTTCTGATGAGGTCCGGCACTGGTCCCTTGGCTGGGGTCCTCCCAAAGGGGAAACTTGTGGGCGCCGGAGAGGAACAGGAGCCTAGGGAGGCGTAATAGAAATGGAGTTTTCATAACAAAGTATCAAAAAATTCAAGGAGATTACATACTGGAAGTTCTTTTAAACATCCTCAACAGCTGTGTGAATTGAAATTGTATGATTTTTTTTTTACATGCAAAAAATGGCAAACCTTGATCTGCATATCAACTTTCCATACCTCATTTACCAAGATTGGTGAGCATGTTCAATATAAATTTTAAGGCACCTACGTGACAAAATTAGTAGTAAAATATCTGAAGAATTATTGTTATTTTTCCACAGAATATTATCTTCTACAAAATGTATTTCAAGTTTTTGTGTGAAGTAAATATTTATATGTGAGGAATTGCTGGCTAGCTCAACAGCACATCAAGCTAAATTTTCCTGTTGAGCTTCAGCAAGTACAGACTGAGATAGTTTAGTATGATCTATAGTGAATGAACACCTGGCCTGCAGGCCATAAAAGTTAGACAAGCTCACTTATGATCTCAGTCTCACTTTCCCACTATCTGTACCTTTGGTAATAGTGAGACTGAGATCAAAAGTGAGCTTGTCTAACTGTTATGGCCCCCAGGCCAGGAGAGAGGTTTTGTTCTCACCTGTGAGGGGCCACCCTTTTCCCGTCCTTGGGCCGGGTCGGCTATACTCGGACAGTCTCACCTGTCCAAACAGTGAGTGGTTCCGAGAACTGGTCATGGCATCGTAAATGGACGGCCGCTCCTGAAAAGAAGTCCAACACTCTTACTTATTACAGTTGTTACTGACTGACTAAGGAAATTTGCTGAATTATGAAATAATTTAAACTTGTGGGGTTCTTTATCCATTGATTGCCAGTTTTTCAAATGTTAGTTAAGATATTGCTTTTTGGATTCATTCTTGTAAAATAATAAGAAAATATTAAAATTTAGAACTCTTGAGGAGGTAACAGACTCCATTTGATATGGCCAAATATTTGTCCCCATTTAATCAAGTTTTAATAGTATCATCGAAAACAAATCTTTATAAAACATAAAACAGAGGATGTCTATCACATTAATCTTGCTATTAGTCATCATTTTTTCAATAGCTGTTTATCTGTGACATCAATTTCCTGTCATTTTTCCCTCATATTTTGCCTTTGAAAGTATAGAGCGCAGGTCTGCTTAGTACAATTTGTACATAATGTTTTTGTTCATATAATAATACACATCATATGTAATAATGGTACTTGAGCAAGCATGCGGTCCATGTTTCCCAGTCAAAAAACACCCATATTTTGCTCCAAAATATTATTTCATCAAATAAATAATATCTTCATGGCGTCATTTCTGCATAATGACATCACTAGGGTGATAACCTTTTACATACTTAATTTCAATACCATTTCCATTATCTGCAACCTTATTTTTAAAGCGCTATATAGAACTCTTATTTTGGGGGAGGCGAGAAATGCATTCAGTATACAGGTGAATATTCGCCCCGTTTTACATGAATAATAATTAATATTTATATTAATGCAAAAATTACACTGGACGAAAATAACCCTGTATACAGTAATACTGCTTGTAGTCCTCTGTGGGTCAGGGTAACCACAACATTAATGACAAGTGAAAACCTATCAATGTGACAGCAAACCAGGTTTTCATTTATGTGAACTGTATCCATAATCTATGTCAATTCCGTATCCAGTGAAATGGAGTACCCTATATGCAATATTTTGCCAAAAAATGACTAAGTTCAAAAGCTGGGTGTTTTTTCATAAATCATTGGAAATCAAAATCCTAGCAATATGCACACCTCTAATATAAATACAATTGATTTGCACAAGAACAACTCCTTATCTTGAAAACTGTAGGAGGAGTTATCTGTACAATGAGGGTACCCTATATATATGCAATATTTTGCCAAAAAATGACTAAGTTCAAAAGCTGGTATTTTTTTCATAAATTATGGAAATCAAAATCCTAGCAATATGCACACCTCTGATATATGTACAATTGATCTGCAAAAAAAGAACAACTTCCTATCTTGAGAACTGTAGGAGGAGTTATCCGTACAATGAGGGTACCCTTTTTGGCAGCCGTCCCCCCGCCCGCCATTTTCACCATTTTAATAACCGGATTTTTCCGTTGGAAAACCCAGTTAAAAACTGAACAACCATAAATATTAATGACACTACCTGTCTTAAGGCATGACCCCCCAGGGTCCTTCTAACAGGGGCAGTAACTCTGACTGGGGTCATTCCATCACTGTTAATGATGCTCTTCAGGGATTGAGGATCAACTTCAAACTCATCATCTACAAACAAAATAAAATCCAAAAATAAATACCTCAAGATTTTGTGATCATTCATGTGCTATTACATCAAATGTTGTTTTGATTGTTGAGATTGCTTAATGAAGGTATCCAAAGTTTGAACGTCAGGGGTTAAGATACAACCAATATCAAATGAGCTTTATGCATATCTTTGCAAGTCAAAAACACTATCAAAAAAAGTTTTTCCGATATCTTGTTCCAACAGTTTAACTATCAATATGCACCATATGAAATATACACAATACACACAATATGCAATAAGCACCAGATGGGTAAACCATTTTTTACCCTAACCTAACATCAATCTATCTAACTCATGGAGACAGAAAAAATAGGTTTTGCCTGCTGTGTAAACAAACCTACTTCTTTCAGAGGTAAAATATAGTTAAACTCACACATAAACAATGTACAAGGGATGAACAAAATCGATTTGTTACAAATGTTATTTATATATTCAAAATGTTTATTTAATTATACATTCTAATAACAAAGATGGATGATACTGAATTTTCTGCAAGCTTGATTTGTTTTAAAGTAATGTTAAAATCAATATAAAGTTGAACTTTGATATCTAAAACACTGATATCTTGAATACAATGGATATGTCAAAGTGATTCGTATCAAAATATATGTTGAAGTGATTTGTAAATCTCAGCCCCTTATTTTTTAAGTTTTTTACCCTCAATATCTCGAATAGTCGGATATCTCTAAGTTTTTAAACAGTCCTATTCTAGTTCGAAATAACGACATTTGACTGCATTTCTAACTCTGCATCAACTGACCAAGTGACTGTGGCTCTATCTCCGCAGACTTTTTGGATTTTTCATGCGGATCCCTGCCCTGTTGGTGAAAACTGTGACCACTTTTGGGGACAGTCTGCTCTCGCTGATGGGGCGGGGCTGGATCTCTGCTGGGCTGGGGCCTCTTTTGTCCAGGACTACTGTCATGTCCTAAAAATTGTAGAATATCATGTCATTGAATATGCAGTTTGATTACCGGTATTTTAAATACAGATCTCCACAATAATGAAAAGTGCTATTTTGAATTAAATTCTGAATTCAGAGTTGAAAATTTGAAGCTCATTACTTGAGATGAATTTAAATTATTTATAACTGTGTACACGTTAAGTATAATTTTGCAGTAAATGTTTGACAAATTCATCTGGCATACGTTTATGCGGATGACTGGCTGTCGTAGTCTTCCCCGTCAATCTTACTGCAGCAAAGGAGTTCCGCGAGCTTGTCATTGCATCATAGATGGACGGCCTCTCCTTAACAAACTGAAACAAAAATATCAAGTTTTCAATACCTTTTTCTATTCTAGAGGGCCAAAAACATATGTATATGGTAACTTATTGAAATTACAAATCAAATTTGAAATAGAGTTTAATATTCTTACTACTAATGAAAATAGTATGAGAGCAACATTGAGCATAAGATGCATCTAATAGTGGTATAACTGTAAATTAGGTTTAAACCCTAGCATTAAATATGCCCCATATTTGCATGCAACCTTTGCTCGCAGATGTCTAATGTCATGAACCAGTTATCTATTTCTCTACATCAAGGGAAATGGATGAAAAGCCTTATAGCTACTGGAAATTAATTGTTTTCAAATGGTCACAGGCTAACTAAAGATGATGTGCAAAAAATCTAGAATACAGCAAATATTATTTACTGGTAAACAAAATAGAGTTATCTGACAATGAAATTTTCTTATTGACTCTGATAATGCTAGAAGATTTCCGAGGGAGATCGAATAATGCTGGTGAATAGTTTTGATGACTATTCACCATGAGCAAATAGCACAGAAATTATAGCACAGAAATTTTTTTTTGGTAAATGTTGTCCACTGGCAGATGAAATATCAAGTTTATTTGACATGATTTAACAGAGAAAAAAATACATAGAGGTATAATATAAGCACCTGTCTGATGACGGCTCCACTGGTGGTCTGTCGTTTGGGGGCGGCCACTCTGACTGGAGTCATTCCCTCACTGTTGATGATGCTGCGTAAGGCCTGGGGGTCAGGCTCGAAGCTTACTTCTATCAATTAATATAAACAACACCAATGAAAATTACATGTACATAGGAAACACTTACCCTTACATAAATATTTCAATACTTATCATTTCTCTTACATCATATCAAAAGTATCAGGATGATTCAATTCTGGTTCATAAAAAACTATTTATAGCCGACTTAGTTATTTTAAAGCAGAGCGAATGCATGCAAGGGTTTCAAAACTATTTCAGGAGTGATTCAACAATTTTTAGGGCATAGGGATAAATTTAACACGTTTGTGATATAATATGAAAACTAATTCTAAAACATTACATCACATTTTTATTTAATATATACAGTCTTCTCAAACTACCACACACCGTCGCTCTCTTTCAGTGCCTTGAGGGGGACCTCTGCTCGTGCACTTCGACTCCGACGCCTGTTGGCCTTGGACGTCTGATCTGGGTCATGCGGAAGGTCTCCCAGGACACGCCTCCGGCCAACATTGGTACAACTTTGACTCCTCTTCCTACAATTTTAGAGAAAATAATGTGGATAAAAAAAAGTTCATTTTGCCATTTCTTAAGATTTGACTGCTTACCATCCATATAAAAATATCTGCATGGTAGAATAAGGTTTATGTGATTTGTCAGTATATTAAATTTGTCCTTACAATTTTATGAACAAGTATGGCATAACTGAGCTCAAAATTTTCAATGAATTGCCTGCAGATGCATGCTATGTATATCAAAATTAGACTTCCCATAGAGTGAAAACTCGGATAAACACCTTGGACCAAAGTAATGTAGCAACATGAATCTTCATATTTCTTATGTATTTAAATAACGGGTATTAAAGATATGTTTTCAACATAACTGCAAGGAGAAACAGCAAATTTACACATGTCCGCTTTTGAAAATCTGGTATTAATTTCCATTAATTTCCGCTTAACTTGTTCTACTGTGATATTTCTATTCAAAGCATTCCAATATATGTAACATTTGAGTAAAACTTCATTGATAACAGAACACTGATGGATCACAGCACTGTGGAAATTAACAAATAGTTATATATTTTTCAGAATTTCAAGAAATGTGGAAAGATGAGTGCAGAGATAACTGTTTTTTTGCAACATGCAACACCTACACATCTCTTCCTGTTGCTGTTGTTGCTCGTCTGGATGCAACCTCACGCTGCGGAAGTCCACGGAGGATTGCATCCAAGGACTTGTGGTTTGCCTCAAAATCGTCGACGGAGAACAGCTGTTTCTTTGCATGCTTTGATGTATCGGGCTTCTTGCTCTTACTGAGGTTAAACTCAGTTGGCTACAAAGAAGCAAAGAAGTTTAAAAGCTGACAAATAAGAAAAGCTTGAACAAGCAGTGTAAAATGTATGCATAACGACACTGCTACTGTTTTGCACAGGGGTTATGAATAATTTTTTTTTGTTATTTACAATGCTTAATGCTAATGCAGAATGGTTGAGAGTATTTTTATAAAATGCACCTGCCTGTCTTTCTTTCCACACCCCCTCCCCCCCCCCCCCCAATTACCATTTATAAATCAGGGTTTTTTGTGTATTGGTAGTAAAGCATTTATAGTTAACCCAGGGATATGATTGGCATAAGGAAAAAAAGGGAGATCAGTCAGTTGAGGGTCTGCACTACTCAAAAATAATCATTTTGACTTTAAAATCAGCTTAAATCATCATTTCCACCAATAAAATCACATCCCTGTTAACTCTTTTAAAAACTCATTATGTCTGTGGGAAAGAAATAAAGTTACCATTGTCTGTGGCTTCTTCTGACAAACTTTGCCCTCCTCCAGCTTCTTCTGCCATCTTTCATGGAGTTTCCCAAAGTCGGGCACTGCCTTAGTCTTCTTCTCCCCATGCACATACTGGGGGATTTTACTGCAAAAACACAACAGTAAGAGATAAACAACACCATAAAATATCATTCACAAAATGTTTCTCAGCCAATCAAATGCAACTATGAATGTTTTATCTTCATGATCTTAAAACTTTAAGATATTGCTGAGCTTATATATGGCTCAGCCTCAGACTTACAGCAGTTGATTGTTTAAATCTGGCAGGGACATTGAAAGGCCCCTATCCTGTCCGTATTCAAAACTAGTGAGGTGGGCGAATTACCTTTGATTTCTATTGTGAGGTGGGCAAATTACCTTTGATTTCTATTGTGAGGTGGGCAAATTACCTTTGCATTCGGCCAGTGGTCTTAGTGGTCTGTCTGGCTGATACCGAGTCTGTTCTGACAGATGTTCTCTTCATGGTAACAAATCTTCAAACACACAGGTTTAAAATGGAAAACCTGTCTGAGAGAATATTACATTTAAGGAAAGTAATTAATTGAATTCATGTCTTTTATATATTTATGGCACAGAATCAAATCCAAAATTCTTCGTAATGATGTACATGCATTTTTGAAATCACATCATATGTGACAATCATGACCACTTTGTATGGCAGTTTAATATTCCCATTTGGTGGTGATACTGTACAATGTACCCCAACCTACTAAATCGAAGTCAAACTTTCATGTCTTTGTTCATCATTTTTGAGGTAAAGGGCGCCTGGCATCATGTATATTGTAGTCTGTCCCAAAAAATTTATGCTGCGCATTTAGACGATTTTTGATAAAAATACACATACCTGTGAAAGAAGTGCAATTGAAATCGATGAAAGGGAAAATTTCCCTCGTAAAAATTCACAGGAATGAAAACAGATTTCCTACGGAGATTCATAGTGGAGAATGTTGACATCTTTTCTCCATTTGAAAGTCACTTGGAATACCTCGCACAATTTTTTAACGTTATCATCTAGACTTGATTATGGCTGATGCAATGCAAAATCCCCGTAGCCTTTCTATTCTTCGCCTTGTTTTGAAACCTGACAAGCTAGAGGGGGTGTTTCAGAAGGGAAATCTTGGGATTTTTTCATACTATTGAATGAAAATAGTCCAAATCAAGAGGTATTTAAAAATATCAAATAATTTAAGAAAATATACGGCAAAAATATCATGGGACAGACTATAACAAGGTTTGACGCTTGTTTGGTAGGAGAAGAAGGATACCATACACAGGCACTGGAAGTTATTGTAAATATACCGTATGTGCATGTATAAAACATGCACATACTACAATTTTTCCAGTGCCCAAGATACCATATAGGTGATTGATTACCAAATGAAGACAACAAGGTGGGTGGAGATAATTCATGGCTGTTACACTTACCCAACACTATAGGAATCACAAGGTCACTAACACAAGACACTGAAAAAATTCTTGGTGTAAAAATTTGTTCTCATGCATTAAAATGCACAAATTGCCCCATCATACACATGTTTACATGTCACAGAACTTTAAGCCAAAATTTTGATATTTTGAAAGAATGTTAAGATCATTAGAACTGGGAAATAGTTTAATAAGTTTAAATGTTCTCATTAAACATTATCTTATATCGAAAAACAATACATTCATAGGTTTAAAAATATTTACATTTTTCAGCATCTAACATCGTAGTTGAATTTCCCATACGCTCGCCTTGTTGATTCTGTTTGACCAATAGGATCTCTTGTCTCATTCGTCTAAATTTGGTAGATCTCGAGGGAAATCTCCAGCACAACGAGATTTCGTTAAAACATCACAAACAACATGGCGACTATACTAAGTGTTCTACTGAAATTTGTAGTATTAGTCGCATTTTTTATATGTTCATGTGTGAAATTAACTTATTCTGAAGGTAAGTACTTTTTATCCTACCAATTTTTGAACGTTTTTAAATATTTAAAAGCAAAGTTTTTCTTAATCGGCAAATTCCGCATTTCACCTGGTGATTCTCACCTGAAATTTATGTAATGATTAGGTATGCATGGTTATTGATGCGGAAATTGATGCTGTTCTGTCATTATGTTGACCACTCGGAAAGAAAGAGAACTTTATTAATAGCATTTACTTTTATCCATGTATGTAGGGATTTTTACATGAATTTAATCTGTGTACACGGCGTATGATAAAAAAAAACTTCACTTGAATTTTCTCGATTGAGAAAAACTGAAATTTGAAACTTGGTTGGTGATTTGTTTTCTTTTAAAGATAATGACAGAGTGTTGAATTTCGAATAATCGTCTATTCATTGCATGATTCATAATAGTTTAGGGTATATAATTTTTATCCACAATGCGTCTTCTTTATACCTTTAAAAAATTCAATGTTTTATAAGATCAGCTGATCTGGTTATTGTGCTTGGTATGCCAAACAGGTATTTTCTACGTTTTACATTAAGTCATCAGTAAAATCACTTCACTTTAAGGCTTAAGCTTAAGCACTTCTAGTTCACATAAAAAAATAAAAAGTTTCCATAGATATGATTACATGTGAAAATATGTAAAATGGTCTCCCTAATTAATTGACCATTCGCCAAATAGACTATTTACTAAAAATTCTATTTATCTATAGTAACATAAGAGGTTATTTATCAAAAATACATCTGACATTACTTTATTGCCGTTATACGTATAGCTAAAATCAATATCATTTTGTATGTTTGGCAGACTCTGTTTCAGCTTTACTAACAGGATAATATATTTATCAAGTCCCAAGAGACGAAGAGTGAAATGAAAACAAACTGCACAAAGTAATAGATTTTTTTCTATGAAATTAAGGAAATGGAGTTCATGCAGTAAGTTAGCCAGCCACCACCCCCCCCCCCCCCCAAATGCTTTAGCCTAGCCCCCCTCCCCCCTTCAAATGCTATAACACTTTTTGATTTTGTAAATCTTTGAGAAAGATAGGAGTATTATCTCAGAAAAATTCCCATCTTTAAAAAAAATTGTCTTCCTGATATACAATTTCTAAAGAATTGCATAATCATTTTTGGTGATCCTTGCTCTTAAATTAGATTTTAAAGAGACGGGTAATACCCTATATGTAAAATGCAAACACCAATTCCAAAGAAGGAACTATTTGAAATCCATTTACTGTATTTGTTTTTTTCATAGACCAATGACCATTGAGGTTAACATTCAAAACTTGGCAAAGCATACTAAAATGATTTCGAAATCAATATGAACCTGATATTTAACCTCTATTTAATATTCATCCACTTTCTTGTTTGGTGACAATTTTTTACTCAGTGAGTCATTTTATATACACAGTGATAGTTTTCAATTAACTATTCAATTAATGCAACTCGAATCTTGTGGGGCGTTATTAAATTTTCCATGTACATGTAGTGTATGAATGTGTTGAATTTTATACATGTTATAAGTACAAGTTTATTAATAAGTACAAATTTGGTACACACTACCATGATTACGTAAAATGGTTTAACATTGACTTATGCATGCATGTTTAAATTGATGGTGATATATATGTAAACTCCAGTCATGAGTTGTTATTAAGGATATCCTGTCCTCTCAGATGACAGAATGAATTACTGGCATAAGCAGTTTAACTTATCCCTGATGAGTTATAAGGAAACTTGAGTCAACATTGACTCTTGCAAATAGGGTGGACCTCTATGTCGTAGTTAGGTGACCTAAGTTAGTGTTTTCTTACCCGGCCTCTCCCCTGTTTTTGAGGACTCAATGTCCTTCTAACATTCAGTTGAGGTTTTCCTGTCGGTGTGCTGTAACAATTCATATAGTAAAACTATGAAATTAGTGGACCCCAAAATTCTTGGAATATCCATGCATTTGATATGTACCATGTTGGGGTCCTTTTTACACAAACTTGACAAAGAAACAATGGTGAGGATATAATCAACCCTCTTTGACACAACTTTCCTAATTCTAGTGTTTTAGCTAACAATGGAATTTTTTTTCAAATTTGTAAGCCACATGAAGATTTAAAGTACAGGAGAAACTGTAATTTCAAATTCCATTTGAATTTGAAAATGGTTTTACCGTTTAAATTAAAATAATTGGTATATTTGACATTTTAATGGTGGTTAATGTAGCATTGATATAGAACCAAAAAGAAAATCTAAGAATTTATCCACCCACATATTTCAAGTAACGCTGCTTATTAATAGCATTTGGTCTGATAATTTGATAGCCTGCCATAATTTGAGACAACATTATGTGTGTATTTAATAATATATGACCAGGATGTGAGATAAGACTGAAAGGCATTGATTTTCATAATGACCAGATAATCCATTTGATTCCATGCAATTAGAATCTGTTTGCTGTACAATTTGTTTTGGTTTCACACAGAGCCTGTTTACTTTATACACATCTGGTACATGTACATGATTTATCACCTTATGACCAGGCTGTGAAGTTATGTAATTATATTAAATATGAACCTAAAGACCAGTTATAGATGTAGATCCTGAGCTTGAACCATTCTCCTGTACAATGTTCACTCCATGTTACTATTGTTTCATCTCTTGTAAACATGTAGACATGTTTGACCTCGTCTTCACACTTAGTCCTTAATTAATATGACAAGTCAGGCATATTATTTAAAAGAAAAAAAAATTGTTCCTCTCTCTCTTGAAATCAGGCAGATGTTGATTCATAGGACTCAGCAGTGCATTACACTGATTACAGACACCATTTAATTTACATTATAAAATCTATTTTAGATTCAAATGTTGGCCATGCTTTTTTTATATCATTATGTTCAGAAGTGTTATTTTTTGTCATTTTTTGTGTGTGTGCATATTACCTAAGCTAGTTTTATAGATTGCTGCATTTGGACTCTTATCAGGATCCAGATCTTGATCGTTCTTTATGAAAAAACTGATAAAAGCAAGGCATGTGTCCAGAAGGAAATTATAGAGAGCAAGAAACAGACAACTGGCTAGAGGTCATAAGCAAACAAATTTCATTTGTGGTCGAACATTCTTTCAGAAAATCAGGTAATATTCAGTAGTCATTAAGTGTCAACAGACGCAAGAGCAGTGACCTTCTACGCAAATTATAGAAACATTGAATATTTAACGGAAAGATTTTTGGATGCGACGTTGCATGCAAATTAGATTTGTAAAAAAAAATTTAAAAAAAATTTGATGTTCCAAAAGGAGATGAACCTTGTTTGTTTGGATATTATTATTTTAATTAATAACCATACCAGCCTGGAGGGAGTGAGTTGAAGCATTTAGTGAAATTTGTTTAGGTGTCCATCGGTTCAGGTGACAGACATGTGCCATCTATCAAATTACGGCCTGTTTGATGTCGCATTGCTTGGCTGCATATTTGTTGATGAATAAGACCTTTTTGTGTAGCCCTTCTCTTTTTCTTTTTTTTCCTTTTTAAATCTTAATTCCTTCCATATTCTGTATACCTACATTGAGCTGTGTAAGATTTCCTATTGGGCAACACCAATATAATTTCTTGTTTGTCGGACCCCGCGCTCGTATTTAAATGAAAGTATAGAAATAATGAAATAAATATTAATAATTCCCTGCATCAAGAAAATTCTGCTCTGTTTTCTGTTTTATTTCCACTCTATTTTTTGCATAGATAGTTTTAATTTATAAATCAGAAACAAGTAGAATATAATTGTCTGCTCAAATTTATTAATGTACCGCCTAAAATTTTTCGCCACAAAAATAATAATTTTATTATTTAATCGCTTGCCCGCTCATACACCTTTTCACTGAATGTCCGACAAACAAGAAATTTTTTTGGTGTGGCCTTGTAAATTTTTTCCCTCTACATTTTGTATAGACATCGTTGGGGCATTTATGTTAAAATTAATGTATGTGTGCTTCAAAAGTATAATGCATAGTCTGCAGAAAGTAATGGATAGTACATAGGGACACATCACTAACTAGGGGGATTAATAATTCATACCTATTTAAGTTGGCGGTGAGCTTGAAATAAGGTCAGGTTTCAAGCTACTTCTGGGAAATACAAAGGCTGTCGCAGACGCATTATTTGCATAAAATGCGAATTTTCTTTTTCTTTGTAAATCTGGCGTAATAAAAAATATATTTTTTATAATTTTAGACCCAACTTGAAAAAAAAAAATGTGATTCCTAAAATTATCAGAGTATATACTTAGAAATTTTTACTTGCTTGTTAATTTCAATATTAATTAGTTTAAAAGGCCTAGGACTTAAAGTGCTGAAAAGAGTTTTATGACAAATAAACAGATCAGCAATATTTTCATTGAAGAAGAATTGAATATTGAAAAATTTAAACCTCCAGGGGCTTAAATTGAATTATACAATGCAGATTACTGGTGGACACATTGTAGATTTGCCTAGAAGTGAAATACTGAGATAATATGTTTACATTTTGCCCAGGAAGGGTTGTCAAATGTATCAAAGCATTAAATCATGCAGTCTTCCTAACATGCGAATGATACTTGTATGTACATTATACAGATGAAGTTTTAAGGAAGTTCTATGTCCATAATAATATTGTTTCTTCCTTACTTAGTACTCTTAGACTACTTTAGTATATTGTACAACAAAGGTTATTAAATCTTCCCATTGGCAATAATGTAATTTAACAACCAATTTTTTCTTCTTCAAAAGATTCCCCCCCCCCCCCCCCCAACCACACACAAACACACATAAATCACAGAGTTTACAGTTTATTGTTCATTTCAATGATATATTTGCTTTGTTTATCATTTTGTTTATTTGTCGAGTACCATACAGTGAGATAAGGCAAGCTCCTGTTCTGGTATTAGCTCTTCATTAACTGCTGCATGGCAGTAACCATATAACTTGATAACTGCGACAATTAGCAGTACAGGCAGAGAGAAAAAGCACTGCTAGCATATGAATGAAATGCATCTCAGAAATGCATGGAGCTGCAACATCGCACGCAAGCCCAGCATCTGAATCTTGGCAATCAGATGTATTGTTTTACACACAAATCTGGCCTTCTCGGTGAGGGAGGGCCAGATGGGCTTATTTTCTGGAAACATTGTTGTATTTTGAGAAAATACAATATGCAACGCGAGATCTACCAAGTGTTGCTTGTCAGATGATTCCTGATAGGTTTAACTGTGGAAGACAGATCTTCTTCTTTTGACGAAGCCTATAGGAAGATTGTTAGAGTCTTGAAGACAGGGCTGGCAGGAATTTGTTGTGTTTACAAACAATCAGCAAGCGTTTGTGTGAGTTGTGTCAGAATTGGGGGAGGTTGGGGAACGGAGTGGGGGGGGGGGGGGTGAGGTTTAGAAAAAGTGATTCACATTAAAATAAAAAGGGGTTAACAGGGAGAGCAGGCAATGGAAGCAGGGAGGAATGAATTCCTAAACACTCTAGAGGTTGATTAAAGAATGGACTGGCTTTTGTCAAACTTGAGTAGGGTGATATGTCTGTAATCGTTCTTAACAGGCCACACCCTCTCAGCTTCATGATATGTTTATGCTAGATTGGTAAGCTGGTGGTTAGGTTGTTTGGAGTTGAAACAGAGAGCGTTGAAATATTGGGAAAAAGTTCTTGAATAAGTAAATAGAGTTCTGGTAACATTTATCACTTTTTGTTGCATATCTATTATATTTTATTAATCATTAATTCATTATATAAAATGACTGCTTTATCAGACTTAGTACTGCCAGTAATCAGTAGTAAATAGTTTGAAATTATTTTTTGGTACATATAACTAACATGCTAACACAAATATTAGATGCAAAAATTTTGAGCCTGTGAAATGGCAAAAGAGAACTAGTTTATCCATATATTATACATGTATCACAAAATCAAATACTAAAGCTGAATAAGTGAATAATAAGTGAATAAGGGTTGGAGTCTGAAAAAAATAAGATGATCAAAGCATGAAAATAAGCGCACAAAAACAAAATCAAATGCAAAATCTGAACCAATGAGTGGGCTATCTAAATGAAAGGATCAAAATTAACTCATGCATAGACTCGAGAATGAGTTTTCTTTTTTCATATTGGGCTTGCCCAAGTGGTCACGCTGTCAACAAATTATGTAAGGCGATTAGGTACGTGTTCTATATTTTGAACCAATAACTGGTGCGTATGCAAAGTCACCTGATTTTAATCAGAAAACTAAATGTATTTATTATTGGCTAAGCTGTTATTATGTTTTTTACTTTTCATACAACACAAGAATGAAATTTGGCATTTAAAAGCTTGGTCTGTTAAGAAATTGAAAGGAAATAAACTTTTAAGAGTTTGACACAGTTTTACAACCTTCGAGCTCGTCTATATTGAACAGGGTGGAAATGATCCCGATGTGACGCATTTAATTTTACGCATGAATGAGTTGTTTTCAAGGGTGGTGACGGTGTTCATTATATTAAACATCACGTTTTCTTTTTTGAATTGACTAAAATACGCCCAAAACAGGTTGTTGCCATATATTACACTAAATAAATAAATAAAAATAGATTATTACTGGGATATCGTATTACTGTAACGAGAGAACAGAGATGAAACACAATGCTATACATTACTCTGACTGGAAAAACATTTTTTTTTTTTAAACAAAATACATTTATGTAAATGTAATAAGCATCTCAGTTTCTTTATGGAGTTGGTAATTTAATATACGGTACTCATAAATTAACAGGTTGTAGCAATATACATGTACTGGTAATTAGTTTTTGTGATTAAAAATAGATCATTATTTGGTTAGAATATTGTACTACGTCCTGTACATATTGAGAATGATACTTTGCCTGACTTGCAATATCAATGTAAATGCCTATACTATTCCTGTGTGTTCTAGCTGCTTGTCTTTTAGCTTGGAGATGACAATGAGTAGTGATTATGAGAGTTGGTGTGTTGTTAGGTCTGTTGGCATGTCAACATTTCTTTTCTCTTCATCTCCCTCTCTGTCTGTAACTTTTCATTTAAGTCTTTTAGGTTTACTTACATTGACTTCATAAGGTAAAGTGAAAGATTATTTAGGTTCAGATTTCAATGTCAGGGTCAAGATTATTGTTCAAAATTTCTTTTCACTGATACACATGTTGTTACTTTGTTAATACTTTCTACATTTTTGTAATTTTTCTCATTTTATATCTACAGCACATGCATAAATCATCCCAATTCGTTTATTTTTTATTTCCAAGTTTGTCTATGCATGGTTATTTTATGAACAATCAAAACATTTTCAATTGTACATGCCCCCCCCCCCCCCCCCCCAAAAAAAAAGAAAAAAAATATCTTTGTGCTTACATGTTTAACTTTTCAACAAGGGATCCCTTTAAATTAAGCTAGTTTATAGATTTGAGAACTTGTTCCTTGATCGATTGTTACAGCAAAGCAATATGATTGGTACTGTACTAAAGTGCAAACAAGAAATCTGCACATAACTCTGCGTTTTAAAAGTTTGATAAATCATTTCAGTTTTTGATTTTCAAATTCACGTATCATTTGATTCATTTCTAAATTATGTCCCTATGTTAATATCAAATTCAAAATGGAATGCGTAATTTAAAACAGGCTACTACAGTTCTTTCACAAAAAGAAGAGACAATATTTTAATTTTAGTACAGATTTAATTTATTTTACAGGCAATATATATGTAAATGAGTGATAGAGTAAGCCAAGGAGCATTACTGTTGCCCTTACTTTTAACACATACCAGCTAGTACATACTCTCCATACACAAGTGACTCATTGTGATAATTAATTTAGTACACTGTCAGCCTGTTTATTACTCCAACATCTAGAACTGTGACACTGCCAGCTGTCTAAGATGTCTGGCCGGCTTAATGATTTGAGTCGCACAATTAGACAGTTAGTTGGGTTTTTTTTTTCTTAAAAGATTTAATCAGGGCAAAACGTTCTGAAGAAAGACATTTAATATATGATTATACATGTATAAATCTACAGAGATTTTAGGATGCTTTTAATTTTGAAGCTTGATTTGTGAAGAAGATTTTTTTACCAAGAAGAAAAAATCTGAGTTTGAAAATTAAGATGTAATTACAGGTCATAATGAAAAGTAAACCTATTCCATAAGTCATATGGAGAAGAGAGAGAGAGAAAGAGAGAGAGAGAGAGAGAGAGAGAATGATATTTCTGCATGTACCATACATGTGTAAGGAATGTTCAGATAATGTACATGTACATGTATAACAAATATCAGTGTTAAGTCCAAGGGACACATGCTTTATCATTCTACATGGTCGCTGTCGGTAAAAAATGTCCATTGGAGCAAGTGGAAAAAATGAGGGTCACTTAGGATTCTAGCGTTATAGGCATTCTCTCCGTCATCTTAACATGACACCCTTTCTCTTACAAGATTCAGGGTGGGATGAATTTTTCTCATTATTAAAACTTTTAACCGCTTATTTAAACTGCATGTTTTTTTTATGACTGAATAACTTCATGCAATTATTGTATCTCTTGTAATTATTTATTCTAAGTAGTCCATTATTTTTGTATAGTCATACAATGATGTATATATATCAAGCTGATAATGGTAGCATTAAGCAAGGTTATATAGATGAAAAATCAAGATTTTAGGCCTGTTAAAGTTGGTTTAGGACATTTGTTGAATTAATGTGGATTAAAATACCAGTACCTTATGATTAAAATTCTTTTATCCGTTTAGAATTTACAAATTTTACAATATTTATCCAAAAATTAGCTTTGAAAAGTATTTGGAAAGTTAAAAATTGTAAAAACCCCCAGCGGGATTTGCACTCATGACTTACAGATTTGTAGTTACGCTGTTAGGTGACAATAAGAAAAGAACGATAAGAAACTACTTATATAATTACACTTGGTTTTGTTGTTTATTTCTATGAACAATACGTCACAACATGGAAGTGTCTCATACCACCTTAAAATTAGCGAAGACCAGTTGTAAAGTTCATTTCATTCTATGATTGCATTATGACCCTGAGGATATTTGACCTTTAACCTTTGACCGTTAAGCCCAAATAGAGGATAGTTACAGGGTCTTCCTATTGTATTGTAATGTGTTAATTCAGGTTAACAATTATGAGATGTTACAAATGTCTTAAGGTAATGGCAAACAAAGTGAAATGGGACAGTTGGGCCCAGTGTCCTTTACGTTTACGGTAGATTTATTGGGCCAACTAGCAGGAGTCTAAAATATCTGAGTAGTCTATTATATAGGTCTAAGATCTCTAAGAAGTTGAGCTTTGAACGATTGATTTCTTATTAGGACAAGGTGCAAAATCAATAGCAAGGTTTTCTTTTTATTAAGTGAGAGATAAGTAAATTTAATCCATATTCAAAGCCAAGCGTGTTTTTATTTGTGTGTACAAGATTTTATCAGAAATTGTGTTCATTATTGTGTACATTTTTATGCTTTGTATAATGTCAGATAAATGTTGCAGTAGTTATTAGTGTCTTTTGATTTGAAGTTTATATATGAAACATTCCTTGTTTTAAAAATATAGCTATTCTGTGAACCAGCTTTTATTATAAAAAAAACATTAACTGGAAAAAAATAAAAAAGAGGTTAGCTATAGGTTTTATAGTTTATATACAGTCTGCTGTTGTTTGATGAGACACCAATAAGACAAAATACATCTCGTAGATCTGAAGTATATAGTGGTAACAATTCCTGTGGTACCGTAGGAATTCTTCACTGTCAGATGCTACAGTCTGGCTGATTGGCCGAATCCGATCTTTATGCTTTGTTAAAAGGATTACTTATAAATATATATAAAGTCAGAGAGAGAGACAGGAAAAAAAAAAGATACGAGTCATTAAAGTTGTAGAGACTTGGATATATTTATAACTTGAGTGGAATTTGAGGAGACGATTGGCTATAAATGGAAAGGTGTTTGTGGTTTGTGCGGTTGAGGTCACTGGCAGATTAATGTACTTACCTAAATAATTATATATGTGTCTCACTAAACGGCCTCCAACACCAGAACCTCTTACTACATGTGTAGCATTCTAAATGGATAGATATAAAAAGGAGATCATGTGGAATTATCTCTGATATTCTAATATCTTTACAAGAATTTTAGTTGCAATAAATTAAATGAAGCTTATATAAATTAACTTCACACCCCCCCCCTCCCCCCCCCCCCCCCCCTTTTCAAGAAGAAATTTGTATGGAGAGTTAAGGAGAGATCCGAAAATACAGTGTTAATCAGTAAGCGTAGCGTTGTAATTCTTTCATCTTTGCCGTTGCAGTTCAGATTTATACCATATATCACTGAAGAAGTTTATTTTTTACGATATAACATGCGTAATTTACCATATCTTGAAAGTCCAGACGGCATGTGTATACATAGCAGAAGTACGAGCATTGCAGTCATGCAGAATTGCAGATATGAAATCATTGTGTATTGCAGGGTAAAGCATGGCATGACCTTTACTAAGGGCCAGAAATCAGGTTTTTCCAAATGATCTGTTGGAACCTACATAAATTTTTTTTCCATTGCACTGCTCTGACAGAAACTGTCTAATCTGTGTTCTGCCAATGCATAACAATCACACTTTAAAATATATTCTTACACTGCTAATACAGTGAAGTTATAATATGTCTCCCATGTATAGATTTGCAGGGGTGGTGGTTGGGGTTGGGCTGGAGGGTCTCCTCCCTAAATAGGAAAAACAAGGACAAATTTTGTGAGTTATTTACTCAAGTTATATACCGTAGTGTAAGGTATTTATAATTCAGAAGGAAAGGATTTCTTTTCCACCATCTCCACTTTCACACCCACTCCTCCTCCTCCACCCCAACCACACCTCAATAAGGGTGGGGTGGGGGGGAGGGTTGCAGCTACCATACTGTAAGTTAGTATGCAAATATATTGGGTATATAGAAGGTTCAGTGAAAATTTTCACTCTACCACCCCAATCCCCAAATTCATAACCCTAAACACCAAATGAGGAGAAAACAGATTCTTTTTGAAAGTTAATGAGCAAATCAATGGAGGTATTATACAATTTAAAATGCTTACCTAACCCCCCTCCCTCATGCCCCCCACCCCCAAATAAGATTAATGTTCCTTATTTGGGTGTTAAGTACAAATGAATGTATTTTCTCCGGCAAATTATAGATCTGAGTTGGCGTGAAAGTGCTGGTAACAATAAAAGAAAAGTTTTCATGAATTAGTTTAGAACAAGTGTTTCTAAAAATTGAGAGGAAAATTTCTTAACTCATTAGAAAAAACAAAAACTGCACTAAGTTGAAATAATTTAATATGCATTAGTGTTCCAAGCTCACCAGGCAGTGTAGACTTCATAGAAAATATGTACATAAAAGATTCTGCCTCAGGTGCTTCTTGGTGCAAAATTGGATAAAATGCTGAAAGTTAAATGTATGTAAATTAAGGAAATCTCTTTATCATACCTTTGAATGAATAAATTTGAGAGTAGAGAGAGAGAGAGAGAGAGAGAGAGAGAGAGAGAGAGAGAGAGAGAGAGAGAGAGAGAGAGAGAGAGAGAGAAGAGGGAGAGAGAGAAGAGAGAAAGCATATATACACACAATAATTGCTTTTGTATACTGCCAGCAATATTATATAGTAGTACACATGCAAAGACAATCTTAAACTTAAAAATATCATGGCTCTGATTTTTGAGCCTTTTGAATGCCAATACTGTGGCCTTTTTTTTGTTTTTTGAAATACATTTAAATAGACACTGTAAATTTGAGTACTTTGCTACCAAAGCTTGAAACCAGGAAGTGGTTTCAAAATGATAAAAGAGGAAAAACCTCAAGACAGATTATGTAATTCTTATCTAAGAAATATGAGCTCTCTTTTCTTTATTGGGAAGGTTTTAAGTTTTTGGAAAAGCTTTTTCTTTTTAAACAAATTTCATCAATTTCCATTTGTAGACTGAGTGACCAATTTGATTGAAAATGATCTCTGTCTGTCTGGCAGATTGCAGTGTTTGTTTCGCACTGATATGACAAAGGCTCAAATTCTTTGGGGCCAAATTTAATACCTCTAAAACATATTTGTCTTGTATGTTTGAATGTTATATACATGAACGAGCTGTTACCCAATCCTAATAGGGAAGTGAAACTTGTTGTTAAAAATAGTCTGGTGAAAAGATTGTCATGTTTCCGAGTCTCATTTTGCTTGCGATCTGTTTCAGGAAATCACACACTGTGCGGTTAGATTTTTTTGTGAAAATGGTTTGTAAAAAAAAAAAAAAAGAAGATAAGTTTTGGTTTTCCTTAATAATTTAAGATTTTTCCAGATGCTTCTAATCCTTCCCAATTTGAAAAAAAATATTTGATATGTAGAAAAAAAAATAAGAACAAACCACTATTTTAAAATTGCTTGTTTGCCCTCTCTGGCTCTGTGGTTAATACATGGGTGAGTTAGTATCAGATAGCAAAATTCAAGAAGTTGAAAGAAACTTGAATATATAGAAAACAGGTCTTCAGACAACTGGAATTCAAAAATTAATCATTCTCAGAATGTAAATAAAAATACATGTATCTTAAGTGGATGCACAAACAGATTACATATCGTGTATGTGCAGATTATGATATTGTATGACAGTGCTATATCTAGAATTTGAAAAGGGCACATAAACATGATAAATGATGTGTTGAAAGGGCACTTTTGTTTACTAAAAATACCTTGAGGATAATTGCATTACATCCAGGCTTGACCTGTTAAATTATAACACTCAATTGTGATTCAGTGATTTTGTCTTATTGCCGAGTTATGTATTTGTAGATGTGGCTTACAGCCTGTTTGAGGGGGATGCCCACTTAGACTCTGTGATATCATTCAACAGCCACCACACGTTACACAGGCGGCAGAGTGGTAATGATAACACCACCAGTAGTCCCACGCCGACTGGCGGTACCACTCCAGAATTTACTGAACAGGAGGTGGGTAAAAACCACTAAGTGGTAAATACCACTTTGGGTGGTAGATAGTTCAAATTTTGGTGTTAAAGTAGACAATGATATAATTAGAAGTGTGTACATAATGTTAAATGCCACTTGAAGTGGTAGATTGCTACTGAACAAGCAGTGAATAGACTCCACTGAGTGGTAGCTACCACTTTGAGTGGTAGATAGTTCAACATTTGGTGTTATAGATACTTTATACCTAGAGGTATGTTATTTATGCCCAAAAATAAAATGTGAATGGATACCTACAGAGCAAGAGGTTGTTAGACACCATATAGGGATAGCTGCCAATATTCTTGTAAAATGTGAAGATATCAGTAAAAAGAAGAAATAAAAGAGTCACTTAAAGTTGTTTTTTATTGCTCCAATAAGTTTTATTATAACAATGATTTTCTAAATAATGTTTGTGTTGATCATTGTAGGTCAGCCAAAATCATAAATACTACACCTCCACAGTGTTACGGGGGGCTGCCGATTTCAACTCATACTGGGACGAGTTGTACGATGTGAAGCACAGCGAGCCTTTATCGGGGAGTCACAGGGTCGCTGTGGTACGTAGCCATTCTTTTGAAAAAAATATCTCTGGCCCAATGACCATAAAACTTAGACGAGTCTCACTTTTGATCTTAGTCTCACTTTTACAAAGGGAATATATAGTGGAAAATCAAGACTGAGATCAAAAGAGAGTTCGTCTAAGTTTTATGGCCCTGGGGCCTGAAGCTAATATGATGCTGACTTCCATTAAGTGTTTACTGAGAAAAGTGTAAAGTCAGGCTATGTAAATGATTCAGTATGACTTAAACAAATGTTGTGAGGGTTGAGCCAGACTTAAAGGGGAAGGAAGCTAAAAATATGTTATGCAATAAATCAATTAATGATCATCTACTAAAATTGCAAGTCGTTTATTTCATTAAAAATCCCGAAAAAATGAATAAATCAAGAAAATCAATTGCTTAATTTAAATTTCCCGCCGCTATGGGAGCTGCCATTGAGCTTTAATCTGTGACGTCACACCACCTATTCCTGTTTGTTTTATCAGCGTACCATCAGTATGAAATCATGATATTTGCTCTAAATGACAAGTTATAAAAAATTTTAAACAATAGGGACTTGAGACAGTTCTTTCACTTTTGACTTTTCTCTAATAGAAACCATCGTCAAACGAAGCATGTTCGTTGAAATCTCAAAGCGGAGGATAGTGCCGGTTTGTCGGAGAAATCTCGGCGTAGTTGGCCCCAGGACCATAAAACCTAGACAAGCCCACTTTTGATTTCAGTTAAAATTTTCCACTATATATTCCCCTTGTAAAAGTGAGACTGAGATCAAAAGTGAGTTTGTCTAAGTTTTATAGCCCTGGGTCCTGAAACTGTACTTTACTCCAAATTTTGAGTTTCTGTATTCAGTGTTATTTTACTTCTTGTGTTTTTTTTTTTTGCTTAAGGTAAAAGGCTGTATAAGATTTTGCTCCTTTTAATTTCACTTTAACACAGTTGCAACAAAACTTGCAGATTTTAATAATTTTTAAGACTTGTTCTGAGTTTACCCCTTGTCGGTGGGGATGACAAGAGTGATATTGAATTCGGGTGAAAATTTCTATGTAATATGTACACTATTAAAATTAATGGAATAATTTCGATAATTTAATGAAAGTTTTGTTATGTGTTTGTATACATGAATTAAAAGAAAACAACGAGGTAACATTAAAATCCATGACTTATGTAAATTGCAAACTCAACATTGTTAAGTTTGCCATGGTCCACACTAACACACTAGACTATAATACTAGATTTCTTTAGCTGCTTGTATTTTAAAAATGCAAAGTTAGAAAAAGGTTGCAAAGAAACCTAATTATTTATGTTGAACATCATCTGTCATGTAAGTTTTTTTTATTTTGATTTTGAAGAATCTGGGTTTTTTTCCTTTCAGAGCGTACCTATCAATTTCAACTTTAGATTTTATGGCCATGATGTCTCCAAAATTACCATAGCAACAGGAGGTAAAGAAGTGCTTAATTGCAGATAAAAGGATGTTCTTTCTCATCATTTAAGCAATTGTTAAGCAGACTTATATTGGCTAATATCTATATGTTCAAACTCATTGAAATGCATTTATTTATTTATCATTTCAAGGTTAAAGCTGATATGCATACACAAAAGAATGATGAATCTATGCATGCTAATTTGATACATGCATCATGATCAATATTAATGTTTATTATGCAACAAACAATCGAGTTCAACTCCATTGATGAATATGAAGTGGTGATGTACATGTACTTTTAGGAATTGGAAAAATCACAAATTTAAATTTATTGAAGTTTTTCTATTGAACTCCTGTAATCATTCATTTGAAATTTAAGATTTTCCTTATAATAAAAACGGGGAATTTTTCTCCGTACTTTCCAGTGTTACATATGATTGAAATCTTGTGATGGATGTTAATCTTCTAATTTTAAAAGAATCCTTTTTACGTAAACCATGAGGAATCAAAACTTCACGGAAGAAACAGAATCCAAATTTCAACTGCATCATCCATGTAGATTCAAATGTTTTTAAGAGACACAAAATCAATTTTCTGCAGCACATTAGGTCATAGAACCTTTGTGGACACATCAAATGCAATAAGTTGGCAACCATAAGTAGGAAATAATCATCACTTTAAGATGGCTGGATGGTGATGATCATTCATAGACTATATTGATCTCTTGGAGACGAAGAGCTCTGTATGTCCATATCTATAGAGATATAAGAAAATATTCAAAATTTAAATTTAAAATATTCACACTTTTTTTTTTAATGAACTAAACCTTTATGGGCAAAAAATTATCACAAAATGTTAGTTATTTTGTTAACAATCAAGATTTTAATGAATAACCAGGGACGTATATACTAGTATATACGTCCCTGGAATAACAGAATTGGCTGCAATTTGTTAATTTGAAAGATTCAGTCTAATTAACAGATAAAACGACTTGATCCAAATACCCGCATTGTTATTTAGCTATTGATGGAACTATAGTGGTATAGCATACCTCTTGTATTGGTGAATTTAAGGCCCAGAAGAGAAAGGTATAACAAAAAGACACTCGGGATGTAATGGATAGACAAAGAGAGAATTATCACCATTATATATAATGGCAGTCATGGAACTCTGATGATTTCTCTATATAAAGTGCCATGGTGCTGCTTTGTGCTTTCTAGATGCTTCTGGATGCACAAAATGTACACAAGAACTTTAATATTACGTTGTCTTTTAACCAATAGGTCAAATTTTAAAACAAAACCACATAAATTAAAAATTGGATTTTTATTGCAAAGTTTATCAAAACTGGAATTAAATACAACAGAAAGAGCCCTTCCTTCTCTCCCCCCCCCCCCCCCCTTTAAACCAAAGTTTTTTGACCTTTGAATTAAAGTATGATTTCAAGGTCATTTAAGACTTTTGTAAATAAGTTGGGTAGCAAGAGGAAACACTTACTCGAAGCAACACACTAGTATTCCATAATCTGTAGTTAAAAATGCTATCCTGGTTCAGCAATTATTGTAAGTTGATATTGGGGGGGTTTTTTTGTGACACTGTTTCAAAAAAAAAAAAATTCTGAAAGCAATTGTGTGTTTGCAAAACCCAAGACACGAGAAAATCAATATGGTCTTACCAAAAAACATAAGTGCCAAGGGTTGTAACAGTATTCTATTTGGTGTTGTAATAACTAACAGAATTATCTCAGTAGTTAAACCCAAACCTAGATGGACTTGATGAAAACGATATCACATCCTCTTTAGGACAACAACCATATGATACTTCAGTGGGTTCCAGTTTATGCTGGGGGTTGGGTTAGTTAACCTGCGATGAACTGGTGTCCCATCCCGGGGGAGTCAAATAGTCTCATCAGCTAAGCACAACAGAAATAATTATTGGGCTTGTGAGCCTTAAAGCTCTCGGAGAAGGATTTAACTTTTGGTTGAAATTTTTGTTGAAATTTTTTATCCTCCTTTTGTTCTTCATATGAGTTTTGAATCTTTAGGTGACATTAAGTTTATTCCAAACGTTCTTCTTTGCTAAAAATTTTAATCTCATGGTATCATATTATTAAGAATGGAGGTTTGTCAATGATTTTCCACCATGTAATTACGGACTCATGTTCATCAATGTGATCACAGATTTCTGCATTTGTGTAATCATGCTTTGAGGAGTGCCTTTGATATACAAGCGTATTTCTATTTGGTCTGTAATGATCCTGATTATCTATCAAATGATGCAGTTCCCCATTCATAAAGAGGTGAAAATAACGGCCATGATTATGGCCGAATTAGCTGACAATTTAAACCCACAAACTTGTAAGAACCCATGGGAATGAAAATAATGCGTATTAAGTCTTTTTACTTTGAATCATGTTAAGAAAAATTAGAAAACTGCTGGCCTACTGTAAAAACCTGTCTAAACCGACATGCGATAATTGGTATAGACAGGAAATATAATGTGAAATTTTTTAAATCAATAATTTTGACATTCAAATTGCAACTGAAATGAATTTTGTTGTTTGTATAATACTGTATAGATGTAGAAAAGTTTCCTCAAGGTAAAACGTTGTTTTAATTTGTTTTTTTTTTTTTTTTTTTAAATTGTTCAGGTTTTCTGTACATGAGCCCTTTCCTGCACCAGTGGCTGACTGCTACCCAGTACATCGCACCTTTGATGGCCAACTTTGATACCACACTTGGAAATGAATCCCAAGTTCTTTACAAAGATTTTGGTATGTCTGGCCCGATGGAGTCTTGAATGAAATACTTGTACCGAGATATAAAATTATATGCTCAAAAAAGACATGAAAACCCACAAAATCATGTTAAACCGACCATATATCGTAGCAAAGCCCTAGATGAAAATCCAATTATATCAGTAAACCTTACAAATGATATAATGGTAAGATCCCATATATAGTATTGAATTGAGCTTAGTATGGGACATTTGTCAATATTAATGTGGATTTAAGTACATTTTAATTGAAATACATTCTCTGGTTTAGAATTTTTAAATTTCACAATATTTAACCAAAAAAAGCATTTAAAAATTTTTTAGAAAGGTAAAAATTTTAGATACCCAGTGGGATTTGAACTCGTGCTATACAGATTGGTAGAGAAACGTCTTACACACTGTCCAACGCTGTTAGATGAAAATTTTGGGAAAGAAACTATTTATAAAATTACACTTAATTTTATTGTTTATTTCGATAGATAGTATGTCACAACATGGAGGTGTCCCATACCACCTTAAAACAGGCAATTATTTGAATGAAGATTGACTTATTGTTTAGTACCCCATCCCACGCAGTCTTCTTAATATTCAATACATGTATTGTCAATTAATGAATTAAATATTATTTTTATAATTATTACTTAACCAATTTCGGTGTACTTGGCATAAAGGGACTTCATAATTCAAATACAGCACACAAACCCAAGAAAAGTCTGCGATATCTAGCTTACAGAGAATGGCTATTACATGAGAGACAAGAGCTTGTCAGTTTATCAAAGTTACGCACACATAAGTGATCAAATTTCGCCAAGAACTACTTCCTTCTGTATGGGAACAAATCGCAGAAAAGATGGAAGATATCCTAAAATGTTCGTAATCACTGCTCGAATTGAACAGGGCTTAGAACTACAATTCCAATAATTTCTTGGAGGAAAAATGAAAACAATAAGGTTTTTAGGCAGCTAGTCATTTGGAATTGTCATTTTGGTTAATGATCTTGTGGAGATGATGCTGATTGCTTGTCTGAGAGTCTCCCATGAGCAAGACTCTTTGAATGTACCTCCGTATTAGATGGTAATATTGCAAAGTCTTTTGACGATTTCTTTTTTTTTCTCTGTGTAATAATGAATATTGCTTTCATATTCTTTATAGGGAAAGAAGCAATAACGAGAATGTGATGCTTGTTACATTATTTTGACAGAAAAAAAATTAATATTGCAAAAAACGAGTTTTTAACACAAAAAACTATTTATTTTTTGGTTTAAAATAGAACTAAATACATTGTACTGCATTTGTAGCATTTTGGTTAGTGCAAAAATGGACCAAGGAAACTTACCGGTATCTGACAAACCAATTTGATAAGGCTAAGAGATTCTTGTAAATACATTCTACTATTTTATACTCATAGGATTTACACAAGGAGTAGCAAGGCACTTTCATTGAAGAGCTTTAATAGATTCTTAACTTGTGGAGTATCATTCACAGTCGGTGATAAAACAGTGCAAGCTGGCAGATTTATGGCAACACTCAAAATACACTCTTGAATATGGGTCCATCAATAAGCTAGCAGGGATATCATGGCTAATGGTGTCTACATAATTGAAATATTGGCTCAATGCTCAGAATCTATCAAATGACAAAGTCATGCAACTGGAAAGGCGCGTGAACCAATGGAAGAGGTTGCAGGCCTCTCAATGCTCATTATTGTCGGCATGGTCGCTAATGTACTAACACGGTGGTAAAACGATATGCAATAATCACTGAAAATCACCCTCGCTGATTTTTTCGAATCGATCTGATTCAGAATTTGTCATTCCGTTGAACTTGGAAGGAAAGAAAATCATTTGGGTTTTATAAAAACACATGTCAAACTGAGAGGATTTAATCTTAATGTATCACTGATACTAAGCTTAATTTTGCTAAAATTGGGGGGTGACAGATTAGTCTTTACTTTAAGGTTGGGATTCATGATTTGATGGCAATCAAATCATTGACTTGAGAAACTATGAATGCTATCAGGCAGAGAGTTTTGACTTCTAAACGACACTGGCAATATTGAATCATTTATTAAGCACAACTACATTGTGTATGGGTCATCTTTTGATAGTTCAAATTAAAGTACGATAAACTATTTTCAAGGGTATGAGACTCTTAAATTAAAAGATGACACAGGTTCACAAAAGATGACACAAGACAAGTGTCTTTTATTAGGGAGGGAGAATGGTGCTAGCTATGACTTTATTACACTTTGACTAAATATAGGAAAAAAATTTCTTTGCTTCTTTTATAATGTTGTATAAGTTAGAGGGAAAGGAGATAGATTATCTTTGCATGATTTTGGGAGATCTGAATAATAGCCAATACCAGTGACTTTGAGATGCCAAAATGTTCAAGATGTAGTTGTTAAATAACATAATGTCAAAAACAGTGGTATTGACCTCCAATCTCGCTTTGGCATTTCTATGTTATTCAATATACTAGTTTATTTAGAAGATATCGGAAGAAATTTCAATTCTAGAAAAAACCTGTTTATTTCCTCAGTTAGAATTTGAACAGAGTTTTCGGAAAATGCTTATGGAGTATTTAATAGCACTGGATGGTCGTAGCTATTTTTATGCTATTCTAATCTCCTTAAGAAGAACTCTGTGTAAGGATAGAGGAAAATTATCGGAAGTTTTAAAGCTAAAATATTTGGAATATTTCTTTGCCAAGTGTAAGTGTTCGGCCAAAAACATGTCAAAGTTTAAGGCAGATCTCAGATCCGATGGTTACTGTGGAATCATTTAAATTTGTTGGGACCAATTTTCGTTGATTGTGGGTTTTTTGCTTGTTTTTTTTACTAGATTTGTTTTCCTATAGGAGGTATAAATACGCGGCGGAGGGCTTAGCCACAAATACCACGAACATTGAGCCACCACAAATTCTAATGATTCCACGGTAATATGTTGACCACCCAGACTCCTTAACGACATAGATTGCATGCACGTGGCAATTTCAAGTATTGCACTGATCTATGGGTATTGCTTTCAGAAACGTGATGTCTCCATCTTTAATAAAGATGTTCTGGAGGCATCAAAAGATTTACATGAATGAGGTAGAGAGACAAATAAGGTTGGATGAAAAACAAAAGCCTAATAGCAACACGTCATGCAAAGAGAGTTCCAAAAAAAAAAAAAAAAATGAAGTCTTTCTAACAAGGAAATATTACATCAGAGACTTTTAAGGAGGTTCTTGATTAGAACTTTAGATTTCGGTATTGATTTTGCAATTTGGTCCAATCTTGAGGACAATTATCGTTGTGATACAAGAGAAAAAATAGGGCACGCCGGGGGGGAAATCGGAGAGAAAAACGTGACCCAGGAGAACGGTAAATTGAATTCCAATCTTACCGTCTACCTACAAGAACAAAGGAAGCAACAGCCTACAGACCAACGTTCGTGAAAAAGAAAAAAAATCTAGAATCAAAATTAAAGCTCAGGGAAATAAATTGGAAACTTGACCAGGTTTTATTATCATGAATTTCATTAAAAAAAAACTTGTTTAGTATTATGAACAGTCATTTAGGTTCAATATTACTTGGAACATATAATGGGTAGAATATTGGTTTTCCAATTTCATATTTGCAAACAAAAAGTGTTATGCTTGCTTCTGCAACAATATTGATTTTATGAGAGAAGACATATGAAATTTCAACTAGTCTAGTAAGAGATTTTTTTTCATTTCCTTTTGAATTGGAGTACAGTTGTGTGTTAAAAGTTGCCCGATGTTCTTAGTTGTTTTTACCAGTTTATATAACTGTCAAACAAATTGTTCATCTCTATGAACCAAACATCACCATTTGTTGATTTTGTACAGAATGTAGCCCACAGTTACTTCCCATTCTGAATAAAATCAACCTTTATTTTGTTCAAAATAAAGGAGCTAGTGGAAGGTTTGATTTTATAATCAGACTGAGCTACTTCCCTCAGAGACAAAATCACTTTGACCGTCCCCAAACATTGGCTTTCACTAATTAGGTGATCTGACAATGATCAGCATTACTAGTACTCAGTTTTATATTTGACAATAAGTAGGCGGGGTAGTCAACAAGTTAACCATCAGATTTACCTTAAACTTTTAAATATGATATATTCAAGGTAATAAACTATTACTGTAAATTCCTAATTACCGGTAATAAGCAAGGAATAAATATCCACACAAAGATTTTATATTCTTGCAATTCTATATTCTTGCGATTTGATACGAAACGGTGGGATAGCGGAATTTAGTACTCGCGTAATATTAGGAATTTACAGTATTTATTAAAGAAAAAAATCAAATATTGTAATATTAAAATGGAACATTTGCATATATCTTAATTAATACACAGCTAAAAATGGCCATGACCATCGGACCCTCTTAAGGTGGTAGGGGACACTTCCATGTTGTGACATATTGTTTATCGAAATTTTTTACCTTTTCAAATATTTTTACAAGCTATTTTTTGGTTTAATATTGTAAAATTTGAAAATTCTAAACCGGTGAAAGTTTTTCAATTATATAGTACTTTAATCCACATTAATATCGACAGATGTCCCATACCACCTTAAGTGTTATTGGTGTTACTGATGATGCTTGGTCCTTTTGAAAAAGAAATAATATGGTTAAGATTGAAAAATTACATGCGCAACCTATTGTCATTTTGAGTATGATTGTCAGCTAAAATGATATACATATTCAGAAAATTAAGATTCCGAACCATCCTTTCTATTGATTTGATAAACCAGAAGTATGAAAAATATATATTTTTATTTTCAGGCCATAAATTTGTCGTGGAATGGCGAGATATTTTCCTTCAAGATCAGAACCATAGTAAGTGATAATTATCATGATATGACATGTTGAATGAGAAAGGGGAGGATAGAATATAGTGATTAGTCTATCCATATGTCTGTCAGAGATCACGGAGCATTATGATCTTCTTGCCTTCTGTCTGTTTCAGAGATCGCATGTACAGAGCATATCTTCTCTCCCCTTGGCCCAATCTGGCTCATACTTCACCCACATAGTGCCTTTGGGTAAAGGATATGCACTGACCTTGAACCATGGATCTAGGTCTAAGGTTAAGGTCATAGCAGAATTATATTTAAAATTCTTGTCCAGGGCATATCTTCTCCCTCCTTGGCCAAATCTGGCTCAAACTTCACTCACAGAGTGCATATGGCCAAAGGGTGTGTAGTGAATGAAGTTTTTAGGTCAAGGGTCAAGGTCATATTGGGTCATGCAAAAATTCTTTTATTTCAGAGCATATATACTCTCCACTTAACACTATTTGGCTCATACTTCACACAACAGAATTTTTAAGTAAAGGGCGTGCAGTGACCTTGAACCAAGTTTTAAGCTCAAATGTGTAGGTCATAGCGGATTTGAATGAAAAATCCTTGCTGGATCATATCTTTTCTGTTCGTCAGAGATCGCATGTACAGAACATATCTTCTCTCCCCTTGGCCCAATCTGGCTCATACCTCACCCACAGAGTGCCTTTGGGTAAAGTATGTACATTGACCTTGAACCATGGATCTAGATCCAAGGTTAAGGTCATAGCAGAATTATATTTAAAATTCTTGTCCAGGGCATATCTTGTCTCCCCTTGGTCCAATCAAGCTCATACACTCACAGAGTGTCTATGGTCAAAGGATGTGCAGTGACCTTGAATGAAGTTTAAAGGTTAAGGTCATATCGGACCAAGCAAAAATCCTTTTTCGGAGCATTTTTATAATTTTCACTTGTCAATATTTTGAAACAATTTTCAAGGTTAAATGTGAAGGTTATAGCAGCATATTTTGAAAATCCTTGTACTGAACATATCCTCTCCCTTTTTCCAATCTGACTCATACTTCACTCACGTGGTGCCTTTGCTCAAGGGGTATGGAGTGACAATCTTAAATTATGTTTGTAGGTCAGATGTCAAGGTCATATCAGATCACCCAAAAATTCATTTTTAAGAGCATGTATATATCTCCACTTAGTCCTATTTGGCTAATGCTTTACTTAAACAGAGCCTTTTGGTTCATGGCGTGCAGTGACTTTGAACCAAGTCAATGTGAAGGTCATAGCGGATCTCTTCATAATCAGTTTTAGACCATATACTATTTTCCATTTGCTTATAATCTTGCTCAGATTGAACAAAAATGTCTGTATTTAAGAGGTAATCAGATTGAATTAGAAGTTCCATTCCAGCTGAAAAATTTCTAAGTTATTGGTCAAGGTCTTAGCAAAATTCTCTGAAATTCTTTTTCATCCTATTGTCCATTATTGAAGCGGGGCCCTTTGAGATGGTTACCATCTCAATGTTGTCTAGTTTTTGTGATTTAATTGACTGATTTCTCTGCAAAAAGATACTTTTCAGTATACCTTATTTTGGTGCCTTACTACCCTACAATATGAAAATAGAAACTGTGGGAGAACAGCTGTTGAAGAATAAATTTTTACAGTTCTACAATTGAAAAAACTTGATTTGCATGTACAGTTCATGATATTACACATTGATCTAACACAAACTTTCAATCTTTTACAGCTGAGCCTTTCTCATTCCAAACAACGCTCCATTCCAATGGAACCATCTATTTTGCATATAAACAGGTAATATTTGTCTCCATCATCTTTCAGTACTTTGATCTTTAGAATACATTTCATGATGTTACAGTGTTAGTTGATTTTAATTTTTTTTTTTATTTGTAAAGTGTATATTTACATGCAAAAGAAACTTAATGACTTTGTCAAAGAATTTCTTCTGACTATAATATCTGTTGATATTGCTAATTATCATTCTTCATCGTGATGCGGAGAGACCAAAACATGCCATGGCTTTTTCATGAAGGTTATAAGTACTGTTTTGCGTTTGAGTTTCTTTTTAACATTTCGTCTGTAATGTTCTTTTAAACGGAAAGAGAAGTGAGTTATTGCCTTAGCTACCTAGGTTATATCCTCCATATTTTAGATATGTGTTTGTAATCAATATATATTTACCTATAGCTGTAAAGATATCTGGTTTGTTTATGCTACGGCCAACAATTGGTTAAAAAAAATTCTTTTGACATGTGCATGTGAGAAATTGATCAAAATTCTGCCTTTTTGAATAACTCTTTCAAAAATGTCTGAACGTATATTATGAAAATGACTGAAACTTGAGCATGTACTTTAGAATATAGCAGCAGATTGGCTGCGATGTTTTGGTTGTCTTCAATGTTCAAGTCAATCTACACTGTAGATCCCAGTGGAAATACAGAGCATAGAGAAAAAAAACCATCCCGTGAAAGTGGGCGTGTCAGATGCTTTCTACATTGATACCATATATGCAGGTAATAGCATGATCATTCTTTAAATGACTTCATCTTCCAAATTCTTTCTTTTCTTTCCATTTGTTGAATATATCAAGATATTTGTTCATATTATCATTTCTATTGAATGTTTATTTATCATCTATCAGGTACTGCAACAAATTTTAATTCGATTTATTTTTCAATTTTTTTTTTTAACATACATGTATTGTCCTTCACAAATATTTCATATGGCATATGTATGTTTCCAGCAGAGGGCTTACCAAGCCCCTTCATCAGGTATAAGTATATATATACAGAAAAATATCATTAACCATTTACAATTACAGCTGCCAAACGCCCAATTGAATGTGCAATCAGCACATATACATAGTCGCCAGTAATGCTACTGTATACAGGGTTATTTTTGCCCTTTATTTATGCAAATGGTTTTGACCTGTCTTGATTTCGCCCAAACACAGTAATAGATACATAGCTTGAATATATAAACACAGCTGTTTAAAAATTGTTCTGAATTTGCAATGTCTTAAATTCACCACTGACAATGAGAATGAAAGGGGCAAAAATTCAAACAGGGGCAAATATTTCCCTATATACAGTATATCATCCCTTCATGCTATATATATACATATACACTGCATTATACACCAGCCAGACCAAACTCTGAACACTAGTAAATGTTTGTATCTGTTGACAACCAATTTTGTCCAACATGTGACCATTTGGAATGTCATTTATCCATGAATGAACTTCTTTTTTTTTTGGGGGGGGGGGGGGTGGCTTGGGGAGTGAGTTCTGGGAATGAGAATGTCAGTCTACTCTTTCAAATCTCTGATTGCCATCTGCCATAATATGTTTGTAAACTGTGATGCCATTAATGTTTTGGGCTACCAATTTTCATTGATTGGAAAAAAATTACTAGCTGTTTTGAATTAAGGTAGTAATATTCATAGTCAATATAAACATCATTTTGTCATGTTATTTTCTTTGATGAAATTTTTTGATTTACATTGAAAATCCATGAAAATTGATGAAATTGGTGCTCTATGATTAATGGTGAAACAGTAACACATGTTTGTACTACGTCTTTCTTTAACCTGCTTCTGTTATTGCAGTAAAAAGTCAAAATGGGTCCCAACATAGATACTCAGACTCCAACGAAGGTAACAGGATGCCATGAGTTTCTATGTGCATCTTGACCCAATTACCTTGGCCTTGACCTATAAAAATGACCTAATAAAATCACACACCCTAATTAACTGAAAAAAACCCTGTTATATACAGTTACTTACATGTATGGGGTTTTTTTCCGGATTAATTGTATTTGAAAGTTTTGTGTGTGTGGAAATGATCGAATGAAGTGCATGAAAAACTGTTTTTGAAATTGACATGCACTTGGCGTTATCTTGAAAGCATCGATAATGCATGATTATCTGATATTGTGTTTGTCGTAGGTATGAAGTTACAGTTTAAGCAAGACATGCATTTAGTCGTGAGTTTAACTATTGATGATTTTTTATTTAATTACCAAAAGAAGATTGAATTCTCACCATTTTCAAAACATTAAGCAGAACAGGACATATAATTTAACAAGGGAATAAGCTAGCTCTATTATAGAGTAAAACTTGTCATCTGTGATGTTTCACCATCTACTATTTTTCCTGTTTTGAGATTGAAAAAGTTTTTTAAATAGATTTATCATCAACATTTTCAAAGAATTGAGAAATTGTGCAGTGTTTCGATTAATGAAGAATTTCGGATTACACGGGTCAACTTAAATGCAACACTTATTACTATCTGCTCTTAGAAATAAATTAATTTAAAATTAGAATATATGTTTGTACATTGATTTATTCATTGGTTGTATAGCATTTATTGTGATTTGTTTTCATGAAATAGCATGATAGTTGAGTGTCAAAATTATTTGAAAAGTATTTCAAATAATTGCAGTGTATGCTATTTGTTTTTTTATATTTTGTGTTTTATTGTTTTATTTTCAGCATAGTCTTATTAATACATTGATACATTTACTAAGTTAATTTATTTTCAGTAGATCCAGAGGTTAGAAAATAAAAAGCACAGCGCGTGTACAATATTAGATTAGCTACAGTCTAGAGCGTCTCCTCCAGATATGACAAGAGCACGTTGTAAATGCAAATGTAATTATTAATGTGGTTAGTGAGCTAGAAATGTTTGCATATTGAACAGCTACTGCAGTTTATTTGATTTAGAGTTGAACACAAGCATGGGCTATGTTTGTAGCAAATTTTAGGGATTTGAGAAACGTAATCTAGTCACCTTCTGAATCAATAAATGACGAATTTTTATTTTGTTCTAAATAATAAATACCTGGCAAATTTAAATGTGTTTTTAAAGTATTCCATTGTTTTCTCTAGAACAATACATGTACTTATTTATTTCATAATGCTTATGATTTTCCACTGGTATTAAATCTAAATTATATTAGCTGAAATGCACTCAATTTCAGCACATATTTTTAGCAAAATTTAACAGAAGTTGGATTTCAGCTTGACAGTTATACATGTATGAAAGAGCTCAGAGTTATCAATTTTAATTAGAGTTATCTTTCTTAGCAGCAGCATCATCCTACTTAAGTTTCTCTCTAAATACTAGTGCAAAGTCTTGGGTTCATTACATCACGAAGAGGAGTTATAAGTGTTTGTCTGGGTAAATCAGTTAAATCCAATGACATTTTGTAAACTTGACTGAATGTATCAATCTTCACAAATAGTGTATTAACATGAAATTCAAATACAAATTCATTGAATTAATAATTCCTAATATTGTATGTCCATGTAGTTAATTTAAATTTTGTTGATATGCCAACTGTTGATCAATAGTCAATACTTGAAATAACATGAATCTCATCTATTAAGAAATAAATGCTGGGGATTTTAACATACCTGCGAACTGCCAATAATGAATAATGACCTACCACTCAGGTGTTCGATGTTGGGTCAAAGTGTACAACATCATTTTTACGTGTGTTTAAATATATACATGAACATTTATTTCTACAAAAATGTTTCTACAAAATAAGTTGTACATTAACACCTATAATCATATTACATTTGGCTGTGTATTCTTTTATTAAGAATTCTTGGGCGGAAGATGGCTTCTGCTAAACCAAGTACATGGTCAAATTTCGACATATATAAGTAGATAATAGGTGCATTTAGGAATTGTCTAAATCAAATACACGCTAACATGTTGAAAAATCATTTTCTGCCAAAAAATGTACACGCCAAATTTAATACGTTTACAGCATATACCAATATTATATATACAAGGGCCAAATCTAAAGCCATATTGTATCGATTTATAATTGATTATTGAATTCATCATGGTTACTTATATGTTTCAGGAGTTCAGAGGAGGACCATATATGAATACCATCGTGTAGAAGTGGACTTCACCAGAATTCAATCCAACAGCGTCGTGATTTTAGAACCTTTAACAAGTATGTCTGATGGAAAGATCGGATTCTAGCTTTGTGGATTTTACACATATTTTTTGAACAATTTAAGAAACTTCAAGTCATCTTATGAGAAATTCTATATACAACTTCAATTTGTCTCAAATTATGATGCAAGATCATTGGATGAAAATACATCACATGATTGCTCTCTATTTATTACACTTTAACAAATTTTCATGCAAAATACCGCAAGCTAAATACAACATATTTACAGTATTACCTCTATTTTTTTATTTTAATTCTCTTAAACAGCCTGTAATATTGCCAAAGACTGCTTCACCTGTCTGAGTCAGGATGACAACTTCGACTGCAAGTGGTGTCAGAAAGTTAGAAGATGTTCCGATGGCATTGATTGGCTGCGACAAGAATGGCGAGATCAAGGCTGCGAAATTCAGGTACACAGCGGGTTATTTTTGTGTTGTCATATTAGTGTTTGTGATAGTATTTTAAAACTCACTCTTATATTTTTTTTGCCAAAATATGCATACAAGTAGAACAATATTTTAAAAAAAAGAATTGTGTATAACTTGTTTATGCTTGCTGATGAGTAATTTCAACTAAGTGAGAAATATTTTGAAATCAAACTGGGTTGTTCATGCGTATCTGTTGTTAGCATTACTCAGATAAGTTTAGCCCCATTCATTTTCCTACAATTTAACAGTTAAATTGATAATATATATTATATATTATTATATCAAACAATTAACTGATAGAATGTGAAATATTGTTAGGTAAAGGAAAAGATGCGAGAGCAAAAGTGCCTAAGGCATCAGAATAACATTTTATATCCGGAGAAGGGAATAGCATGTTGTCAGGAATGAAATGTTCATTGGGAAATGCAGCTTTCTTTGTCTGAATTATTTTTTAACATATCCATTGGAGCATTAGGCATGACTATAATGGATGTTTGCATGATGGTGTATTGATACGACTACCTATGTCAAATTGTATGTGCATGAAATATGAATGATATTATGAAAAATATCCTAATTATGTTATGCTATTGAAGGATTATACCTTGGTATCTTGACCCCTTCAGTATTATATCAATCAGCTTGTGCAATTTACAAACTCCTCCACACATCCCTTCATGAACTTCAGATCCATATAACAGCAACCATTATAGGTGCCATTTTGGCAACAGATGATTCTTATGGTATTTCAAATACATGATTTTAGGAGTAATGGAGCACTTCAAGATATTAAGGTGGATGAATCAAGTGTGTCATATCTATAAATATAAAATCAACATTTGAGATTTTTTTTTAAATTCAATAATATTTGGCTATTAATATAATGATGATGAAAAATTTATTTGTTATAAAAACCCAGTCAATCTCAAATAAGCAACAAAACATCAAAAGCTGATGCTCGAAGCTGTTAGAAAATGCAAATGTGGAAAATACACGAGTAAGTCTTAATTTTTTTGAAGTTTTGAGAAAACAAAAATCGGGTATGGCACAAAAAGAAGTCGTCCCATTACTCCTTCATAGCAACATGTCATAGATGAGGCAGGTTTTTTAATGTTTCGATATTACTTTGACCATGTTGTCAGTCAATACTTTGTGACCAACACAGTCATGCCATTCTGGCTTCACATATTACATAATGGTACTAGTTTCAGCAGCAGTCAAGGCACAGATATAAGCCTGAGCATTGTATGGGATGCATTTTACTTGAATTCATTCACATTCAATAAATAGGGCTATTAGGGTCCATTACAATTATCCAACAGGAAAAAAAAGGTTCGAATTCCGAGGGGAAAAAATGATTCAGCTTTTTAACTTTGTTAATGTCGACTGATACTCTGTGTGTGTGTATATCAGGGATTTGATCAGCTAAGTAGATGTGGAATGACATCTACTAGTAGCGTACCATGGACTACCAAGAGGCCTACCGATAGCATCCAACCAGACTGCTCGGTAAAGTAGGACAATAGATTAGACCGCGCTGGGTTCTTCTGCCAGTGGAAATTGAATTCAACACTTTCTGCATGCTTGAGATGGTTCAATTTCATTTGTTAAAATTTTTTTATTTGCATGTTGTTTTTTATTTCATTTTGAAATTATTGAGATTTAAAATTTTTTTAAAAGAAAATTTTCAGTTTTGAGTACATGTATCAAGTTCTACTTTTCTTTGCAAATTTTCAGTTTTAAATTTTAAGTTATAATACTTCATTAACCTAATGAAGGTTTAATTGCAAGACTTAGATAAAGTGTAAGCATGCCTTGATTTTGCGTTCCAGAAATTATGCAAATTTTGAAACTGTTTTACTTTTGTTATGTTTTTTTTAATATTTAATTTGAAAAGTTGTCAAATTTTTTTTGGTTGTGTTTTTTTGTCAATGGCAAATTGAAGTCTAAAAATTCCTTTGGACATCGATTTTTTAGATGAGGCAATGAATTCATAGAATCTAGTTTTAAATGCTAGACAGCACTTTAGGGGTAATGATTTTTTAACTTTTGAATAATTTCACACTTTGAAATTTTTGCAAGTTTATGGGCAGAATTTAAGTAAAAAAAAACTTAATTAAAATTGTAAGAAAAAAAACTCACTTTTTTCTTTTCTTTTTAGATAGAGAAATTTCAATTTCAAATCTATATTTTGATTGAACCATCTCAGCAATATATATAGTGCTAGTACAGAGCTTGGTTATCTCCCCTCATAGTTTCTAAGCAACATAATCGAATCAAACTCTGATTGGTTCTTTGATAAACATGCTGTGTTACTATTGGTTCGTGATGCAGAAGTAGACCATTTTAGAACAAAAGAAAAATCCCAATGTATAATGCATAATGTGTGCATTGACTAAAGATGAGAGAAGTCTACACACATCTGAACAACATAAGTTAACAGAGAGATTCATTACACCTGTGACTTTAGCTTGCATTGATTTAGCCTGTAAGAATTGATATGATACCATTTCAACCAATGCTGTCACTCATCCTTCCCCTCCTTGGTTTTTGAGATTCATTTGAATCACTGAGCAAGTATATTATGCATAATGGTACATGTACCTTAAAAATTGAGATTATTGTATAGGTACAATTTATGATATGAGCTAGCTAGAAAATATTTTAGAATTGCTTTACAATTTTCTTAAAGAAGTGATCTTGCTTTGACTTTGCCAGGCATTTGACAATCCAGACAAGTGCTATCTCTACACTACCACACTTTCACCACCACCAACAAACGAAACCACATCCAACACTACCACAGAAACCACAACCAACACTACCACAGAATCCACACCCATAATTACCACAATCAAAACTTACATACCCACAACTTCTACACACAAAACCACAACAAGCAACCCTGCAACCCAATCCACCACGGCAACATCACAGAGCTCTCAGGCTTCTGGGCAACAGGATAGGAACGGATGCTTGCCAGGGGTATAAAAGAGCAATCTGCTTGACGTGCAACATAGCAACATTCTAATTATAAATCAATGTCATGTTGTGTCATATATTTAGGCTTGACTTGTATAGAAAACTATATAAATATTTAAATGACAGTCATTGTATGCCATGCTTTTGAAAAGGGGTGGAGGATTTGCAGTTGAAAATATTAGAATTGGGCATGCATGTCTACGTATTTTTTGCTTCTAATAAATTGAATGAATAGAATTTCATCTACTTTAACTTCCTATTGATGTACTGAAGATAAATACAAAAATTGATAAAAATTTTAACATGAATTCTCTATTTTTGATGTAAAACCTATTTTCAAGTCAAGCTTAAAAGCTTATTAATATATTCTATAGCCTAAAATCCTGGACTCTAAAACTGTTTTTAGGGGATAGGAGAGGGGGAAGGGTTTGAGGTGGTTGGATAATGCCTGGTTTCTGAAACAAATAATTTTTAAAGTGAAAAAAAAAAGGTAGATAAATAAATAAAAAACAATTAAAAAATTTATTATTTTACCTGTTAATCACTAGCCAAAGACTTAATTTTCTCTTATGTAACACATTCAGCATGCACTGGCATGAACAAGCTGTTTTAAGTATTATCTTTGAAATCCTTATCTTTCATTTCTTGCAGAGCTCAATACTGTATTATGCTTGGTTTCTTGAGGTTTTGTATTAAGTAATAAGATTTAGGGATGTTCTTCAAGAAAAGATCGCAAGATTCTGAGGGGTATTCTTGAAAAGATCACAAGATTGTGCAAGACTGACAGTTAAAAAGGTTTAAAAGAAACTGAATTCTTTGGAACATGAAGAGTTTTGAAAGGTAGTTTTTGTCAAATTCAAAACCTCAGATGAAGTCACACGGGAATTGAGAGTTAATCAATGATTTTTAATCTTGTATCTTGTGTTCTTGGCTTGACCTTTTCTCTATCTTCCAATATAATTAAAGTTTAATGAGCTAGTATAAGATGCTGTAAACCTGAAGTGCATAATTTTCTCATGAAAATTTTCTGTTTGCAGATTTCACTTATTATATTGTGTTCAATTTTACTAGCATGATATAGCAGTATATTTTTACAAAAACACAGAGACTTGAGGACTTCATTTCTTTTCATTTTACATCTATTAGCACTGCATTAGTGTATGCATACAGTTTAGAATCATCACATGTCACATTGGAAATATAACATAGTGTGTTTGTCAGAAATCAGTCCTATATTAATTATATGCTAGTCAGGTTTCCAACAACAAGATGATAAAAGTGAATTTCTTAATGGTACATATATGTTTGTAAGAAGATCGAGTTGGATAAGAATGCACTAGTACATGTATACTGAAGAGTAAAGATATGGCATATTATTTTTATTAGTCAGTCCTGAACTAGTGCAAGAATTGCGCACTGTAAATTGTAACTTCTTAGAAGGAAGGAATTTAACTGTTGCTCCTGTGTCGTCCATCTGAATTTTTCAGACCAGGAGCTATAATCATCTCCTGACATGGTTCATATTTTAAAAATTTTCTTTTTAAGGTTGCCTGCAGAAACTATGTGAAAATCATTTCATGTACCAATAAATAGAAATGAGTTGTGCAAACCACCAATTTGAAAGCACAAAAAATTGATTAGATGATATTTTTTTTCCTCCAGAAGAGTTATTGTCAGTTCATCTTTGTCTGTCTGTGTGTCATAAATGCATGGTAGATGGCCAAACATGCTTCTTTCAGTTGCACCCAAAGGGAGTTTTGCTTTTTTGGAGGGCAATTTTCTGATAGATATCTAGATTGCAACTAAGGTGCACTGTTATGTGACCTTTAGATGGTCATACACTAGCTTCAGCATATTTATCATTCTACTAAGACATATGCAATCTCCCCTTTTTAACCGAATACACTGTCATATAGGGCAATCACATGAAAATAATATGGTGGCTTATAAAATGACACAGCTAGTACTTGTGTTGGGAATAAGACATTTATTTGGATTACCGATGATTGACCTTCCCTTGCTGAATCCCTATCGCTGTTTAGATAACTAAGCAGTACCAATCGTTTACTGAGCTTATAAGTACAGTTTTAGAGTCCTGGCCAGATTTTGCTTTACGTACACCTTATTCATGTAGTGTCCTTTGTTATATCTTCAAATCCGCTTTTTTCTCTTGCACACATATGGAGAAAGTGCCTTTTAACAAATTAACGACTTGAAATTGTAAATGTATCTGTAAGTGTATAGAAATCCCGTCTTATTGCAACATTTTACATAAAGTAGTTATGCAGCTTGGTTTGTATTTGGTAAATTTACAGGCAACAGAATGTACTGAGGAACCATTAGGACACGAACCCAATTTTTGTGAATTTCTCTTGTCAACAAATTAAAGTCAATTTAATATGATTAACATGGTCTTTAATTAAATTCAATGCTGAACTATTATTAAGTATAAAGTCCATGCGAAACTGTGAAAAAAAGACTGCACGTACCCCACAAAAATTGGCCACTACCAATTTCAATGATCCGCCTATTTTAGTTTGGTAGCATGCTAGCATGTATAAAGTTCTCTTCTGGGTTTTATTTTCATTTAGATAAAGCTTATCTAAATTTCTATTCATTTTGTTGTACATTGGTATGTGGAACACCTATTTTTATTTCCTTCAAATCCTTTAGTTCTTGATATCTAGGGCTAACAAAGCAGTTCCCCGTTTGTCCCAAAAATGTACTTTTAAAAAGATTTCTTTTTAAAAAAGGCCAAACATTCTACAACATCTATGGTGCAAATACTGTGTGTGCTTGTCTAGTGTCATTGAACATTTCTTAATAGAGCTTCTATCAATGCACATGTGTGTGTGTATGGTGGGGGTCAGGTTTTTTTTTTTGGTTTTTTTTTTTGGAGGGGGGGGGGGGTGAAGGGGCAAGAAGTTACACTTGAGCAATAGCCTATATAGCAATATGATTTTCTCAAAACCTTTTTTCATTTGTGTTCAGAGGGTACTATATTAAAAACAATGTCAACTCTTTTATTATTTGTTTTAAGTGATGAAGATTCTGATCTTTTTTTTATTTTATTTTGGATAACTTTTGGGTAGCTTTAAGCAATATAATTTTCTATAATTCTTTTATTTTTATTTGTGTGTAGAGGGTCTCATGACAAATCACATTAATTTTTAGATATTAGATAAAATATACATGGAAAATTTTACATTTTTAAAGTTTATTTTAACTTATTAATTTACATTCATTTGCTTTTAGGACTAGAATTTTATTCAAAATGCTGAAAATAATTTCTGAAGTATTTTTTTTTGGTGGTTTCCAGTGTTGAGAATCTTTTATCCCCCCAGGATTGCACACACATTAATAATTAATGCACACATATATTTGTAATTATATCTATCCTCATTTCAATTGATATTATAAATGTTTCATCAACTTCATATACCTACATGTATATCAACCGTCTTTTCTTGATATCAATATTGATTTGGTAAAACGTTTCAAATTTTTTTTTTAATTAAATAAAAAATTGATAGTTTGTTTTAATCTGTTTTTGTCTCTAAGTGGAAAAAAGTTCGAGGACAAGTGTACTTTTTTGATAATGTGTACATTCTGCATAAATACACATATCCTAAAAGTAAAAGTCCTTTTGAAGATCATCAAAGTAAGAATATTAATGAGCTAGCCAAGTACACATTTAGCGTACAATTTAATTTCCTTGCTGTGGACACTAAAAAAACAAAATGTATTATTATACTTTCATGTTAAATACTGAAATCTGATTGGTTTAGACGCAGTTGATAATCCGTTCTATTACCCTCAGCGTTAGCAACACACTTGGCAAAGGGTAACACAACAAACTGTTACATGCGCATAAATTATGCGCGTATGGTTCGTCTCAAAGTTCACGCCATTTCTATATAAAAGCAGTAAAAATTTCTTTGAATAAAGACATTCAGTATAATAGATTAAATAGAGCCTGTTTTGGGAGGATAACAGTTGAAATTGACACCCCTCGGAAACCATTGTCAACCTCCGCTTCGCGTCGGTTGACAATGGTTTTCTTGGGGTGTCAATTTCAAATGTTACCCTCCCAAACATGCAATATTTGTATAATATTTTGCCTGTGTGTTACTTTGGTTTTTATCATAACTTTATTATTTGATTGAATTTTTTTAAACATATTGATACTATTTGCACTTCACTAACTGGCTAGAATAAATCATTATTCATAATAATTGAATAACAAAAATACATTTAAAAGGCAAAGAATTAGGTTACCAAAGTAAAAGTTCTTACCATAATTAATCAATTTTTGATGTGTTACTTTAAAAACTGTAAATATATAATTATAATTATCTATTTGAGGTCTTAATTTCCGATTTTATGCATTAATACTGTAATCCAGTTTGAGGATTGTAATGGTTGTAGTTATTTCTTCTCTTTACAGTCGAGCAGATCTAATTGTTCATACAGAGAGTCCCAGAAAGGTAAGAGAGGTAAAACAAATTAGTTATTCATTATGGCAAGTTCTTAATAATTGTTTTGATAAAGTAAAACGGTGTTCTATTGTGTACGTTTTCTAACCATTCTGCTATAAGACTGTTTCTGTAGATTCCTTATTTTACGCGAGTACTTAATTCTGCGATTCAACGATTTTCCATCAAATCGCGAGAACATAAAATCGCGAATGCCGAAATTTCATCATAGTTTCATGTAGTTTACATGTCTCCCAAAATTAAAAGCGAGATTTTAGAATTCGCGAGATGGGCTTCTCACGGTTTTATGCGGATATTAATTCCTCGCGTTTAATCAGGAATTTACAGTATATGCAAGCAAAAAATAATCCCTAGGTCCCCATGTCACATATATTTTTTTTTAAAAGCAAACTTTTCATTTCAATGAAGATTTTGAATATTGATCATGAAGGTTATCAACCTTAATTTAGCTCAATCATTAAAATCAAATAAAAATTTAATTCTGGTTCATTGCCAAAAAATGATGGTTTTAACAGGGTTTTTTTTTCCATAGTAGCTTGTAAGACAAAGTCTCATTGGATAACTTTGGCCGTAAATTTCTTCAGACCCTGCTGATGCTGGGGTTAAAAAAATCCTAGTTTTCATATTTGTTAAAGCAATATGAGCTGTATTTTTTAGAATTTTATTTTGCTGTAAAAACCTGCTAGTATGCTAAGTCTGCATGTAACTTAAACTTTTATGATAAATAAGGTTGGAAAAAAACATTACCGGGTAATTTTTGTCAGAGGAAAGATATCTCTTCTAAGGAACATATAGAAAATCAATTTTTGTACAGGACGACAATTATTCAATTTCGCTCCAATTTAGGCTCTTTAACTGCCCTTTTCACAAAAATTTGGCGAAAAGAAATTTAAAAACCATGATATTTTTGTCATTTTAGTAGAAAATAACAATTTCGTTAAAAAAAATGTCATCATGAAAATTGCAGCTCATATTGGTTTAATATAGTTTTGAAACATAAGAAATGGTTTTTAATCATAGTTCAGTCGAGGATGTACTGGGATTTATTTGCCAGAGGGATGTTTTTCATACCCCCTGAGGCCTCACCGAGGGATAAATCCCTTCCTATATTTGATTGAACCTGGATAATAAATATCATCACAATTATATTAATAGCTCTTGATTGTTTCTCATAATATCATTAGTAATATGAATTAGTTCAGTGATATTTAACTAATTTTTAATTAACTATGGAATGATTATCACACCCGCCCCCCCTTTAAAAAAAACCAGTGTATTCCATGGTAATGTTTCTGAATTTTGATAGTACATGTAGCATGAACAAGAACAAGTACATGGATTGTTAGTTACATATAGTGTAAAAATACAGATAGTTTTACCACTGTTGATGTTTTTTTTCTTGCAGGGGCAAGTAATGCCACGATAGCCGGTGTGGTGGTCGCGGTGCTCATCCTCGTCCTGCTGATTGTCGGCGGTGTCTGGTTTTTCTACGCTTACACTCACCCAACCTCAGCTTCAGGCCAATGGATGATTAATGTAAGTTCATTTTTTTTTTAACCTACAATTGATTAACATTCTTCTTCAAGGAAATTAATTTCGTTGGATTTTTTCTGATTTTCTTTTAATATAAAAATCTGTTTCTGTAAATGAATTTGTGAGAATAGAGAAGGAATTTTTTTTTTTAATTAGAGGTTTACATTTTGTTATAATTGTTTATTTTCAGCATCGCCCAAGTGAAATGAAAGCGAAGATGAACAAAATGAAATTCTGGAAGCGTGATACTGCCTCAGGCGAAAAATATCGTGTCGAATCCACAGCCTAGAGGAGAGTAGAAGAGGATGTCGATGTTTGCTCTTCAAAAAATGGAGAAAAAAAATTATCAATCTGTTATTTCACTCATAACATTGTTTTTGATTATTGTATCGTCAGGTCTGAATGTGTTTTGGGTTGCACAGTTTGTTTTAGATTTGTTTCAAGTATTGGAGGTAAGGACTTGGTCTGACACATATGTGTAGTTTGTTGTTGATGCATTTATACTTGTCATACACGTAACTTTGGACAGTGTTACGATCAAAGACACTTTTCTTTTTTCATTTTTTTGTCGAGCAAAATGGCAACAAGACTGTGATATCTCTGCGTGCGGGAGTTCCTTCACTTTCACATTAATGTGTTTTAATTATTTTTGTAGCACTACAAAAAAACAAACAAAAAATGAGAAAAAAAAATGATGATTTCCAAACATTTCTTACTTAAAAGTTAAATATTCATGTTTATCCAATATGCTGTTTGAAACCAAAGAGAAATTTTGAGGTGAAATTACTGGAATGAGGTATTACTTCATAAAAGATTAAGGAGGCTTAGTGGTCAAAACAAGGTCAAAGCAATTATTTTGAAGTGTGAATTTACTAATTCACTAATCATAAAAAAACATATTGGCACTGTTAAAAGTACTCACTTTTTGTTTGATTATTGGTTATGAATTTATTTAGATCTTTAAATTGACCGAACTCTTCCATATTTGGAGGAAGAGAAATACTTTAAAATGGCCATGACCATCTAGCCTCATTTAAATTTTCTATAATCCCACTGATTATTTTGTTATCCTAAGATGCCTTATTAGACTATACAGGGAGACATAGTATATGGAATTGCAAGTTTTCATTTCTTGTGCATTGATATTTTTGCATTATCTACAGTTCTGAGTCGGGCGATAACCATTTTGTATAACATTTTGTGTACAGAGATGGTATTAAAGTACAAATCAGGAACACTTTTACCTGGCTTTTGAAAAGCTTATATAACAACAATTTAGTTATTAATATTATGAGTTTTGATATTCATCATGTGGAAAGATCATAGGTGAAAACAATGCACAACAAAAGAGATATTGCAAATATCCTTTCAAAGATGTTATAAGCCATGACCAGAAAACATATCATATCATGTGATTTTTTACGATTTGTTGAAGAATTCCACTGAATACGATCATCTTATGTCTGTATCTTTGTGTATGCTTCAGATCTGAAAACTGGATTCAGTTTTGTTGCTCAGGCTATTCCATTTAAGGATGAAAGACACATTACTGATGCTTGCTTTCTCACTTTATTTCAAAAGAAAAATGAAAAGGATGAGAAAATGCAGAAAGCATGTCTTTCACTTATTTGATCTGGAGGCCTGATAGGGACTAGAAGTTACTAATGTGATGGTTGGAGTGAAAAAAGAATCAATAAATTATTGAATTCTTATTTCATCATGCCATATAAACTTTACTGAAGTCCTTTTTTTATAAGTTTCAACTCTTGTTTAATTTTTGTGAATCTAGGATGTTACACCACCATCTTGTCTGATAATGAAAGGAGATGATTTGTAAAACTTTTTTTTCCCTTCATATTTAGTGTGTCATAAATATGACTGCGTTCAATCTTCAGAACCAATCAGAAGTATTTTTGTTGTTTTTCGTGCTGTTGTTCAGATCTGTTGGCTTTACGATCACCAGGATATTTGTGTAGACTGTTGTAGATTGTCTTTGGAAATTTTTTTTTTTTTATTAATGTGTTTGGAATATAATTCTACAAAGACTGTTCCACAACCAAAGAATTTTTGTCAATTGTTTGTCAGTCCTTGTTTACATTGTTTAGCTAAGATTTGGCAATCTGATCAACCTGAGAACTTTTAAAAGGGTAGAATTCTAATGAAAAAATTGGAAGTTATGTTTGCTTGCTATAACTTCTAGACATAATTATTAAGTGATGGTGCACTCATGATCAAAAACAGTTTCTTGTTAAGTTTGTATATTGTTGTTGATTTGTTATTTCTATTTTTAGTTTAGACCCCCTGAACCCTCCCACCGAAAAACATGACCACCCGCAATAGATCTTTTTTTTTTTTACCCTCCCCCCTCCCATTTGGCAAAAAAGAAAGTTAATGTATTGGTTTTCAGGCCAAACTTTTCAAAATTTAATGCAGGATGAGGTATCTTATTTAAATTTTTATTGCCAAATTTGCAAAGGGGAATAGCTGAATTTTTTTCTTATTTTATTATTGAGTTATTCCCCTTATTCAATATGTCACTAAAATTAATCAATGCTGCAACATTTGACGTTTGTGCCAAAGAACCAATACATTTATTTTTTTTAAGCTGTATACATTTCTGGCAGTGAATCTCTTTGTTTTCCTGTTAATTTGATACCACTGTGCAATCTATTCTGATTCAGTGTGATTTTGTTCTCTTTGCTTCTGCAATATATAATGGTGGATTTCAATGTATCAACAATTTGTCAAAATCTGTATTCTCTAATGAAGAGCTATTATTATTCATGTACATATGTTTGAATGAGCAGTCACTGTTTTTTGAGATTTTTTATTTTGATGAAACAGCTTAATAGATTGTATCACTTTACATATATGATATTAAGATGAAAAAAAAAATGAAGAGCCAGCATTATTAATGTGCATAAAATTATGTTTGAATGGACAAGTTACCTTCAACATGAACTGTTTTTTGAGATTTTTCTACTGTGATGAAACAAAAGAGATTGTATCACTTTATGGATCTGAAATACATATGATATATTAAAATGAAAAAAAATGAATGTAAAAATCTGTATTTTCCAACATTATTATTAATGCACATTTTTTTGTTTGAATGGACAGTTTACCTTCAACATCTACTATTTTTTTTTTAGATTTTCCAACTGTGATGAAACAAAAGAGATTGTATCACTTTAAGAATTGTAGATATAATATTCAGGTGAAAAAAAAATGAATTTTTCTCTCATTCAGAATTTTCTGCAGATTTGTGTATTTTGTGATTTTATTTAGGTATATAATTACACTTTGGATTGTTGAGAAAAGTTATTTTTCTTCATTTAAAGTTATATGATAGGCCAATGAACAAACAATGAACATGATTAAAAAAAATGATTATATTAATGTACATTACAATTTTTTTGACAGGGTAATTCAAATTCTGTAGGTGTTCCATTTTATTTGGTATTTTTCAGATTCACAATATCATGAATTAGATAAAGATATATAAAATGTATGATCCACCCAATTTATGCTTCATTTTGAATTTATCTAAGGGCAAAAAAGTGCAGAAACAATTTGCAGGCTAAATATATTGAAAATTGAGAATTGGATATCTTCATATATTCATCAAAATTTTGTCTTATTTAATTTTTGATTCCCTTTTTTTATATAAGATTCTACCTTTGCTGTTCATGTCAAAATATATTTAGGTAGAATATTTGATCCCCAAATTCACAAAAAGACACCTTTACAATTTTATACATTATATTGATTTTGCAAGTACAATTAAGTACAAGTAATGAAATTACTTAAAAATGACTTAAATATTACTTGAAATTGCTTATGTAACCTGTTTTTATTTAAGTTTCAAACTGTACATAGATATGATTTATTATTCTTGGGATTTATCAATTAATTAATATATTAATATGTAGAATATTAAGCATATCAGTTCCTTTTACTCATCTGATTATATCATGAATTTGATGTATGTAATTATGCTATAGTATTGTGTGTTGGGTGAGAGAAATCTTTGTGTAAGAGTCTGCAAGATAACAGAGCTGATGTGTTTCTGGTTTTTTATGCTTTGTACTGTGGAATTATCAGACAGCTTCTTTGAGTAACTTTGAATTACAAACAATGTTTATTTTCTGTCGGATATAATTAAATTATTTCTATTTTTTTTAGCCGAATGAAATCACCCGTTGTTCTTGATTTGTGGTCCAAAAAGACCTATTCATTTTTTGAAAATTAATGTTCAAAAGTTTGTTCTTTTAAGGTATAATGGTCATCAGGCTACCTCAATTGCAACATTGGGGGCCTTTCCAGTGTTTCCGAGCCTGTCGGAAAGGCCCGAGAAGTTCCGATTGCTAGTTGCCCATCTGATCAACCTTAAAATATATGAATGTGATTTTGTTATTACTTTTTTTTTTTAATCCAAATGAACTTTGGCTTAATTGTTAATTTGGATTTGAAAAGAGCTCTTTTTTCCCAGAAGGTTAGAAAAGTATAGAAAATTGCCAGTATCAACCAACCCTTTAAAACTATTCCACAGTATTTGGCATTATGTCAAACCAAACCGTCTCTGCCCTGTTACAACCATTGTATGCTTCACTATGTCATTGATTGTGTTAAATTTCATCAACTTTCTTTTTCAGTGTCAGTAAAATTCTATTTAGATTTTTATTTATTCTTTCTTTTGCTTAAATAGTCAATATAGTAGGGGTGTTTTTTTTGTTTTTGTTTGTAATTTAGAAAGATTTTAATCTCCTTAAATGGAGGTCGGTATTTTTTTTTTGTTCGATTATTTTTAGTACTCTTAGGAAAAAACTTGGTACACATCAGGTTTGATTGACTTCGATAGTGATCAGAAATATTTTATTTTTCTGGCATTTATTCATTTATTTTCATTGTTGATCGATAGGTAGGTACATAAGGAATGTACTTCACATAGCTTGTAATGAAGGAAGTGACTTAATTATTTCTTACATGTATTCTGGATTTTAATTATTTCAATCTGTGTGTTAAAACTTCGAACCTCATTAAAATCTCGTTTATTACATTTGTTTCTATGCTTTTTTGAAAGTGCTAAGCGTAGCTAAGTGCTTTATTGTCGTTAGACTTCTACTTCCGGTGCATCAAATAACCGCCCCCTATGAGCAGAAATAAACATCATTCAAACTGGTTGGGGATCTAGTTTCGGGGGTTTACGCACATAGTTTCACGGGCTATTGTTAATATAACTTATTAAGGTTCGAGCTATTGTGGCTATTGTGAATTCAGGGTGCGGGGCTTAGGTACATCATTACAGGGGCTTCCACGCAGTGATGAGGAAATATATTGCCTATACAGAAGCTGAAATATTAAAAAAACCCAAATCGATTCTTTCTAATTAAGCTTGCACAAAGTAAATTTCCTTTAGAACCAAGCTAGGTTGGCGCTTTCAGTACTATCAGTACTTTGATAACCTCGTGAATTAAGTGAATCATTAGACTAATCAATGGGAATCAATCGATGTCGGGAGCAATTTACAATTATCAATATTAGTAAGCAATGACATCTGACAGTTAATTCCTATAGGAATAATTTGTAAGTTAGTTAACAGGTATCAATACCAATGAACAAAATGGCAGTAGACATTTTAAAGTAATTGATGAAAAGAATTAATAGTAATAGAAAAACAACTACATGTAGTTGGTGGCGTGAGATATTTTTTAGGGTGTAATAACATTCATTGAGTTTTTATAAACAGATATCAATAGCAATTAGCAAAAGAGTATTTCTTTTATATTTTACAGTGAAATAAATGCAACTTAATCGATCAGTTGACAGTTATCAAAAATAAACATTTAATGGTAAATGTACATTAAATTATTTTATGTACAAAATTTTGGAGCATTCCAATTATATGGGCTTCTCTGTACTTTGTCATTTTCTCTTTTCGGTACCCCATATTTATTGACCAATCAGATTCCAGGGGGCCGTTTCTCAAAAAGGCGTAAATATGGGCCTAAGTTAGTCCGACTAACGAAGTTACGCCAGTATTTAGTCGGTTCTAAGTTGCGTTTCTGAAAGAGGCGTAAGTTAGGGTTTAAATGTCGAAGAACTTAGACATATCCGCTGAGTACTAAGCATGCGCATATCGTATTTTGTTTTGCTTTGAGGCTATGATTATAGTGGTGGATCAATTTTCCAATTCATAGTACATGTAGTACCCGAAAGTACACATGTTATACTTTACCACTGAATGTGCATAGTTCAAGTTGTTCATAACAGTTTATGTTAATGAAAGTTGAACAAATGCCTATACACTTCATAACATAACGAAATTTTAAGGAAAAACAGTTGATATGAAAGAGGCATATTTTAAAAGTTTCAGAAACCAAATATATGACAATTAAATGCATTGTAGATGATACTGAGGCACAATCGTACATATTAATTGAACGAAACAATGCATAGAAATTAACTCCAATGTTCGTGTAAACTTCAAATATTTATAGAATACAGGGACAGGGTACAGTAGATATGCCCGCATAAATCTGCAGAATGATAAGTATGCTTCATATAGATATTTAGACACTTTCAGTTGCTGGGATGAGGCTTGATTCTTTTTTACCATATCACTATATTATTTATAGAAAATAATATGACCATGCGTTATAAACAGCAACCAACTAAAATCGAAAATATCTACTGCATAAATAACATTACATGAGCCTTGTCCATGTGTACAGAAGGAAGAAAAGTTCCATCATTTGTTCCAATATCGAAAGAATGTAGACAATGACATGGAAACAATTCTTGATTTTCTGCGATTAAAATAATAATAGTTTTGAAATATATTGTCAACAATTAACAAGACAGGAATAATCAACATTTGAGGCCGGGGTCTTCACAACTCCTTTTCCTGTTTTTGGTTTAATCGATTGTTTTGTTTTGGGGTTTTTTCGGGGAGGGGGGGGGGGGGGTGGGGGAGTTGAAAGTAATATATACTGTAAGTATACAGGGAATTATTCGCCCCCGTCATTTTACCCTCGTTGTCAGCGGACGTTATTGGCAAAAAAATGCCGTGTTTTAAAATCTAATGATACCTACCATTTTCAAAAGCCAAGAATAAACAAAACTCAATAGTATATGACTTATTCATATAACTTTAGTGTAAGTATGATACATTTTACGCTAAACACGGCGCCTTTTTAAAACGAAACGTCGACATTTTACGAAGCCTTTAACGCGGCGTCATAAACATGACGGACAGGCTTAGCTGGATTTTAACACAACCAAACATTTCTCTTTTTTTTTTCTTTTTTCTTTTTTTTTTTTTGTATTAGTATTTATTTCCAAACTTTCCATTCCCTTTGTTTAGAATATAAACTAACCCGACATAGTTTACGGGAATCCGTACTGCAGAAACGAGAGAAATACTCGAAAGCCAGTAGAGGTGAATGAATATATTATTTACATCCACCAAGTATGATTCCCTCAATTTTATTACGAAAATGGATTGTACATTCATAGCTCTGTTGAAATTGACAGAACTGAAATATAAACGATCCAGTTCTTACTAGTTTATCGATCGGTCGAAACCTTCAGCAACCTAAGAAAAATCCCGGACTACACGAAATAATCATGGTGATGTCAGAATCAAATTCCAATAGGAGACGATTAAGCTGTTTCTTATACCTAACGTACTGATATACGTTACAATAATATTGTTAATTTTTCTGACTTTTTTCAACCAATTTATTAATTTGTTGATAGAAAGATTTAAATGTAAACAATAAATTAGCGATCAATGCAGAGAAAAAGAACGCGGGTAATGTAATTTTTTTCTGCAATGTCGCCACCTTCATTTACCGCATGAACCACCATAGAAAGCATTTTATTGTTTAATATCTTACTTATACTTTGTTATTTTTTAGATTTTTTCTAATACACAAACAACTACATGTAATTTAAGACAATCGACGCGCGTGGATAGAACAATTTAGCAACTTTATAAATGCGGGATTTTCACAAAGAAAATCATTTACCAACCGGTACAATAATATACAAGAAAACTGATTAATTAACAGATGAATAATATATTTTAACTTCTAGCAAGTATTAAGAACGAGCACATGTCAATGCACTTTCCTTTCAATCTAATTACGTGTGCTTTGTATAGATAAAACCTATATACCAGGTCATAGATCGTCTACAAACTTTTAGTCATTGTGTGGAGATCGTTGTTTAAACCGTGAGTCTAGAATAAATGAAATTTATTCAAATAAGACTTTGAATATTATGAGGTGATAATTTCGGTTGGGGCGTGATCAAATTTATCATAAAGCTCGTCGGGCTTTATTGGATTTGATCACGCCCCGACCTTAATTATCACCTCATAATACTCAAAGAATGATTCCTTATTCCTTTAATATGCCGATGTATGAAACAGGTGCACGTTTTATAGAAAAAAAAAATAGATACTAATAAATAAAAAAATGTTTTATAGAAAGAAAATATAAGTTGAAATTAACTTCATATATTGTTCTTATCGAGAAGGTATAATTGTTTTCATTAATATTTTAGATTTGATATCGCTGAACAGAGTAAAACCCGAGACTCATTTCCAAAAACGAGCAACGGCGGACTTTTTTTATGGAGGGGGGGGGGGGGGTAAAAATAGGATTAATCGGGTGACAGTCGGCATTTCATCAGCCGTTGTCTTGGACGATGTCGTATTCATTTTTCGTCGGCCGACCAATTTTGTGTTCATCGGGCCAAGTTACATTTTTTTTCTGCGTCGGTGGCCGATTTCTTCAGTTAGACCAATCGTTCAATACTAGTAGTCCATCGAGCAATTCTCGATCATCTTCTGACCTTCGGAAGACAGTTCTTATGTCTGTCGTCGCTCGGTCGATCGACATTTCGGCATTTGGATTTTCGTAAATATCGGCCGACTGACGATCGAGGGTCAACTGGTCTTTGGGGCGATTTTGACAAATCGGCTGATGCACTGACGATCAACCGTATACGGATTAAGTTTAACATTTACAGGCTATCGGTGAATATATAAGCGGCGGTCAGGCGCGGAACCCTTTTCCTCAATAAATTGAAGCAAAGCCCACGAAGTTACAGAATATTCAGCAATTGCGAACTTGTCTATTTAATCGGCCGACCATCGGTACTAGTCAAAAGTAAGAAAAGATCACGGAAGACGAAGACAATATGACAATATGTCTAACGTCTGTTCTGGTTTTACGATTGATTAAACTACTTCGATCACATATGACGGATACAAATGGACTTAAACATAAAGTGTTTATTTAAAGAGGAAATTATTAGTGCTTTGATCAATCCTTTCAATATGTCGGCGATTATTTTCTGCTATGATCTCAACAAAAAATCCACTGTAAAATTTGTTATATAATCGTTTACATCTAAAATGTGTGTGTGTTGTAATTTTCTATTTATTTATTTATCTATCAATTTATTTATTTTTCGGTTGCAATTTCTATTTCTTTTTTCCTTTTGGCTTCTCTTACGTATACAAAAAATTATTTTAGATTTTTATAGATGAACCCTCTTTCACCGGTAAAAACCGCGTGTTACGCCGAGTAACTGCCCGTGTCGGATCGCGTTGTTTGAAATACGTTGTTAAAATGTGAAATTTTCTAATCCTTTTTGCTAAAATTCACATTGTTCACAGTTATTAACCGTCACCATTTTCAGTATATGAATTTGTTATGATACAGAAAATAAGTATTTTAAATATAAAAGTGGTTAATGCATGTGAAAAGTTTTAATTTCAGCAAAGATTATTCATATTTCTATATAATATAACGATTTTTGGAGATCATTCCATGTTTAGCGTACACTAGTGACGTCATAATGAAAAATGACGTCATTTTGGTGCCTGTAGAATTTAGCCAGTATCGAACTTAGTACAATGCACCACATCAAAAAAAAAAACTAAGACGTTGAAAATATGATAAATTTTGCGGCCAAATACTGCTAAAAACGTCCCTTGTTCTTTAAGATTTGTTGATTTTCACTGTCTAATATTAAGCAACTTAAGTTATTTAGTTATATCTAAATAAATCAAGATTAAATCAATTTGATAATTAATGGGCTTACCTTATTAAACGTGTGTAATATTCATTACTACTCTTTAAAGAAATCTACTTTAAGTATGAAGAATTAAAGATGGGTATACCCCGATAAATGATATAAACACAATAATTAAAAAGATGCTTTATTTCTAAATTAAACATGTATTCCCCGACAAGATAGATGTACATAAGTACGAATAAATTATTGATTTTTTTAATCAATACTCAGTAAGCATGGACTAGAATTTAATGTTTCTAATCAAATTTGAACCTGTGAAACGAAACTGATTTCAAAATTATGAATAGGAGCAACTCAAAACGTTTACATTTGTAATTTGTCCTTGTGTGTGGTTGTTTGTTCTTTACCTATACATGTATTACTGAAAACTCTACAACACGTATGTATTCTCATTTTCATTTTTTTACTCCTAATATCATTACAAAACCGTATGAAAGCTACATGTATTTTGGAATGTTTATGAACTTGCATTTAGATACAATCAATTTTTGTTTGTTAAAATATTGCTTAAAATATGTTTTAGAAGCGTGCAGAGTGTGTATCAATTTTAGATCTGTTGACAAGCGTTTGTCAAGGTTATCGAATATTATAAAATTTCACATACTCACCTTGAATGTTTGGAAATCAAATTCATTAATCTTATTAATTCTAGGATGAAGTAATCAATTGCGTTCATATTTAACATATGCATCGATCGTAATTCTTTTAAAATAGGTATGGGGCACATGTACTATCAATGATCTTCGTGCATATTCATATGTATCGTTTATTTGTACTCATTTACTTGAAGTGAGTACAAATAAACAAATAAAATTATCTTTAATTACTTGAATTCATAATAGTTTTGTTTCATCATTTTTAAGATGTACGTATATCAAGGGATTTTTTTTATTTCGAAGTTGTCGACTTGCAATACAAAAGCGCTGTTTTAGCAGTTTTACAACAGTGTGCATTATTTACAAATTTAACTAGCTTGCATTTGTCATACTTATTATATAAACAATTGTATACACCCACACCCCAACAACCCAAAGCAGATAGGGAAAAAAGTAAAACTCACATGCACTTGTTAAAACCGCAAAGATGCAAAATGTCTTATCCGGAAGGGGATAAGGGATTTTTTTTAGATGCCTTTTCCATTAAACTTGTAAAAACCTTTTATCTATAAAACTTTCTTTAAATAGGAAGGGTGTTCTTAGATAACTGCTTTTATATCTTTATTTTAATCAAGATACTGTATACAGGTTTATTTTGGTCCCGTGTAATTTCCGTCCTTCTACACTTGCAAACAGTTTCACTCTGTCGTGACTTCGCCCAGTCACAGCTGTTACTTAAGTTACTTAATATTAGATATTGAAAATCAACATAGATTCGCCCGCTGACAACGAGGGTGAAATGATTGAAAATTAAACAGGGCGAATTATTCCCTGTTGATGGTGTATATTACTTTCAACCCCCCCCCCCCCGAAAAAAACCAAAACAAAACAATCGATCGATCGATTAAACCAAAAACAGGAATGGGAGTTGGGGAGACCCCGGCCTCAAATGTTTATAATTCCTGTCTTGTTAATTGTTGACTATCAATATCTTTCAAAACTATTATCATTTGAATCGCAGAAAATCAAGAATCGTATCCATGTCATTGTCTACATTCTTTCAAGATTGGAACAGAGGATGTATTACGGGGCGCTTTCTCCCGTACAGGACTAACACTGGGCCAACCGTGAGCTTATTCTCTTGTTGTTGGACCCAGCCTCATGAAACCTCCAACAAGCCAACACGCTTTTTAGTTTTCAGACTTTTATATAGACTTGACATGAAATATACTTTTACATGAGTTTGGTATGCATCAGCACCGAAGGTCTGATTCCAACTGACTATAATTTACAATTCAGAATAATATATAATGAACAATGGAACAACACAATGAAGGATTAACATAAGAAGTACAGATGTAAGTAAATCAATTATCAAACAGTTATTGAGTGACTAGGGACATTTTAGCAGCATGTACATAAAAGGATTAATAAGATGAAAGAAGCTTAAGTGTCAATAAACATAAACAGAAGTCAATTAAAAGATTAGCTGTCCATCACTGATTGTGCCTCAGGTGGGATTAATGCTGCGCGGAATTTATAACGTTTATAAAACAGTTGTCGAAATAGATGAAAAGTTTTTGTAACAATTAACACAAAGTCCGAAAAACATAATTTACACAATAATTAAATATAGTCCGAAAGATTGAATTTCACACCGTGACACATGCTTCGCGTCCACGTAAAACACGTCCTCGTGTTTTGAATTTTTATCATCGACGGTAACCGCGTTGTTGTCTTCTTTGCTGCCTGTGTGGTTGAAATCGGCGGTCAAGTTGTTTATCGTGCAACACGGCCTCTAGATGTTCGTTATCACATTCCAACACATAAATGGTCTGCAGCAGGGCGTTGTTTTGTTCCCTCAGCTGTTTGATTGTGTCGTCAGCCTCTGTCTGAATTTTCATTACATATTGAGAATGTTCACTCCCGATATCTTTTAGTTTCCTCTGCATTAAATCCATGAGTACTTTATCACCGTGCGCCTCTGCTTCTAATTTTTGTATTTTCTTTACATAAATATCAATGTCAGAACGTTTCGAGTTTTCTTGGAGCTTTGTTCTAAAATCCGTATTTTCACTTTGAAGTCTTGCGTTCTCAGACTTAGCACGTTGTAGATTTTCAGCCATACTCTTCGTAAGTAGATCGGACTTGCGTAGCTGAATCTTAATGTTGTGTAGCTCAGTTCGTAGAATACTTGAGGTATCAAACAAAGAATGAAATTGATTGTTACGAATTGAATTAAACGGCAATTCTCTCAAAGTACGTTTGTTTTCAAGATATTTGCACAGTCGTTTCATGTCTCGCGTCTTTTTACGACCCAAACCTGCTTCCTTTTCAACACATTTTGTGGGTTTCTTCATCTGTGTAAAACACATTCCGGAATAATGTCCAATTCTGTGACATCGGTAACACTTCTGGTTGAACGCGAAACATAAAACGTTGGGATGCACGTTTCCACACCTTCCGCACACTGGACGCTGACAGGAGGGAAAGCTGAACTTCTTCTGTCTCCACTGCGGTCGGAAAGAATATTCCATGTTGAATCTAGTTTAAATCGTCTTCTTCATCTGTAGACTCTTAATCTGGGGAAACTCGCTAAACTGTTGTAGAGGTCCAGGATCTGACTACTACAAAATATATGTAGCAGTCCCGGGTGTCATTACCCTTAGGTTTATCCACCAAATATTACGGTGCGCCCGCTCCCGTACAGGACTAATACTGGGCCAACCGTGAGCTTATTCTCTTGTTGTTGGACCCAGCCTCATGAAACCTCCAACAAGCCAACACGCTTTTTAGTTTTCAGACTTTTATATAGACTTGACATGAAATATACTTTTACATGAGTTTGGTATGCATCAGCACCGAAGGTCTGATTCCAACTGACTATAATTTACAATTCAGAATAATATATAATGAACAATGGAACAACACAATGAAGGATTAACATAAGAAATACAGATGTAAGTAAATCAATTATCAAACAGTTATTGAGTGTCTAGGGACATTTTAGCAGCATGTACATAAAAGGATTAATAAGATGAAAGAAGCTTAAGTGTCAATAAACATAAACAGAAGTCAATTAAAAGATTAGCTGTCCATCACTGATTGTGCCTCAGGTGGGATTAATGCTGCGCGGAATTTATAACGTTTATAAAACAGTTGTCGAAATAGATGAAAAGTTTTTGTAACAATTAACACAAAGTCCGAAAAACATAATTTACACAATAATTAAATATAGTCCGAAAGATTGAATTTCACACCGTGACAGATGGACAAGGTTCATGTAATAATATTTATACAGTAGATATTTTCGATTTCAATTGGTTGCTGTTATACTCATGGTCATATTATTTTCTATAAATAATATAGTGAATTGATAAAAAAGAATCAAGCCTTATCCCAGCATTTGAAAATGTCTAAAGATCTACAGTGTCTATGAAGCATACTTCTCATTCTACAGACGTATTTGGGTATATCCACTGTACCTTGTCCATGTATTCTAGTTTACACGAACATTGAAGTTAATTTCTATGTATTGTTTCGTTCAATTAATATGTAAGATTGTGCCTCAATATCATCTACAGTGCATTTAATTGTCACATATTTGGTTTCTGAAACCTCTTATATATGCCGCTTTCATATCAACTGTTTTTCTCTAAAATTTCATTATGTTAAGAAGTGTACTATAGGCATTTGTTCAAATTTTGTTAATATAAAATGTCATGAACAGCTTGAACTATGCAAATTAAGTGGTAAAGTATAACATGTGTACTTTCGGGTACTACATGTACTAAAAATTGGAAAATTGATCCACCACATATAATCATAGCCTCAGAGCAAAACAAAATACGATATGCGCATGCTTAGTACTCAGCGGATATGTCTAAGTTCTTCGACATTTAAACCCTAACTTACGCCTCTCTCAGAAACGCAATTTAGACCCGATTAAATATTGGCGTAACTTTGTTAGTCGGACTAACTTAGGCCCAGATTTACGCCTTTTTGAGAAACGGGCCCCAGTAGTTTTCCATATTTTTAATTTTCGCCATTGCTTCAGCAGCACAGAATTTTGAGCTAAATACTAGAGTAAGAACGCCATCAGGCAGCTTATAGTAATACACATGCATTCATGTCATTAACTGTAAGTGAATCAGTTGACATATATCAATAATAGTACACAATGCATCTGACATCATACAGTAAAACACAGTAATACATGTAATTAACTGTAAGATTATCGAACAGTTGACAGTTATCATTAAATATTTATATCTACCAAGTATTATTCCCTCTATTTCTTACGGAAACATATAGTTAATTCATAGCTCTATAGAAACAGCCAGCTTGAAATCTACACGCCCCGTTTATTGATTGGTCGAAATCTACAGCGGCTGAAACTGACAAGAAAATGACAGGACCAAACTTAACACGCCCAGTTTATCGATTGGTCGAGACCTACAACTACCTAGGAAAAATCACGGACTGCACGAAATAATCATGCCGACGTCAGACTCAAAGTCTCACAGGAGACGATTTGGCTGTTTCTTTTAGTTAACGTACTTACGTACATTAACAGTAATTTAGTGAATTTTACTTACTTTTCATAATCAATTTATCAACTGGCTTAAAGAAAGATGTTAATATAAACAATAAAATGCTTTCTTTGATGATTCATTCGGGTAATGAAGGTAGCGATCATTGCAGAAAAAAAAATTACATATGTATTTTTTCTGCAATGTCGCTACCTTCATATCCCGAATGAATCACCAAAGAAAACATTTTATTGTTTAACAGTTAACGCTCTGGCAGCATACAGTAAATTAAATACACATGCATGTAATTAGATGTAAGTTAAACAGTTTCCAGTATTAATAGCAGTAAGCAAGACATTGACAGCATACAAAAATAATTAATCACGAGAACCCCCCCCCCCCCCAAAAAAAAATAAATAAACACAATCCACGAAAAAATGTCCCCTGCGATTTCAAATGACTCCACAGTATCAGTAACAGTACGCAATTCATCTAAAAGTGAAAAGACATGCATATGTGCATGTTATCAACTTTGAGATAATCGTTTGACATTTATTAATAATAGTAAGAAAGGCTGTTTACGGAATAACCTATAATTATCTGCAAGTTAATCAATCATTTAATTAATTGATGATTAATTAATTAATCAGCAGTTATTTATAACCGTAAAATAAGGCTGTAGGCAGTTTACATTAATCGATGAAAATGAGCAATTTACAAATATTTATTGACCTATTGTAGTTAACAGCCGTGATTTAGAAAGTTTAAGATATTGAGAGCGGAAATAAATAGTAATTTACATTGTTATACTTTCATGTTAAATACTGAAATCTGATTGGTTAAGACGCAGTTAATAATATTTACTATTACCCTCAGCGTTAGCAACGCACTTGGCAACGGGTAACATTAAAAAATGTTACATGCGCGAAAAAAATGCGCGTACGGTTCGCTGTAGAATTCACGTTATTCCTATATGAAAGCAGTAAAATTTTCTTAAAAAATTTAAAAAAGACATTCAGTATAACAAAATAAATAGTGCCTGTTTGGGAGGATAACAGTTGAAATTGACACCCCTCGAAAACCATTGTCAACCTCCGCTTCGCGTCGGTTGACAATGGTTTTCTCGGGGTGTCAATTTCAACTGTTACCCTCCCAAACAGGCACTATTTATATAATATGAAGTGGTCGGCAGTAAGCACTGACAAAATGCAGCACCAGTAACCATGGCAATAAAACTGACTGTTGATAAGTCACTAACTAAAAGTGAAATGTATGTAACATATCAAAATCTGCTTTGAAAATTGGATTAAAAGCGGAATTCTATATGTTAAGGATATTTTTGAAGAGAGTTGAACTTTATAAAGTTCGTCTGATATATTCGATTCATTGCGCAAAAGAACAAACTGGCTATGTGAATACAAAATAATTAAACAAATATTTACCAAATTTGAACTCAAATATTAGCGGAATGCGAGATGTTTAAATTTTGACATTAAATGGAAAAATATTGCCGTGGGGTTCTACCTGGAAGAAACACAGGTCACCAAATTATAGAATTATTTTTTGTCATTTATTGCATATAGATTATAAAAATGTAAAATGTATTGTAGACTTGAAAATTTACCCGAATCAATTTTATAGATAAAAAAAAAACTCATTCAAAGAGTATAAATTTTACGACACACTGTTCTGACAATACTTAAAAATACAAAAGAAAATGGGCTTTTTCAACTTTTGGTAGTTAATTTATATAAACTTTGACATTTGTAGTTCTTTTCAAAACAATAATATACCCTATAAACATAGGGACTGTCTATGTGTATTAGCGCTTTACCGGGGGACGTATAGTGATGGACTGTATGAATATGTAGATGTTATGTCCACCGGGTAAGCCAGGGGTTCAACTTATTTTACTAAGTAAACTGATGAATGTAACATTCCTATATTTGCATGTATTATTATGTTTTCGTACAATACATTATGTATCACATGTGATTTTATTTAGGTATATAATTACACTTTTGGATAGTTGAAAAAGTTATTTTTCTTTATTAAAAGTTATATGATGGGCCAATGAACAAAAAGTTAAAAAAAAATAATTATATTACTGTACATTACAATTTTTTGACAAGGTAATTCAAATTCTGTAGGTGTTCCAATTTATTTGGTATTTTTCAGATTCACAATATCATGAATTAGATTAAGATATATAAAATGTATGATCCACCCAATTTATGCTTCATTTTGAATCTATCTAAGGGCAAAAAAGTGTACTATGAAACCTTAAGGTGCAACAACACATTATCACAAAATGGCTGACGCTGATCGACACGACATTTCGTTTTATGAAAAGGATTTTATCGTCGAATATGTAACTTACTCCATAACCTAGTGTCTATTGATCAGTACATCCCGAGTTCGAATCCCCTAGGGGCTTTTGTTGTTACTTATCCCTAAACTGCAAACTTTTTGCTTATTTGACATATAAAGAGTATATTTATCGTTATATCTTTCATAATCATATAATTTACTGTTAATTTTAGTGAATGACATTCCACCTTAAGTCTGAATGATTTGTAACCTGTAGTGTTATGTACATGTATAACCAAACTTACTGGACTGATACAAAAATAAAATTGCTGTTGCCATCGATTTTCGCTCGAAAAATATATACAGTTTAGTTTTAATGTGTAGAAAAGATCAATGCCACTTTGATATCTTTCCCAAGAATCGACATAATGCGACAGCTCATAAGCGAAGATTTGACATCTGCCGTGACGGATGCACATACTAGATGTATATTAAAATAGTGCACATTACTTTTGCGTTAAGGTGAAATAATTCTCTCTAATCTTCAATATACAGTGGAGTCACAGCAGGGAAGGCTCGACGGATGGAGAGTATTGTTTGAATAGTATGTTTTCTTGTTTAATTTTTTTAAGACGGCTAATGGTCATGGCCATTTATAGGCTTTATCTATCTCTTTTAGACAAAGATCTATGTATAATACAAAATTTAAGACGAATAGGGTCACACAATTTTTTTTTTTATCTCGTAATAACGAGAAAAGATATCGTTATTACGAGTTAATTATCTCGTTATTACGAGAAAAGATCTCGTAATTACGAGAAAAGATCTTGTTATAACGAGTTAATTATCTCGTTGTTACGAGAAAAGATCTCGATAATACGAGATAAATTTCTCGTAATTACGAGAAAAGATCTCTTTATTACGAGATAATTTTCTCGTTATAACGAGAAAAGATCTCGTTATTACGAGAAAGATCTATATAAAATGGTGCGTTTCTGAAAAGAATTCCAAGTCGACTGGATCAATCTATCAGTCTATCTTTTTAATTCCAGAAACGTTGATTCAATTTTGATTAATATTTAAATAACAACGTTCATTATTCATTAATTTCTACATATCAAAATGATCGGATTTGACATTTTATCTTTTATGAATAAAAGAAAAGAATTTCATGTAATTTTACTGTTCAGTGTAGATATATTATAATCCCAACTCCGAAGTAAATACCAGATATAGTCCTTTTTGTCGTAAAAACACAATTCTATTAGTTACAGATAACTTAAATGACTATATAGTTTCAGTCATAGATATACAGGATTTACCCGAATTGTGTTTTATATGATCATACAAAACCAACATATATATCGAAAATAATTGATTTTGTATCATTATTAATATTTTGGAGTCTGAAAACAAATTACACGTATACTTCTTAATTATCAATAAATAGTTCAATGAATTTATTAATCAATCTGGTTTGCTACCTCTTCTGAAATTCATTTAAAACTGCTTGGTCCGATTTTATAGCATTATGTGTTCGCTCTTAATAAACGATGATTATGTAAGTATGTGTATTGCAGTAGTTCATACACTGTACATAAAAAAATAAATAATGAATCACACCATTTTAAATGGATCTTTTCTCGTAATTACGAGATAATTAACTCGTAATAACGAGATAATTCACTCGTAATAACGAGATCTTTTCTCGTAATTACGAGATAAAAATATTTTTTCAAGTGGCCCTCTTCGTCTTTCGCAGTATAAAGATATAGCCTTTAAAAAAACGTTTTTCTCGCAACAAAGATTTTTGTTAAAATTGAGTTATCATGGAGTTGCCCCCCCCCAAACTTTTTTGGAAGTATGTAGAAAATTAAAAATGAAAGAACGAAATTAAGACAGAGAATGAAGTTATAGGTAGACTACGCCCCCCCCCCCCAACCCACGGACTAGGATTTTCATGATTTTGCTTGTCAAGATTTTTTCGATGAGTCTGTCCCCTTTAAAAAACGATGCTTTGTGCCTGAATTTACATATTATAACGCTAAAATGGTGAGATTTTTGTATACGTAGTAATATAGTAATAATTTAAGGCCAAACATATCATATATTTTTAAAAGCATAAGGCAGATCTGATGGTTAAGTTGTAGACTACCCATATTGCAGCCCTCGACAAGTAACCAAATTTCAATGTAGCATGTAAAGTAGATTTTATTCAATGATCGTTCGTAACTCCTCCGTTCTTCGGTTTCTTTAGAGTTTTCCTATTTGAACATTTGTATCTTTTTCTGGTATAAACCTTTTAATCGCCTTGGTGGTCTGATGTCTCGCACTGAACTTCCGCCACTTTTCGCTTGATATTTTGATAATCATAAATACCTTTGTGATCAAACTACGTTCATCCATTAATATGAAAAATGTCCATATTATCTGTTTTGAAACGCCCCCTCTACCGCTTCAGGTGTCAATACACATCCCAAAATAGAAAATCTACGGGGATTTTGCAATGTATCAGCCATTAATAAGCCTGATGATAACGTTGAAAAATTGCGCGAGGTGTCCCGAGTACTTCCGAATGGAGGAAAGATGTAAACATTTCCCATTATAAATCTCAGTAAGAAAGTTTTCGTTCCTGTGAAATTTTATGAGTGAAAAGGGATAATTTGTCAATGAGGATATCTTGGATATTTTCCATTTCATTGATTTCAACTGTACTTCTTTCACAGGTATGTGTATTTTTATTAAAAATCATCAACAAGTGATGGAAGCAATAACTTGGGATATACTATAGTCAACTTTGCATTTGTTTAATAAATTATATACATGCGCAATTCAGAAACAACATTTTCCACGGCGCGGTTGGCGGGGATATGGCGTGGGCGAGGGATAATTTCGTTTGCGATGGGGGATTCAAGACCTATTTTCGGCAATTAATTTTACTATGAGACCCCCCCCCCCCACACTTTTTTTAGATCCACGCATAATAAAAAGCATATAGTACGCCTTTCTCTTGGTTTTCAGACCTCCATTTAGCCGAATATGTGTTGTGGGTGGTGGTGGAAGGGGGGTGTTTTTTTTAACATGGTGATTTCTTGTTCAATACTGAAAAGTTGTAGAAGCAAACTTGGCGAACAGAAAATTTGTTAAAAAATTACGTATAAAAATTAACAAATCAATCTGGTGAATTGTTCAAAATCCGGGGATTTTTTTGGTTCTGTGCAAGTGGCGAATGTCTCAAAATGGCTGCAAAACGACGGACCAAGTTGACATTCTCAAAACATGCAAGTAGCCCTTTATGTGCATTCTTTCCGAAGCCAGCGACATTCATTAACATATCCATGTATATATTCTGTCCAATTAAAATTTTTACGATCACGAACAGTCCCGTCTACACGTGTCGTTCTTGAACATTCTTACAACAACTGTCAAGTCTTCCTGGCAAAGGCAAAAGGTTAGGTATGAAGCAGTTTAGCACAGGTAAAATTTCATTATTGTTCGAAGTATTGACGCCAGGAGACAATGGACGTTTTTAAATGAAGAGGTAACTAATTTTTCTTCTTCCTCTTCATCTTCTAATCTTGTGAGTCGATTAATTAATTAAAAGGTATATATACATGTACATAACTATTATAAATACGGAATTCGCATGATCAAGGTAGTGACATATTTCTTGTTTTTTGCTTACATCGACATACTGAAGTGATGACGCACAGATATTTTCATGAGAATTGGTCCGTTTATGCAATTTTCATTGAATACTTGTTGATACGATGATTCTTAATTAGACGAGCATTAAATCCCTAACTGTGGGGAACTATACTTGTTATCAACAACCTTCCATAAATATATATATACACATGTACATACGTTTCCCTATGACGCTTCTCCATACTGCACATGTAAAAAAAAGTGCATGCATATATGTGTATTTTAGTGTGTGTGTGTGTGTGTGTGTGTGTGTGTGTGTGAGAGAGAGAGAGAGAGAGAGAGAGAGAGAGAGAGAGAGAGAGAGAGAGAGAGAGAGAGAGAGAGAGAGAGAGAGAGAGAGAGAGAGAGGCGCTAGAGGGCAAATAGCTTAAGGTGCATTGCCCCCCTTCCCTTGCCCCTGCTGTACTCAAAACATGACATTCGTGATTCTCGTAATTAATTTTCTTAAAAAGATCTTGATTCTCATTAAACGCACACGACTTTAGCAAGCCTTTACAGGACATTATTTGACAGAAATCATCTTTAATACTTCGATGAAAAGAAATGATAGCAATATTTTATCCTTGCTATAGCTGTTTATCATGAGGTCGGTTAATATTAAGTTTTTATCTTGACGAAGATCACGACGGGGAGAGTGCATCTATATTCCGAAATTCGATTAATTATGGCTGAAATACACGACATCCTTAATTATGCATTATGATTTTTTTTTTTAGGAATAAAATTTAAGACTAATACATCATGCAGCCACGTTTTTTTTTAGGGAAAATATGTTAAGAAGGCTAAATAAATTACGCTAACGCTGTACTCCTCGCAGCGAAAGGGTTAAATTTTAATACGTTCATACGTCAAAATAAATTACTTTGTAATGTAATAAAACACGTCCATTTTCTTAAATAGTAATCCATATTCATAAAAAAAACAAGTTGAAAGAAGCAATTTCTCTGTAAATATCGTTATAACACAGAAAGATAAATTAAACGAAGGCTTAATGATTTGGTCATGCATCAATATTATTCCTAAGACTCGGTATAAGGGCGAGTTCAGAGCATACATTTATATGTGCTGTAGTCTCTAAACCCTGTCTATCAATCTGATTTTTATCCATGCCAAATACAGGACCCCTCCCCCAATCCCAGTGTTAGTGTTATCCAAATTTTATAGGAGTCAGGACTGCGTTTTACCTCATGGAATTCTCTTGGATTTACAAAATTTATATAAAACCATTATTTTTCCGCTAATTTTGATTTCTGTAATTATATTTTATAGCCATTAAATTCAAACATTAATAAGTTTTTGATGAATAAGCATTCATTAATTTACTCTTAAGTCGTAAGTTCCGTTGTAAAATGCAGCTCAAGATTGTAGTATTGAAGGGGGGGGGGATGCCCCCTCCTCGCTTTTTTGGCAATAATTAAAAAAAAAAGTTAAGTATAAAAAAATGAATATACATGGAGTTGCCCCCCTCCCAACTTTTATAAAAAAAATAAGGAATAAGCAGTGAAATTAAAGATATATGTAAACCTGCCCCTTTCGGATTTTTAGGATTTTGGAAAGCAGCATGTATTTTCATAGGTTGTCAAGATTTTTTGGTTGACTTTGCCCCCCCCCCCCCACTTTAAAAAACGATCCTATGTGCCAGGGATTAAGGTATGAACAGTAGTCTATTGTTTATCAGCTAACAGGAGCTTGACGCTCTTACAGCTGGAAGAGGCTGCATTTGTATCATTAAATTACCCTTCAGATCAAACACAAGTTTCATGTATTACACTTTGAGCTGTGAATTATCATTTATTACTGAAAAAAATCAAAGCACTGAAAGTACTGGAAAGCGGCTAGCGAGCTTGTTTGGCATTGCATGTTGAGGTTCTTATGAGTGCATGTACAAGATCAGAAAAAAAATCAACATTTTACTGTTATACAAGCGGATGTATCATCACTCTTGAAATACTAGTACGTGTATGCTGTTACACCGAAATGAATGAAAACAAGAGTTTTACATAGTCCCGAGTAAGGGACTGCATTTAAATCAGACGATCATTCAAGCTGTCTCACATCAAAGATAACGGGGTCCTTTCTTCTCACTATTTCTAACTATTTCTTACGATTCTCACAACAACAACAGCTAGTGATAAATTGATACTCAATTCAACACAGGGGTCTAGTGTACCGGATTCCAATCATGGGAAATTTTATTCAAATACACACAATTCAATAGTACTAATAATTGTATTTGATTTTATATAAATGAATGTGACCGTTTGTGCAATTTGCGATGACACAATTGTTCAAATAGAAAAATATGGTATGTGTCATAGGATGTGCATATTTTCATCTTAGAATAACCGATATTATCATAACAAATCCATACTATACAAAACACAGAGGCAAATCTACTATAACATTTTCTTGGAAATGATTCTTCTTTCAAACAACTGATCGAGTTTCATATGCACATGTAATTGTTGCCATTAAGTTTGCTCAACTCTGGTTCTAAACTCAGTGAATGCTGAGTGTTGTAATTGAGAAACAATAACTATGGAAATTTAATTTAATGTGTAAAATCAAATATTAGTAGTTAAAATGTCCTTCTTGTTTAAAAAAAACCAAGTGAATATATACATATTATAAAGTTGCAAGGCTTTCAGAACTCTAAATTGATTTGACTTAATATCAGTAGCACTTTGACTAAGCACCAAGTTGCTTTAATACTTAAATAGCAGGAGTTTGCCATTAATATCTTTATAAAGAGCATTTGTAAGGAGATAAATGGCAAATATACCTTCCAGTTGTTCTTAAATCACATAAACTATTTTTTATCTGTTTACCAATATACCAATGCCCCGTGACCAACGCACGTTCAGGGTGTGTTTAAAAGAGAACTAAAAGCTGTAACTGTTTTAGATACATTTTGAGCAACAATTTTACCTCGTATATGAGCATTTTCATGTTTGCTTTACACGTAGGTGCGCAATTATGAAGAAAAATCTAAATGAGAAAATGTCTTAAGTGTATAGATCAATAGGGTCTTATATTGCCTTTGCCCGTCTTTTCATGCCTTTGCCCTTCTTCATCATATGCATAAAAACTTACCGACACTTAAATATAAAAATACGAATTACTCTCTTACAGTCATCATCGTAGCAGGGTCTTTGATTGGAAAGGAATACTTCATTCTAGGTATGGACAAATAATATCTAACGTTTAATATTAAAAACTGTATTATAAATACAAAACCTGTTCATACGTTTCCTGTCAAAGAAACATCATGGATTCTCAGTAATACCTAAGCAAATGTAAATTATATTTTGGATTAAATGGTAAGATTTTATTTTCGTGTGTTTTCATAGAACTTCAATTCATTTTTTTTTTTTGCTGAACTCGTGAATTTTTATTGTTTTCCTCAATGACTGTTCTCTAGCGACGAGATAAATCAAATGTCAGGCATGGCTTACCTGACTAACCTGACTTCATTAATGACCATAGTGTAAAACAGTTGTTAGGCGTTCTGTGAAATGTGGCCTCACACAAGTGACTTAAATTAACCAAAATTTTAATAATTTTGAAAGATGATTTGTTACGGAAAATTTTACAATTTGAAGCTTTTATTTATTGTAAAAAAAAACAATACTGGGGCCCCAAAAAAGTATCAGAGTACGTCAACATAGAATCATAATTATATAAAAAGTATTAAAATCTTCTCCCGGAGAATTTCAACGCTAGGATTTGTAGGTTGAATAAGGCAGATAATCCTCAGATAGTGTAGATTCTAAGTTGTTTAAGTAATGGCCCCAATACGAATACTGAGCCGAAGGAAGGATTCAAAGTTCAACATAAAAACCAATCGCAACTTCTCGGGCCTTTCCGGCAGAGGCAGGAAAAAACCTCAAATGTATTACATAGGTGTCCATGATAGTCCCTAATACAACGCATTTTACCATCTGTTGAGATGTGAGCTATTCTTCATTAAAGTCAATGGTTTACATGTACATGTATGCTTATATACTAGACTTATTATCACCGTTGTTTACCCAACGAATTATGAGAAAGAAACTTTTTGTTATAAAGCATTGAATAATATATGCATAAATACATGCACTATGCTGTAATCTGTCTGAAAAATAAATGTTTTTTGTAAATATGATTAATTGTAGTGTACTATTGTAAAGGAGAAATTAGTCAAAAGACAAGTTAATTAATTCATAATTGGCCAAGTGAAGATATTAAAGTAAAAATTGCATAAAAGGAGATAAAAAAAAAATGTCACTTGTGGTATATAGATTTTTCGCTGTCGCGACATTGATATTAATTATAATATGTCCTCGTGGTGAACGTGTATTTTTCCCAATTTTCAGTTAAGGAGTAACAGCTTTTCTCTTTTTTTTCCTCATAAAGTCATGGATGATAAAGTCAGAGATGCTGTAGGGGGGAAATGATGACAACGCATGCGTACTTCGCCTCTACATCGGATGTGAGGTAATCCATATAAAACCTCGGACATGCGGTTCTTTTAGAAGTATAAATCAAGTGAATGTTAAATCAAAATGGACTGTAATGATTTAAAAATGTGATTATAATATGTTAATTCTGAACGGAAATTTAATTAAGGAGGCTGTGTGTTCAACTAATTAACCTTCAGATCTACCTAAGATATTAAGATATCATTTCTTGAGCTATAAACTGTTAGTTAGAAAAGAAAAAAATCCATGAATTTTACTTTTTAAATACGTTAAATTTTCCTATACTGGCACTGTACCAGTTATCGGCTATTATTTTACGTTTTCTTTTCGTGTTTCCTTATTTCTTGATATATTGGAATAAAACTTTTCATACTTTAAATTGTGAACTCCTTATCTATCCATCGGTTAGATTATATCATCATTTAGAACCCAAAACATATTGTTTCTGTGCTTTTTAGCAAGCCCCGAATTTGCCTAGGTTTTATGATTTACTGTACCAGTTATCGGCTTCGTGATAATAACATAGTAAAATCCTTGTACATGTTGATTTTATATTCTGCAAAGTGTTGATTGAATTATGTCTCTTGTGGGGTCAGCCTATAGGTCGTAGGGGTTATTATACATAAATTAAACTCATAAAATTATTCTTTTATCATCATACGGTAATACACACAATCGTACGCTAATCAATGCATAATTATACAATCAGGCGTTCAACTGCGCCATGAATCTCTCGGAATTTAGTGAGTTCCTTTTCTTTATAAATGTTATATGTATTGATATTATATGTCAAATCAAAGAAGGGATATAATTACGTATCACAAAGAGGTCATATTCTATTTTTAACTTATTACGTCACTTCCCCCACAGCTGAAAGTGCAAAGATGTAAATCAGCGGTAAACAATGATCATTAAAGCTCATGATTAAAACATATTGAAGAAAATTTTCAAGCAAACTTACTTTTCTTTGTTAGAAACAGATGACTGAATTAAAAAATCTCGGATATTCGCGTGCTATAGACCCGAACCCTCAGTTTAGCCGATAACTGGTCTTAGCCGATAACTGGTACAGTACCAGTATTCTTACATAGAGCTCTTCATCTGAAGGAGATTAAGACGGTCTAAAAATGGCCACGACCATCAAGCACTCATAAAGTAACTTACATTAAATAAACTCGTTACTTTTTGAGTTCCGGATGAATAATGTTTGTGTACTGTTTATTAAAATCATAACATACAGGCGCTGACCCAGAAAGGGAGGGGAGGGGGGGGGGGGGGTCCTAGAGATGATGTTGTTTTAAATGTAATTTTTGTCCCAATATGGGCCTCCGGATAACATCTGTCAGTAAAATATGACTACATGTATAAAAAGTTTATAAACCATAACATTCATTTTGTATTAATTCATAGAAAATGTTCAAATAGGTTTCCGACAAAAATTAATGATGCACTGATTGTTTTAAACATGTGTTCAACTGAACATATTACAACCATATCCGGCAATATTAAAACTTATTGATTTTTGAAAGGTTTGTTTAATTGCAGGTATAGAGAGATGTTAACAGACTAGATGAAGAAAAGTTTTAAGATGAGAATCGCCCGGATTCTCGGTGTGTTGATTTTGGTTTACATTATCTGTACCCCATTTAGAGGGCAAAATGACAAGACTGTTGAAAATAATTATAGACGAATGAAGGCTTATATCGATGCAGGCGTTTTTCAGCCCTCTTCAGGTCCGCCGTTAACTTGTGATGAAAATGGAGAAAACGTGTTTTTGCTTATAGTGATACCTAGCGCCGTTACAAACTTTGAACAGAGAAACGTCATTAGGAAAACATGGGGGAACGTCACAAAAGTTCGACCAAACGTTGTGGTTAGATTCCTCGTAGGGAGAGCTGTTGAATCGTCCATACAGGAACTGGTGCAAACAGAGAATCGCATCCATCATGATGTGATCATGGAGGAAATACCAGAGATCTACGAAAATCTGACACAGAAATCTGTCGCCATGCTGCGATGGATCATTTCGTATTGTTCCCGAGCTCGCTATTTCCTTAAAATAGATGATGACATGTTTTTAAATCTTTCCAGACTTTTAAACTTTCTTAGTGAGCAAGCGCAAACAAATTCGATCATAGGGTGCAGGTTTGAACATTCGAAACCGCGTCGATATCCTTTCTTAAAATGGTATGTGTCTTTAGAACAGTACAGCGAATCAGAATACCCAGTTTACGTGTCTGGACCGGCTTACGTAATCTCTGGAGATATCTTATTCAAACTTTACCAAGCTACGAAGGAAGTTCCCCAGTTTGTGTTCGAAGATGTTTACATAACAGGCATGTGCAGGAAGCATATCGGGGCTGTCGCAAAATCGCACCCAGAATTCACCTGTGGCTACCGTGACGTTGCTCCGTGTGGAAGCCACTTTATGTACAGAATAACTGGCCACCACTACAGTCCCACCGAAATCGGTCGGATGTGGACAGAACTACAAGACAGGTGGTCCACCTGCCGTTTGATTGACGGTTTCGGGATTTACATAATAGTTGATTTATTAAAATGGATATTTTTGTGATTTGTGTGATATTTTCTTCAAAATATAATTGTACATGTTAAAGTTGTAATATCCCTCTGCTATTAATTTTGCCATATATTTTTAAAAAAATTTCATATTGATTTTCATCAAAGTCAATATCAATCGATTCATATGAAACAAAGTTTAAGTGATGAAGCGCTGCTAGATTTTTCAAAAAATTGATAATATGTCAAATCATGCTATGAAGAAAACTAGACATAGTGAAAAGCAAAATTTTACCATCGCCGCATAAAATTAAAAATCTAAAATGTATTTAAGAAATGAACTCAATGTCTACCCAAGTTATACGAGTATAACCTGGGTTGGGGCAATTTACGCTTTATAATCCGCGAAGCGGATTATAAAAAAAGCGTAAATTGCCCCAACCCAGGTTATACTCGTATAACTTGGGTAGACATTGAGTTCATTTCTTATAATTTAATTTTCTGTAATTTGCTGTGAAAATTGAGTCCGTTTACTTTTAAAAATGATATTAATCTGTTCAAAATTCAAACGTAACGTCAAGCGGATTAGTACGTTTTTGACGTTAGTGCATTGTGACGTGTCTTGTGACGTGCAAACCAGGTTATACAAATTTAACTTAATTTTTCTATCCAATCAAATGCCGCGTTACAACCAGAATTAAATTATATGAAAATAATATTTAAGAAATGAACTCAATATCTACCCAAGTTATACTCGTATAACCTGGGTTGGGGCAATTTACGCTTTATAATCCGCGAAGCGGATTATAAAAAGGCGTAAATTGCTCCAACCCAGGTTATACGAGTATAACTTGGGTAGATATTGAGTTCATTCCTTATAATTTAATTTTCTGGAATTTGCTGTACAAATTGAGTCCGTTTTACTTCTAAAAATGATATAAATCTGTTCAAAATTCAAACGTAACGTCAAGTGAATTAGTACGTTGGTGCATTGTGACGTGTCTTGTGACGTGCAAACCAGGTTATACAAATTTAACTAAATTTTTCTATCCAATCAAATGCTGCGTAACAACCAGAATTAAATTATATAGTTATATACATTTTCAATTCATATTACAAAACATATTGAAGCGCTGCATTTTAGTTCAGAATAGCACTTTGTTGTATAGGTTTGCAACAAAAATTGCTTTAATCAGCAAGAGTTATCTTTCTTTATCATAGACTATTGAAGGTTTTACATACAGTGCATGATAAATGGACACAGTTTCTAAAATTTCGGAAAAGGTTTTCTGTTTTTAAATTTGGAGAAGATAATGGTAAATGGATATATATTTAAGAAATCCTAAAAATGTAAACCAGAGCATTTTGTTATGTAATACAAAAAGGTAATCAAGAGAATAATCTTCCAGTAATTGGTATGATATCAGTATAGGGATATATTGTCTTGAATCAAATGAGATATTAGGTGTTTTTTTTTAAATTTGTTCTCATATCTGCTATCACATAATAGAAAAGCCTTCTTCAATTTTAAACATTTGAAATGCTATAAGCTTTAAACGATGATAACTCAAGAATTTGTAATTGTCTTGGTCACATTTTCCCAATTATAATTCATTCAGCTCTGTGAACGAGCCTTAGATAGAGAAATAAAAATTATTCCATCAAAATATTCTCTGGCCTTAAGGTAGCTCCATACTCGTAAAATTCTCTGAGGAAAGTTGAAAAACCGCACTGATTTCGACTTAATAGACTTAAATGTCATCAATTGTTAGAAAAAATATACATGTCATCACACTTTTTGAGATGCCAGATAAACATAAACTAAAGCATATTTTAGCATTAGAAAAATGTATTTTTTTCTGTTAAAAGTAAAATCTTGTTGGCAGAAATTTGTTTTTCTTGTTTAATTTTAATGTCAACTTTATCGGAAAACTAAAATTACAAAAATATTTTAAAATTAATCGTTGGAATAAGAAAAACTATAGCATTTAGACATACAACTGAGAGAAAAGTCAGAAAAAGAGTTATTTCCCCTTTGCATAGATAAAATAAATAAAAAATTGGAAATTTAGTATAAAATTAAGTGCGAAAATATCTTTAACCTACCAATAATTCTAATTACATCCATGTGATTATATTCACATAAAATAAATAAAACTATCTTGCACAATTTTTAAAGAATTCAAAGTTTTACAAAAAAGTGTGACGTCACAGAACACTGGATCTACTTTAAACATCAAACATGTACTGTACATGTACTGAACAAGTACATGAAATTTAGTTATATTAAAAAAAATTAATACATCCGGGGGGGGGGGAGAAGGAGGGGGAGGAATAGTCATGTATATATTGCCTCATAAATACTTCATCATTATGATACATTTCTTGTAATATTTTGAAAAGTTTTCTTTACTTTTTTGCCCCCTGCATTAAAAGAGCCCTGGGGTTCAATTCGTTCCGTTCAAATTTTCTTTCTCTATATTTGAATTTAAATAAGTGTATCGCCTTTCAACATAAATTGGGACCCAGCACCACCTCCCTTGTTGTTACATGCCTCAATAATTATGAGTTAACAGAAACAAAGTGGTGTTATTTTCTACAGAAGTTATCTCTCTTATCAGAGGGACATTCCACCTTAAAACATAAGTTTGTCATTTTATGGTTGACTTTCCCCATTTCACTGTACAAGACGCATCATTGTACCCCCGGAGAAAACAGGTAAGCTGGGACTGATGAAAACCAATAGCAGTACCACTATCTCTTTTACAAATAGAACGTCAAGATCGCATGCGCAAACACGGGGTTTGGCAAAATTCTGCGAAATGAAAAAAGCATTATAACATACGATTGCTGAAAATTTTATAAATTAATATAAGTTCGTATGTAATTATGAGGTTGTAAATATGGTCGGTGAGTGATCAAATCCATCATTAAACCCTTGGGTCTCTATTGGATTTAATCATACCCCGACCAAAATTATCACCCCATATTACTCAAAGAATGATTTATTATTCCTTACACAGTTACACACCCCAATAGTTTGAAAATTGTTTGGAGAGAAGTTTGACATATAAAATAACCAAAGCTCTGCATCTGTGATAGGTGAAGTATTTATGGCTCGCCGGAGACGTAACTGTACGTCATATTCCCGCCATAACATGTGCTGAGTTCTGGAAGCCCCAATTCTTATAGTGCTTATATCATTAAAAAATGCTCGAGCATGATCTGTGACTTTTCAAAAAAATATATTTAGCAGCAAAAATCAAAGTCATTTGTAATATTTCTAACTTTTGTATCTTTAGATTTATGTTCAGTTTGTATTTGCCATACCTCAAACACCAGTTGATGCTGATTACACTGTTCCTGCTGATTGGTCTGCATGCAAAAGTTTTGTAATGTCAACAAATGTTTTGTACCATATGTTTTCGTTTGTAGCCAATGATAGAGCCATTTTAACAAAGCCTGAACTTTGGGTAGTTGTGTTAAACCAGCAATGTGACGTAGTCCTGTCTATTTCATTGTCAGCTACTCGGCCATGGCTCTCTGAAATCTGCAAGATTTGTCTGGCTTTTGAGCTAAGACTACGCAATCGGTGCACACTTCGCTTGAAACCGCGTCATTTTTACCTTGTTTTGACGCAAGAAATAGATAGCTACGTCCTACTGAAAGTCCAAGGTCTTGTGAAAATGGTTCTACATTTGCCACCAAATCAGCTGTTACACAGACAAATCACAAGCACCTTTTCTCACAATAAAAATATATATACATTGTACCTAATACTACAGAAGGTGCACATCGCCGCAATCTTCGATTATTCAAAACCGTCACACCAGCTGGAAGTTTTGCTTCACCTTGAAACTCGTCAGTAAAATTATTTTGCGATCCTCTTCGTCTTCTGATCGGTCCTTCAACATCTCAGGTTTCTCCAAAACGGTTCATTGCACTTTTCATTAATAAAAATCACCCCTCAATCTGCATATTCTGCAATGCACCGTTTTGGTTGAATCGATTATAAGCTAAGGTGTTGATGGGCCGATCGGAAGACGGAGAGGATAGCAAAATGATTTACTCATGAGTTTCAAGCATACAGACTCTTTGTTTTCCACTGAGTTAAATATTCTCAACATGTTTTAAGTGATGGATGCCGATGAATCATTTTCGATTCGAGATACAGCGGAAAAAGAACTTGCATCTGTTTGCGCATGCTCCTAAAGACTTTGGGTTGGATAAAAGCCGAAAGTGATTGGGACATGAAAGGAAATGCCGTATTATTAGGAAATAACAGAATATTATAAAAAGGTTTACCGAGGTTACAAAAGGTAAACAACATCAGTTTACAATGGGGCAGACAATTTTTTTTTTCATTTATTCATTTTTGGGAGTTGATTTTAATCAACTCTCCTATGCACTTACTCAGGCAAACCGAAAGTGAAACAGTGTTTGGACCTAAGCACAAATCAATACCGCTGACAACACTTAGTTCCTGAAAATAATCGATAAATTCGATGCAATGTATTCTGAAGCATTGTTTTTCAAGAAAACCTATTTTTGATATCATAAAAATAGTAAGATTTTAAATGGTACAAACAGTTTAGATATTTTTTGAAGTCGTATGCATGTATTCATACGCTAGACTTCAATGTACTAGTCTCGTTCAAGCAGACGCTCGGCCGTCTCCGTTAATATCCGATAAAACAGTGAGTCTCTCTTGCTTGTCAGAGATAAACGGAGACAGTCGAGCGTTTGGTTGAACAAAACTAGAGTTCAATCTTGCCTGGATCCATGCAATTTCTCAGAAATATTTCGATTATCGATACTACTTGCCATGCAAAATAACATATCGCTGATTTTAAAATAAATGATAATCGATAAAATCAACTCCCGTCAGTACTTGAGTACTTTGATTTAAAAGTTGCATATAAGCGCATTGAGGTACACTTTTCTCCTCTCATTTATAGATTTCAATAAAATATATACCATTTTTGAATAAGTTTTCTCGTTATGTCACAAATGAGATAATTTTATTACTATGCCCTGAAAATTGCTGAATCATACCGGAAACAGTTATATTGCCCTCCCGGAAACAGTTATATTTCACAGGAAATAGTTATATTGCCCTCCCGAAACTGTAATATCACCATCGCGTGCAAGAATTCTGCATATTAATTACGTCAGGTTCAAAATTCAACGAGCCAGTTGCTAAGCAAACGTAAACAGATCCGCGAATTTTAAACATGTCAGGCCAACGTCTGCGGTTTGTTCATCTAAATTCAGATGAACTCGATAGTTTAATTGATGAAAAAAATTCGGCAAATACGACAAAAGTGATAAACTCAAGCGTAGGTGTTTTAAAAACATTTTCCTCTGCCTTGTGAATTACATGTAAATAAATTTGTTGATAACCCGAGTTTGATTTAATTAAAAATGTTATATAACATATATTACATGTCTTCTCGGGCGACAATACCAGAATATTTGTCCCTCGGTGACAGGAAAGCCCTGGAGTGTTATGTCGGCCTCTGCCTTCGGCATCGGGCGACATAACACTCCAGGGCTTTTCTGTCGCCTCGGGGCAAATATTCTGGTATGTCGCCCTCGAAGCCATGTAATATTATATAAATAGTGCCTGTTTGGGAGGGTAACAGTTGAAATTGACATCCCGAGAAAACCATTGTCAACCGATGCGAAGCGGAGGTTGACAATGGTTTTCGAGGGGTGTCAATTTCAAGTGTTATCCTCCCAAACAGGCACTATTTATTTTGTTATACTGAATGTCTTCATTTTTAAGAAACTTTTACTGCTTTTATATAGGAATAACGTGAATTCTACAGCGAACCGTACGCGCATAATTTTCGCGCATGTAACATTTTTTAATGTTACCCGTTGCTAAGTGCGTTGCTAACGCTGAGGGTAATAGAAAATATTATTAACTGCGTCTTAACCAATCAGATTTCAGTATTTAACATGAAAGTATAACAAATGTATAATATTGACTAGCTGATGGACAAATTGTACCTTATTGAGCTGAAAATACTGTAGATTCCTTATTTTACGCAAGAACATAGCTCCGTTATTCAACCGTTTTGCATCAATTGCGAGAATACTTAGTATAAAATCGCAAACCCAAAATATATCATAATTATATGTAGTTCACATCCGTCAAAAAATAAAGGCAAGATTTCAAAATCTGCAAGGTCTGCTTCTCGCGATTTTTACGCAGATATTCATTCCTAGCGATTAATTAGGAATCTACAGTGTTTTTAAGGTACTTCACTAACTTATACTTTTTTAGACAATACGTCACAAGATGGCAATTTTACGCGGATATTTATTCCCCGTGATTTTGATGTTTTGTTAAATTTTGAATCAATCGGATTAGCTGTATATTGTCATAGCTCAGTGGTTAAAAATCTGCGGTTTGTGAATGATTATCGCAGATCATGAGTTCAAGTCCGCCTGGGGCTTTTGGTCATATTGACTGAACCCATGATTTAACAAATATCGAATTTTAACACAATTTCCAATTTATTTTACATATCATATGAAAAGATAAACTTTTGAAAAATTACGGTGTTCAAAATTAAATAAATCAAATTAAAAAGATAAAATAGAATTAGGCGTTGGGCCAACACCAAAATATTGAGTTTTCCTTCCGCTTCATATACACGCAAGCGCAGGGGAATGTAAATACTGCAGCGTGGCATACATCATAAGCCAGAAGTCTCTCATTGAAACATGATGTCTTCAAGAACTATATATTTATTAAGATGTATTCTCTATTAATGCGTATTTCTTACCCCAGACATCGAATAGCTTCAAATTCAAATTCTTTTTTCAGTGTGTCAATCCCACTGTAACTATTTTTAGACAGAGATCGCAATCACGTGACACTTAACCAATGTCCAAAACAACTCAGTTTGTTTACATGTTCAATTTCCGGATGAGCTTGATTGACTTGTAAATTGATAGGTGATGACTTATGACCCGTGAAACTTTCGGTACATGAAATTTTGAGTAGCTCTTTTTATTTTCGTTGTCAGAATCAAAAAGTAAAACATCTATTTTGAGTCAACGTAAGATAATTTTTCATCCAAAATTGCCATTGTTTTGGCCTATTTGATTAATATATATATCTTATTCATCATGCTTTCTATTATGATCAAGGGATTATTTTTGCTGATTTGAGAAACTATTTCAAGGTGTAGTGATCACAAAACGTTTTCATAACATTTTATTCTGGTTGTAAGGTTGATTTCCAAGAACGTTTCCATAAAAACATTTTTAGAACGTTTAAAAAACATTTTATTTTTGTTGTAAGGATGCAAAAGAAAACATTATTAATACAACATTTTAAAAACATTTCCGTTTAGTTTTGACAACGTTGTAAAAACGTGATGAAAAATGTTATGGTTATTTAGCATAAAAACATTTCTAAAATATGTTATAAAAATGTTTTATTTGTGATTTTTATAACACGGTCAACTAGAAATGCCTGACGAAAATTGCTTTCATTGAATTGGTATTTCAAATGTATATTTCTTTATCGTCAGAAAACTGCTTATCATAGAGAATGAAATGTTATAAGACAGCATAATAAAAACATTACCCGGCAATGTTTGCAGAACGTTTTTAAAACGTCTAAATAATCGAATTGTTTTTTTTCTCTTTTAAATGCTAAAGATTAGCATACCTCAGTTATGCCATGCTACGGACAAAAAATGTTAAGCAATAACTACATTATATAACACCATATATTAAATATCATTATTAATAAACAAGATTAATTGATTTTCATATTTATACCGTTTGTTGTGTTTTTGTAAAATTTAAATATTATAAAGACAGAGCATGCATCTAACTGTGGAAAATATATGAAATACTTAAAGTGCAGGGCATTTGGGTTTTCCCTTTCAATTTGTTTATTGCGAGTTAATTGAATGTCACAGCGAGATGCCATGGCCAGGGTGAAAGCAGCCGACCCCAGTTATACAGTTTCCGCGCTATTTGTTATCTATTAAGTGGATCAGAATTTTTGAAAAACCCACGCCATTTACAAAGAGCAAGGATTTAGAATGGGGATATTTTCGGTAAATGTAAGTATTTTTTATCATTCAATGCAGAATAATAACTTTGGTAGTGTGCACATGTACATTTAACTGCTTTGCACTAAGCCATATCATATCTGTACCTTGCTTGTGTTATTTATTTGGCAATACATGTTTACATACGCTAGCAATATGCAACTCATTTGTGGTAATTCCAATACCACGTTGTTTTCAACTTTCAAATAAAGCTCCCAGAGCTTGACTACAGTGTACCATTCCAGAGTGAGAAGTTTAGTTTCATTGTGTTGATGTTAGCCGAATATATGACTTTCATGGACCGGAGTATTGAGCATATAGGTATTTGAAATTTATTTCCCAGCATTATATATGTATTTTTATATATTGAACCAAATGCAATTGTTGATTGAACTTAAATTGCTATTAAAATGCATCACAGGAGAAACAATTTTAATGATTCAACTAGACTTAGACCCTTGCGTGCACGGGTTGGCATTGCATATTATGTCGGGCATTTACGAAATAGATACATCAAATTTGCACACCATGTTGACATTCAGAAATCTTGGAATTTTTCATATTAAACGCACTGAGTTAGAGTTATCTCCCGTAATTTCTTTTATGAACAGAAAATATAAACATGATAAATAGCAAATTTCATCAGTTGTATAAAAAAATTTGTCAAAACAACAACCAGGAACCTGCGGTACGGGACACTTAAAGGAACACTTAGATTACACACACACACACACACACACACACACACACACACACACACACACACACACATATATATATATATATATATATATATATATATATATATATATATATATATATATATATATATATATATATATATAAACCCAAGACTAAATGATAAATAAATGTAATGATTACATGAATAAGATTAGTTACATGTAGCAATAAATGTACATGTAGCAATAAATAATATACTTGTACATGTATAACTATTTACCAATACCATAGAAATTCAACGCGCGTGATTCATTGCAAGCGCCTTTTTTTTTTTTTTTTTGGTTTTTTTTTGGAGATACATGTACATCAATGTACAGTGACACGATACTTAAAGCTCCAAAAATGTAAAGATACGTAAAAAAAAATTATACATGTACATGTATACAAATGTTGAATATAACGATGTCTATTTATAGGTTTGCTTATATAAAAAAATTGTAATGTGACAATTATATTTTTATTATTAATCACATAATTTGATATGATTAAATATAGCGTTCCGGATTGCTAGATTTCTTGATGCCATTTTGAGAACGAGGACATAATTAATAGCCGAGAATACTGCCTTGTTAATTAAGCATGGAGATTAATATCCTCAGTAAATGGGTCCGAATTAATTAAAACGCCTTTAAAACCCGCCTGATTAAATACTCACCAATTAACAGATTCATTGCTATTTCATAATTTGAGTAAATGTCTACTGTAAATGGATTACATTGATATATATTTCCGCGCACCTGATGAATTATTCAGAATCTTCAAGTGCAGAATTAGCAAAGAAAAGTCAAAGCGGATTTTGGTAAAGGTTTCTGTTCTTCATTTAACAAATATCCATGATACGGATGAGTTTTTATGTTCCTAAATTACTAACAATGCTCGGATTTAAAAAAAGTATTTATTACTTTACTATTGATTAATATTTTTTATTTAGATATGTCCTGCTTTTTTTCAGAATTAATTGCGAAATGGACTTCTCTAGAAACAATATTTCATTCATAATCGAAGACTGGAACACTTCAAATATACCGGGTAAGTTTCTTTGATTAAAATGTAATGTTTCCATCTACATGTAAATATTGAATTATTTAAAATCACGATCAAATTTAACAACAGTAAAACCAGCTTTTACAGCAATCAAACGTATATTTCATATATTAACATGATCAGAGTTATGAGGAGTATATATTACAACAACGGAATTTTCTTCTTGTTATATTCAGGTTTGGTTGGAGCCATTTTATACACCGTGGCGGCAGCTTTCCTATGTGAAGCCTTACACGTGTTTATTAAAGTCCAAGAGCTTAAGTTGCACTGCAGGTAAACACCATAAAAAAATTATTTCCTATGAAAAGATGACGACGATGATGATGATGATGATGATATAATGATGAAGATGATGATGATGATGATGACGATGCTTTAATATATTTTAAAAATTTTAATCAAACGAATGTAATCATTTAATCGATATTAAACAATAAATATTTAAACATTAAGATTCTACATGCTTTAAAATCTATTTTCGCAAGAAACTCAAAGTCCCGGTGCATTTGGGTCTGTCCACGTGTCACGTAGTCCTGACAGGGGTACGCATCAGCCTCGTTCTCGCTGTGTTGTCCGGAAAAAATGTGGGTGTGGATCTCGATGGGAGTGGGTGCTGGGACCGGCTATTTCTTTTTGAGACCGTGTCTGAACAGCGCAACATCCGGGGTATCAGAAGATGATGACGTCAACTGACATGGTCGTGCTCGATTGAAGACAGTCAGGAAATTAGGCCATTACAGCGTGCACAAATCGGCTCAACAGATATGCAGTGCACAGGATGAAAAACGTGACGATTACTATAAACAGACGACAGAAAACAACAACAATAATACAAACAACAGGTTTTGCACGGACAGACAGACGCCGCCATTACTCCACAGAGCTCCACAATGTGGAGAGGTACCGACACTCAAGGAAGAGCACTCCTCCACTACTTTCCTCCCGAGCGCACAACCCACCTGCACAATACAGAACATGAGCAACGAGGAACGATGGGACTACATCCGGGAAACTTTCCAGAAGCTGTCCCGTTCTCACCTGTACGCCGGGCTGGAGAGACGCCGGATGCAGGATCAGAGTTATCTCCCTTGTCAGAGCCCGCACAACACTAGCCACGCACACTGGGAGAGTTCCTTCGATGTGTCCGCCGTGGACTTCAACGATCTGCTGAACGAGGAGTCGTACCGGGCGAAGGAAATCGCCCAGGGATCCTGAGGGCGTTAGCTTGAGTTAACAAGAGTGTCGACCCACGGGACAGCCCTCACAGCATATTTATTAAGGTGTCCATCGAACCTGAAGGTGTCATTGATAGGAAAAGACATATCCACCTAGCATATTCCTTCGGTTACCGGGACCCGCCGTTACCAATTTCTGTCATGTGTACCCTGAAATATGAAGTTTTACCTAAAAATGCTATGAACTTGTCTTAAATTACGAATTTAGTTAATAAGTACTGCGCTGAGTGACTTCAATATGTTGGGTTCGATGGTGCCATATATCTTATTTCAAGGGTTATTCCTAGTTAAGAAGCCGGTGTGCTGATGAAGTTCACTAGCACTCTAAAGCACAGTCACATTTTCTAAACGTCTCGTGCATATTTACGTTCTAGACACAAATGTGCATATCTAGGTCTTGACCCTTATTGGAAAATTTACATTTTTAAAAATTAAGCAAAGAAGTTACCGAAAATAGGCATCGGACTCAAGCAGTAATATTCTCTTGGAGGAAAAAGTTTAGATCCGCGCACAAGTCACCTGTTGCTACATGTATTGAGTTATTTTATGTTTTGTAAATAATAATTGTTTATTCATCGTTATTTTCTACTCGTTTCTTTGCTTTGTATAGTATGTTTAGAAGTAAGCGTTTAACATTTTAAATTAAAAAAAAAACCCAGAAGAGGTCCAAGGAAAGTGATATAGATAACATCGATGTCGTGTGTAAAACGTTGCACTGAGTTTAACGTTTGTGCCTGTTCTATTTATAATATTAATTTAAAAATTTGTGTTCAGACATATATACCTTTGATTAATTTATTTTGTTATCTATATTGAATAGTTACTATTTATACTAATAAAACATATTTTCAAATTAGAAAAACAAAACTGCTATTCGTTAACAATCGCTCTAGGTTGTGAGTGACAAAATACCCACCCCCCCCCCAAAAAAAAAAATGCATGTAAGAATGGTGTTATTTCGTTTTTTTTTAATGTTACAATAAGCAGTCTAATTGTAGTGAACAACTATTATAAAATCATAACAATGCATAAATAAAAAAACCATCATTTTGGAATATATTAGTTCGTCCTTGTCTTTTACACACATGTACTGTAGTTCCGACGTTTTATATGTATAACGGATCGATATACATTTAGAGGATAAAACAATATAATAGAAAAAAAACCAAAACACTAATTTATTAACTATAGTTACAAAATCTACAGAAACAAATGCAAAATTAAAATATGTTTTTAAATACAACAGCTGAATTCCACACGCAGATGACATGATTGCCCTGTAGCTATTTTATTTGTGATAGATCTAAATTTAATCAACGTTGACATACAATAAGCATGCAAGATATACATAGAGGATATGGCATGAGAATTGATATACATGTAATAAAAAGACGTAAAAATAAAATCATTATCTTATTTTCAAAGCAACAACAATGTACTGTAAAAGAAGATGTTTAACTTAAAAAGTAAAAAATATAACGCTTGATATGACACTTCATTCGACTTCCTTTAAACTCTGTAAACCAATTTCTATTCGCAAGCAAGGTTCATGAGAGCCTTGTTGTCGAGAGTATTTCCCGCCAAGAATGTAAACCATAGTCCAGATAATTTTCATCTTTATCCTGAACAGTGGTCTGTGCAAATCAATCAAACAATCTATCTATCTATCTATCTATCTATCTATCTATCTATCTATCTATCTATCTATCTATCTATCTATCTATCTATCTATCTATCTATCTATCTTTCTTTCTGTTTGATTAAATTTCATCACTTTCACACATTTTGTACAAAATAGTACAGGTGCATGTTACAGTAAACAAAAATTATAATAAATGGTGAAATGAAAAGGTGGTTTTTTTTTTTTATCGAAGACTTCCACTAAGTCTTACATTTTTGAATCATTAACGTGTGGGACCAAGTCCAAGTAATTGTCTTTTGAAAAAATTACAATAACAAAGTCCTGGAAATCGTGATATTATACAGTGTATATCAAACCTGGTAAATCTGCGTGTTTTCGTGTCTCTCGCATGCATCACAAGTTTTCCTTACTTTTATACTTAACAGTCTTCTTTATGCAATTTTTTTAACGAATATTATGAAATATTTTGTTGCGTTCAGTTTCACTTCTTGCAAATTTATTCAAAACTAATGCTATTCGATATTGTGTGGCAATCTGTATTTTGTGGTATGGTTCCTGTCTCAGTGACTGTTGATAAGATTGTAACGCCCCGTGTAGGTCCCCCACAACGTGCTGACAGATCCCCAGTATCTGCCATGAGATGTCTCTTGATTCTAAATCTACATATCTCCCGTCATCATAGAGCAGCAGTGTCTGTAGGTCTGTCAGTGACTGTAGACACTGGGACCGGTTACCTAGTTTGTAGTTACTTAACACGCTTAACATGTCTGTCATTACGTAGGGAGAAATATACAAGTCATCAACACCGTTATCTTTACCTGCTCTTTGTTCTAAAACCAGTTCCATAATGTAATAAAACTCTTTATGAAGATATACATCGTATACCCAAGCTTTCTTCATACGTTTAGACAGAGACCAACCAGCCACACATTCATTGTTCCTTTCTCGGTCTACTGTGTCATACATGTACATGATATAGGGCTGAGTGAGTCTTGATTTAACCAGAGCTGTAACATGAAGCGCCTCTCTATATCTACATGTTCTGTAGTAAAACATAGCAAGATTCAACAAACAAGACACATCACCCACTCTACCTGCGAGCTTCAACAAGTTAATATTAAGTATATCTGATCTGTAGACTTTCTTGTTTGTATTACTTGATAAACTACTAGTACTGAGATTTATGAATGCTGTTGCAACTAAAACATCTGCAGTACAGTACTGTAATGTTAATTTCTCATATTCTGTAAGCGACTGATTTGACACAATTAGTATGAACCTCAAAATTAGATAATTTTTCTGTATGTTATCTTCTGCAAAACTTTTAGTTTCTATCTCTTGTCTGATACAAGCATCTGTATCAGCGGCATTCTTCATATGACTTAGAAGTGGTTCTTTTCTGACAAGACTGTTACATATAACTGGTTCAATCATTTTTCGGACAGTCGAAGTTTGTAACAAACAGGCCACGCCCATTTCGTAATACATGTTAAGCTGTTCTAACAGACACTTTCGTGTGCGTTCCCCTCTAACTGTCGACAATTTACTGGCAAACATGTTGTTTTGAGGGACAAAAAAGTTTGGAAACACACCACGATGAACGCATTGTAACAAATATTTAAAACATTTCCAGAAACAATCCAATAAGTTATTTGGACACCATGTAATATTTCCTATTTGTATCAGCCAGAACATCGTTGTCTTCACAAAATATGAACACAGGAGTGGTTCTTCTATTTTAAAATTGATGACTTCCTTTAGAAATATTTTCAATAGTCCGTAACACAGAAATTGCGTATGATTCATAGAATACACCAGTTTTTGTTCTGCCTGGGAAAACGATAATCTCCAATCAAGTTCATTTTCATCGCCTGCTATTTTAAGTCCAATGGGCACAAAATGACAACCATTCCTAAGAATATCATTAAACACGTGGTTTTGAGGCCAGTTATGCAGAATGCATCTTTTTCTCCAATAACAGGTTAACCGTGACCAGTGGGAACAATGAAAACAAAGAGCAAAGTCAATATCTATAACATCAATGAAACCGTTTGCACAAGGTCCATGGGTTTTTGCATTGTTAAATGTTTTCTTTCCACTAACCATCGTCAACAATCTTTGTCTCCACCTCACACATGACATGTACATGCCGTCATTAAATGGAACAACTGACGATTCAATGAATCTATCTCGTGGTGACGTCAGAAGTTGTAGTCTGACAAACCCCGGTGGTGTTTCAGTGTCCTCCATGAGAATAATTGAATGTTTTGGCAGATCATAAGCACTGGACTGTGATAGGTCAGTTATTACTTTATGATTGGTAGACCAGAGCATCCTGTCCAAGTCAGAAGATTCAACTCTAAAACCTTCCCTATAACTACCACTAGTCATATATCGCATACCATTATATATTTGTACAGGTTTCTTTATCATCTCCTCCATGTCCGCCACCTCCCTCCTAACGGTCACGTCTGTCGGTGTCCCTATATAACGACACAGACCCACGTACAGGGCCTCAGACACACGGCAATTGTCAGACATTCCGTGATTTGAACTTATGTCCAATTATCTCATGTTTCTTTTATAATATTCAACAGAAATTATTTACCATTTCCATGTATCACACAGTCATATACACCTTTGTTCTTGTTTACCGATCGTTTACCTGTATCTGAAAATTTCCAGCCTAATAATAGCAATACTAAAAACTAACCTGGTTTTTTTTATCGAATGTCTACTTTCGGTTTAGATGCTTACCAATCGTATATATGCCCGTATCTGAAAAACAATGTAATAGCAATAATAAAAACTATATCTTGTTTCGCTTTAGATTATCTGACAAATTATTAACGACAAGATTTTCTGTGATAAAAGTTTAACCCAAAGTCGTATCTTAATTTTTCCTTTTTTTTTTTAATTTAACTGAGATAATTTTATTTTCGTTACAGAAAATAGAAAAAAATATATGATTTTCCAGACGACAATCACGCTTGTTTTGTACATTAATATTCAATAAGAATTAATAACGATTGTAGCTAAGGTTTCATTAATTTAAAAAAGAATTGGGTTTAATGGTACGAATTAAATAATTCATGCATTAATTGGATAATATAGTGGTTTAAATTACCAACCGCACAATGCTAGTATCTGATCAATATTTGTAGAAAAACCTACATTAGGCACAGGTGGATTCACCAAACAAGTCTTAAAATCTAGTACTTTGTCTCTAACTAAACATTTCATCACAATCTACAACTCAAAAAATGTGGGACAGTGACTCTAAACTCTAAACAATCTAAGAGTTACACATGTTTATTGACGAAGTCTTCAGTTGGTAATGTCAAAGTATACACGTTACACATTATTATGAACACCATATAAAGCCCACTTTTAGGTGAAATTAGGAATAGACAATTTATGGCAAAGGAGAAAGGCCATTGGGCCACATCACTCATCTCATCAAATCAATATAAATATTTGAACATCTCAGCAACTCCTTCCAATATAAATATATGAACATCTCAGCAACTCCTTCTAATATAAATGTATGAACATTTGCACTAGTCTGGGATTAAAATTTTACTCGCCTTTGCTTAAGATTTTACCCCTAAAAATTTAATCTGAGACTGGCGAAAATGAAGCCTGAATGTACGTAAAGCGAATTTTACTTCATTTTTATTTACAATATATTCAAAACATACATCTTACAAAAAATACATGAATTTTTTTAAGTCAGCCTCGTTGAAAATTTCCTATGCTCAAACTTGGTCACAAAAATATTAGAAAAGTACCGAGGTCTGAGAAAAATTGAATAATTTATTTAATGTATATATAGAGTTATTTCTCTCTCTCTCTCTCTCTCTCTCTCTCTCTCTCTCTCTCTCTCTCTCTCTTTTTCATACAAGTAATCAACTAGATAATATTCCGCACATGCGCGGAAAATTAACACTCTATGTTATATAATACTATGTTTCTTGTAGGAATTTATGTGCATGGCATTTTTTTGCTTTTTGATGGAGCTAAAAAAATTTCCTTTTTTATTTTTAACCAAGCAGTTGGTGCATAATGCATTCAAGAAATGAATTGACTCACTTTATTTATTCAACATTTGCCAGATCTGAATTTCTATATGTATATACCCTAAATAAGTTCCTAGTAAATATGTTCACTCTTCAGGTAATCAATTAATACTATTTCATTGCAAGAATATATTTTGATGCAAAATCGAACAGTCTTGGATCCACCAAAGCAGTTCAACCACCTTACTCTCTATTTCGGGCTGGTTTATCTAAAATAAAATTAGCTTTTAGAATTTGACTTTCAATAACTTTTTATCAGGTAAAATTCAATTATAGTTTACGGACATCGACTCACACGTGTTGAAATACCAAAGGTGTAAGCATCTACTCTGGTGCAGGCATTTCGTAGTTTTTTAGTGTTTTTTTTGGGCAAAATGTCTTAATTTATAAGTAAACAGTCTGATTTATGTTAGATAATTCCTGAAAAAATTGATATAGACTACATATTGCATTGCATGGAAAATCTTTCTCTCTCTCTCTCTCTCTCTCTCTCTCTCTCTCATCAATTTATAATGTGACTCACATGTGCTTAAGGACAGGATCGACCCCCCCCACCCCCAGATTATAGACCCCCGGGACTTTATTGTTATTGTTTTCATAAAATTATCCTTCTATGACATATTTTTAGTCTAATTTATACATTCGTTACCCAAAATTACCTAAAACAAATATTTAAAAAAATCAGACTCTCTACATGTGGGTGTTGCTAAAATGCGGAACGGAACGGAAAACGGAAAATCTTATCTAATGTTATTTACTTCATAAATTTGTTAATCATGCTAAAAACGATATACTTAATGTAATTTTTTAATTTTTTGGAAAGATAAGCAATATAAGATTATTTATTCAAGAATAATTATTTCACTCGATATTCATATATACCTCGGGGTTCAAGCGATTCCCTTTCAGAAGCATTCACAATTCTCATTATTCTTGATTAAAAACGTCCTCTTCTGGCTTATCAGCTGATTTCAATACACGGCTGTAAATAAAGAAGTGTACGGTGTTTTGAATTTCAACGGACCCGGTTGATAACTTGAAAAACTGTGCAAGGTCTTCTGAGTAACTTACAACTGGAGAAAACATGTCAACATTTGCCATTATAAATCTCCGTAAGAAATCTGTTTTCGATCCTGTGATTTTTCCGATTAAAAAATGATAATGTGTCAATGAAGTTTTGTTGGATATTTCCCGTTTAATCTATTTTAATTGCATCTTTTACAGGTATTTGTATTTTTTAAAAAATCGTCCAAATGTGCTGTATGAATATTATGGGATCGACAAACTATAGTCCCAATTTATAATAGGAAAATCAAACCAGGCAATGTCTAGAGCTCTCTATTCGGATCATATGTATATAGCTGCAGGAAAAAACAACTGCCAAGAATTACAAAATGAAAATTTACACGTATTTGTATTACATGTATCGTTTTTTAGTTTATCCATGCAAATGTGATATTGTGGAAACATAAACTAAAGAGCATCCCGTGATTTAGCATGAATGTAATGCGCATGCGCAAGATTGTAAAATCCGAAAAATTCAGACGATTTCCGGATTTGTGGTCTTTCGATTTCTCGGTATTAAAGCTCAAAATTTCGAGTCTATTATTTTAATATAGTAGTATAGATTCCACTGACCAGATTTTTTTTGTTTCAGGGCTAAGAAATTCAGTGAAACACATCTGTTGCAACTATAATCAAAGTACTGAAGTATTGACTGGAGTTGATTTTATCGATTATTATTTACCTTAAAATCAACGACATGTTATTTTGCTTGGCAAGTAGTATATAATCTGTATTTGAAATACGCACATTTTTAAAATATGAATTCTCGGACTTTTCCGACAAGAATATTGAGAAAACCTCTTATGAATCATGTTGTGTAATATTTAAAAATGGAATCGATTCAATCAAACTATGTATCGGTATTCGAAATTTTTCAAAAATTGTATGGATCCAATCAATAATGAACTCTAGTCCGTTCAACCATATGCTCGGCTGTCTCCGTTAATCTCCGACAAGTAAGGGATACATATACCAGGTCACGTGATAGCTTGATGATGCGACCTCTAAATACTAGTTTAGACTGACTCTCTAACACTGTGCCGGATAATTATGCCAGTGCCAAGGTGGCATTTTTGCACCCGCTTAAGCTGCATGTATCGAAAAATTCAAATATGCCATATGATAGACCATTGCTTAAAGAGTTAACAACCACCTTTGTTATCAGTGTATCTCACCTGTCAGGGAAGATATTTACCTTTCAAAAATAAATTCCTATAGGAAAATAATTTTTCCCATAGGAAAATCAATATTCCTATAGGTAATTTGAAATTTCCTATCGGAATACAAGAACTTCCTATAGGAATTTCAATTCCGATAGGATTTGATAAAATCCGGTAGGAAAACTTAATATCCTATAGGAAAACTACATGTCTGAATCAAATTCCTACAGGAATTACCATTCTCCTATAGGAAATATAATTCCTACAGGACTTTTAAAAAATCCTATAGGATTGTCAATATTTCCTGTAGGAGAGTCAATTCTCCTATGGGAATTATCATTTTCCGATGGGATATTAATTTTCAAAGGTAAATATCTCACCTGTCAGGTGAAACACACTAAAAACAATAGTGGTTATATACTCTCTAGACAATGGTCTTCCATTTGGTATACATGGTTTTTTCCGAAACTGCATCTTAAGCGGGTGCAAAAATGCCACCTTGGCACTGGCATAATTATCCGGCACAATGTTCTCTGCTTGTCGGGGATGTACGGAGACAGCCCATGGCTGAACGAGACTGTAGTGAACTCTGGCGTAGGAATACATACGACTGCAAAAAATTTCTAAATTGTTCGTACTATTTAAAATCTGACTATTTTCAAGGTATTTATAAATAAGTTTCCTTTTTAAAAATGCTTTAGCGTACATTACATCGAATTTATCGATTATTTTCAAGAACTAAGTCTTGTCAGCGGTGTTGATTTGTGCTTAGGTCCAAACACTGTTTCAGTTTCGCTTTGCAAGAGTAACTGCATAGAAGAGTTGATCAAAAATCAACTCCCAAAGATCGAAATGTGTGAAAACTTTTTCAGACAATTGTGAAACTGTGACTATTGGGATGCTGTGAAGTCTTGATATCTAATGGCAATGGATTATACTGTGGATTTATATCGTTAATTTTGTGAAGTATAGTTCTGTGATAATACAGTTGGAAAATTTTAAATGATGTTGTTTTGTTGTGTATATGAAAATGTTTAAGACTCATGTCCTTCATATTTAAAACTATTGTATTAAAAACCTTAGGTTTGAAAAGTAGAAAGGAAGTTTCAGAGGGAAATGAAAATGATCCCTTAATGATAACAAGCAATGTTTAGAAAATGTTTCTTTCAAACGTTTTGTAAACATTTCTTAGAAATGTTTTAAGAAAATGTTATCATAACGTAACAAAAACCACACAGATTTACGTTGTAATAGCGTTTTTAAAAATGTTTTGTAAACATTTCTTAGAAATGTTTTTAGAAAATGTTATTATAACGTAAGAAAAACCACACAGATTCACGTTGTAATAACGTTTTTAAAAATGTTTTGGTAACATTTCTACAACGTTTTTAAAAACGTTTTTAAAACGTTGTTGTGTTAACTGGGGAGTCACCTTAAAGATTTTCAAATGTGATGTGAAGCTAAAAGACTTACATGGGATTGATGTCCATGTGATTAGTTTTTATCTTTGATAGAAAATGGGATTATATATATATTAAGGAAACATATACATCAAAGGTAAAGTATATGCAAAATTAAAATTCTCAATTTTTTTTCTTTTAATCAATTTCCTGGGGGCCGTATTTCACTTCATCCACTTGATGTATTGTGTATGTTTTACCGGATGTTGTTAAATAACCCTTTACCACAAAATGAGTGCTAATTATGTCCAATTTCCCGGTGTTGTAAATAGGAAGTCGAAATCATGTATTGTGCACTAAAATAACCAACCGATACATATTTCATTTTGTAAGTCGCAGTCTGTTTTGTTATTTCAAAGACAGTCGCATATTTACCAGAAAATGAAAAAGAGTAACAAGAATATCATCCGGATTCTGTGTGTACTGGTGTTGATTTATATTTTCTGCACCCCTTTCAGAAGGCAAAATGACAAGACAATGGAAAATAATCATGGACGTATGAAGATCTACATCGATGCAGATGTTGTTCATCCCCAGCCTGATAATTCGCTTGCCTGTGTTGAAAATGGGGAAAATGTGTTTTTGTTCATAATGATACCCAGCGCCATTACAAACTTTGAACAAAGAAACGTCATTAGGAGAACCTGGGGCGACGTCTCAAAAGTTCGACCAAACGTTGTGGTTAGGTTCATCGTAGGAAGGTCTGAGCAGCCGTTTCTACAGGAACTGGTGCTAAAAGAGAATCGCATCCATCATGATTTGGTCATTAAAGATATTCCCGAATTCTACGAAAATCTTACTCAGAAATCCGTGGCTATGTTGAGTTGGATCGTGTCGTACTGTTCCCGAGCTCGCTACTTTCTTAAAATAGATGATGACATGTTTTTAAATCTTCCCAGACTTTTAAACTTTCTTAGTAACCATGCACAAACAAATTCAATCGTAGGGTGCAAATACGAGCATTCAAAACCGCGTCGATATCCATTCTCAAAATGGCGGGTTTCCTGGGAACAATACAGCAAAAGCGAGTACCCAGTTTACGTCTCTGGACCGGCTTACGTAATCTCCGGAGATATTATATCCAAACTCTACCAAGCTACGAAGGAAGTTCCCCAGTTTGTGTTCGAGGATGTTTACATAACGGGCATGTGCAGGAAGCATATCGGGGCCCTCGCAAAATCGCACCCAGAATTCACATGTGGCTACCGTGACGTAGCTCCGTGTGGAAGCCACTTTCGAAACCAAATAACAGGCCACCACTACAGTCCCACCGAAATCGGTCGGATGTGGACAGAACTCCAAGACAGGGGGTCCACCTGTCGCTTGATTGACAGTTTCGGGATTTACATAATAGTTGATTTATTAAAATGGATATTTCTATGATTTGTGTGTTGTATTTTCTTCTAAACATATATGTTAAAACATAGTATACTAGTCATATAACGCTTTAACGTTGTCAATGCCATTGGATATATGTAAGACGTTCAAAGTAAGTCCGATGGTCACGCCAAAGTCCACTGGTCTGCTCTAAAATCCCGATGGATTTATCTGGTTTGCGAATGTGGCTTAATTTTTCTCCTCAAAACATACGCTAGAAAATATTTTTGTTATTTTATTGATAACTTTACCCATGTCACCGATCAAGGCATATCTTATGTCCCCCTGAGAAAACAGATAAGCTTACATTTGTAGAGGTGAAAATTTCCTCATATCGTTGGAAATGAAAAATCAAAGTACTGAAAGTACTGTTAGACGGTGGCGCCGTTTGAAAGTGGCATATTACATGTATGATAATTATTGTTGTCGAAAATCCAAAGTTAGTATCTCATACATGTACTAATACTTAGCGCTTACTCGCACAACTGGTCGTGAGTTTCCTACATGGATAATTCTGTGGAAATCGTAGTTGTGATCACAATCCACACTTTACAAATGTTGTGTCTCTTTATCGTAATCTTTTGGGAAAAACCCATAGATTTATCACAGTAGCCTTTGTAGTATAGAAGTTTGTATCCATATGTTTGTATCTATATGTTAGTATCTATATGTTTGTATCTATATCAGTTGACATTAAAACTCCGTTTTCGGTAATACATGTACTACATGTATGTATTTTGATTGCCCCAGAATGACTCATTAAATATGTGGGTTGCCACCACATATTGAATGAATAAATCAAATCCAAAGCGATTTCATCACAGTACGCCCAAATATTTGATTGTATAAAGAAGGGGAATTTTGGTTTTTTCCCTTTTGACCTTTGGGTTGACCCCGTAAAGGGGAACAACTTTTGAAAAGTGTGGATTGGATATAATAAATGGATAAAATACTTATCAGGTTTTTACGAATTATTTGAGCATACATGTTGTATGTTTATTGTCCCTCTCGACAGCATATTCCCTCAATTTCTTCACGGGGAAAAAGTTGCAGTCTCGTGGACCATCACACTTGCTTTTGTCCTCAAAGTCAGTTAATGCATTTAGGTGTAAAGAAAACGGGATGTTTTACAAGAACCTGTTTGATAAAACTGGTATTGCTTTTGGAATGCACGTCATCGTGAAACAGAAGAGTCAATCAATATTTTATCTTCGACTTTAGTAGATTATTTCCATTTGCTCACTACCAATTTATTTAGAGATACACGAGCTGACACGCCGTGAAATCCATAAGACGTTTTACATCATATGTCTTTAATCCCTTACAAAAAATCTGAACTGAAAATCTTTCAAACATCGTAAAATGGGGTTTGTTTATACATGTAAAATTGTAAAATGGCGACTCGATTTGCACGTGAATTTTACAATCCGATGTCGATCGATTAGCGTGTTTGAGAGAAAGTCAGCAGCAAGTAAAGCGTCAAATTCAGTAGTAAATATTGTCTGATGAATATTGAGGTTTCTGTAATAAAATTATTGTTCCTATAGAGAGAGTGGGTTACAAAATAAGGTAAATCACTGGTCTGTCCAAAATTAAACACATTTGTATCGTAAATTTCAAGTTTTTTGTATGTTTGAAAACACATGCACACTTGTAGAAGAAAGTGTGCCATTGATCGGTTGAAGTTCAATAAAATGTAATTTATGTAATATTCATTGTCAGTATCTGTTGTGAATTCTTAGGTATAAGCTACAACAAAATAAATATTCTGCCTCAACTAAAATTAATGCGTTGAAAAATTGCTGAAATATGAAATGGCAAACTTGTTTAAATAGTGTGGTTCTGACAATTGTTTACATCATAAAAAAACAAGAAGCGATTATTGTGAGATCTCCTAGCAAATTATCGCAGTGATGTAGTTTATGCAGCCCTGATACAGAGTTTAACGTCACAACTGGCAGTTGGTGCATAAATTATCGATACCGCGTAATTAAGTTACGGCTCATTTAAAATAAAACACAATTTCATAAATTATTTAAATATATGTACAAAATAATTAGCAGCTATAATGCTTAAAATATCTGATAAGATTAATATAAGTTCTCATACTGAAATCGACACATAGATAAAACATTGCGTGTAACACTGCATACCTAACATACTTATCGTTCCTTATCCGCTAGGGTCCCCGTGAGAAATACTCTTCCGGTCAGGACGGTAGCAATAGACCGTGGCTATTTATAGCCACCGTCTAAAAACGATCAATTGTTCAATTTAGCTCCGTATAACCTATTCTTATCAAAGCATTACAGGTTGTTGTATCAATGCTTATTATTCCACCTGCCTGCATGTACATGTATACTGACAAAAGTGTGTTATTTCTTTGACCACACACGATTGATATACACGTGTAAATATGCACCTCTTCTCCGTGCTTCTTTTTATAGGCAGTTTTTCAGTTTTAGGCGGATTATTAGCATCACAAACAGGTAAGAATTAGAAGTTTCTTTTTTATTCACAGACGGACAGAGAGTCAATACAGTTAAATTGATTATGGCATTCCTTGTTCAAATACTGTGCTTCGTCCATATTTGTATAATTATAAGAATCACTTTTCGTGGATAATAGGTGAAAATTATATTTTCGAGGGTACGTAAATTCGCGGACAATGACCATTCAATTCAATAATGTAATTCGAAATAGCACTTTAATGAACAACGTTTACATTTTTAACTGTCTTTGTCTGTGATAACATTACGAATCAATTTTAAAGTCTATCATAAAAGATGAGCGACACGAAATTGGCGTGTCTTAAAACATAACCGAAAAACGGTATTGGCTGCGCCGTGAAGTACGTGAAAAAAATAGTGGTTTTAAAATGTTGCTTTTAAGTGTACAAATTGCGATTAAGCCCTTCGAGTTCTATTGGATTTGAATACGCCCTTACCAAAATTATCACCTCATAATACTCAAAGAATGATTCCTCATTCCTAAATTATATTTCGTGAATCAACTCAACAACAAAATTTACAAAATTGGTTTAAATTAATAAACCCACTGTAAACACAAAAGCACAAAGTTTAAAACAGTTTTTACTTGTCCGTATAGGGTTCCGTATTTATATGTAAACTTTGACTAATATCTTTTATTTTTTTCAACTTGTGTTAACTCCGCGTACTGTATCCATAAAATATTCTTATGCATATTCTTGTTTTTTATTGCAAGGCAGCTCGAAGGAGTCAATTTCGGCTGAAAATTATAAAAGGTCTAAACAATGCACCAGAAAATTAATTTTTTGTAGGAACAACCGTTGTCCTTACATTTGTTTATATAACAAATATATCAAATGAGAATACTCTAACAACAAAAGTGCTTGCACACTCTCTAGACAATGATTTCTTATATTAATATTTTGGAAATTGAACACACGACAGGTTCAAAAATCTTCCATCGAACTGGTATGATAATTATTTGGCACAGTGCTGTTGAAAAAAAGGTCTGATTTTTTTCCATTTTGTTTTATCCAAAATTGATATCCGATTGATGAGGCTATAACTGACGTACGACCATTACCTCCGCCTGTCAACGCAAAATAAATAAACAAATTAAAAAAAAAAGACACGCTAATGTTGCTCTTTGCCACCAGCGTGACTTTAATTGTTTCAATACGATGTAACACATTACGTAAAATTATTGATATAAAATAATATAACGTAATACTACAATTAAAATAAATTGAATTATGTCACAGTTATGCATTTAATATTAATATGATGAAATAATGATAAAATTTCGAATATAGCACTCACTTCGTCTTGATAATACACAAAAAAGCGATTACTCGTAAGCCAGAAATTTGTAAAACTAGTTTCGAGAAAGCATTTAAAGTAAACTTTAAAAAATTCCTTTATTGAATGTATTCCGAATTACTTCTAAAAACCTGAAAAGAGTAAATAATTTTAGACACCTGCTTTTTTATTAATTATTAAAACTACTTTTGAAAGCTTTTTAAAAACCATTTAGTACGTAATTGTTGGCCAATGGTTTCGTTTTATATTCTATTTAGATGATCTATCCGATTCATCATCAGGACAACTCCTCATAAGGGTCGACTCACAGATACATGTAGAAGCCCCGTTTACCTTTAAAATATTTACCACTATTTTGAATTGTTAGCACATTTTGTACCCTCTGATGTTATTTTATTCATAGAACTACAATTACTGAATTCATCGAAAAACATACCGCACATCTCCTCAGTGTACGTTAGTAAAATCTCAGTTATATCAAGATTGAAAAACATAATGCAAAATACTCGCACATTACTACCCTCAATGAAGATTGGATCGTGTTCGATAAGGATTCCTGTTTTTTCAGATATCCATATGCTTACGAGGAGTCATCCCGGTTTTATAGAAGTTGTACTGTCGCCACATCAGTCCGTTCTTACCATTGAAAGTCAGGTAAACACTACCGCAACATCACACATTATGCATGTATTAAAGTATTAAGCCTATAATGACACATTCTGCACTACATGTATGAACAGCATTTTATTATGAAGAGGCTGAAACCATTTAGCGCTTAAAGATAATTAATTGTGTAACCTTTGCTCCATTTTTGTATATGATTTGGTCTTTTGACGCATTAAAAGCGTTATCAAGAAAATTTTAAAACAAATACATGCAATACGAGACAAATATTAAAGTAGAATGCACATACGGGAGTTAGCATATAATTCTACAAAAAAAAGCACGATTGAAGATTAAATCTTTAGCCAACTACTAGAGAATGCTGAATCGATAAAAAATAATGCAAAGTATCTATATTGAATCAGATAATGGGTACCGGATACAGATCGGCATTCGACATGGATCAAAACCAGACCAGATTAATCATCGATACGGACGAACATCCGGGGTTTTACATTATAAGTCTCATCCAGAACGGGACAATCCTGACCACCAGGTACATTAATGCAGGTAATATACCTATGAACCATCAGGTGATATAGGACAAAGTAAATACCGGAAGGGGGGGATATCATTCGGATCATTCTCGACCTTTTCCGTAACCGATAAAAAGACCCGGATACCAATATATCGATACACATACGAGGTTTATTTTTTTGGTTACGGAAATGGTCGAGTAGTTACGATTCGGGGATTCATTTGGCGGCTGTTACGCTCTTACGCGATAATTGCGGTAGCGTACTACTTCTATGCAGGACAAAGTGAGATAGTTATCTAGATACCAAAATATACATTATAGTATTCCAACAAGTTTATCGCAAAACTATGTTTATTTTTCCTATGAGAAGACAGTACCAAAGTTATAGTGAAATGGTCCATTGTAACTAATCATTGAAAAATATGATTGAAATTGCTTTTTGCCTTTTTTAAATGTATGTAGCTGGCTTGGCCATTCAAATGATTCAAGTCTTTAATACTGATGAAGAGTTTTATTTACTGTTGGTTCTTCAACGTAGGAACTGTAAACAATACAACATTTATTAGTAATTACATAACAACCATACATTAATTTTATTCACTAATCAATGTAAGTAAATAATCAAAATCATTTCTGGTAGCAAAGAAAATATTATGTAGATATTTCACCGAAACATGTAAACAAACCTGGCGCTTTACCTTACTTTACTGTACAAAGGGGAATAACTCTTAGTTACTAATTACACAATAATTTAAGGGTGCAACAAATAATTCCACCAGTAGCAATTTAGGAAGAAAATGAAAACTATTTGATCAAAATACAGTATTGAAATATTGATACAAAATACTAATAAAGGGCCAATTATTATCAAAGTAACGTTTTACTACGCACGGGTCAAAATGGCGCCATGTATAAATCCACCCTAGCAATACTTGTACGTAAATGCTCTCAATACAGAGTAATCGTTATGTCCACATTAAATATAATTTATGTATATAAACAAGATCAAAGACGTTAACTTTAAAGTAGGCATAAGTACATATGCATATAATTGTAAAATACCTTGTTCTCCTGACCAAGTCACTAAACGTTACAATTCGTTCATCATTCTCGTCAAACCATGTGCACAGAGATGATGGGCGGAAGTTACATAATACACTAAGTTTTACCGGACTCAAAAATAGAAAAATTGCCAATCCGCAATTAATTACATAAAATCATACACACATGCAATAAACAAATTGTAAATAAAGGTTATTTAAACGTTTGAAGTTTTGAAGAATTTGCATCATTTACAATGTAATTTCAACAATTGTATTGAAAATCCTTAAATGAAAATTCTTCCAACTGATTCGAGTATTTCATGTCTATAGGTGATTATTGAATATTTACATTGTTTATCTCAAACAATTTCTATTAAAAATTATCAGTCAAAAATTTCAAACTTCAAATGTGACATACTTTGTTTAGTTTGTCAGAAACAAACACAGCTTGATTTGAATCAAACTTACGTCATACAATCACCCGAGTTTCCTCTGTCATATCACGCTGGCATGCGATGCTCGTGGAACATAACAAAATCCACTCAAAATACTTGGTTCAAGATGTCAGCTTTGGAGCTTGGAAACAACTGTTTGACGTCGTTTCAAATGGACTTTAAGGATAAACTCTGTTCCAAGACGAGGGAAAACAAGAGCTTACTCGTAACAGACGACTCCGTATTTTTGACATTCTCTTCTCTTCGACCAGGGGAACCATCTTCTTTACTTGTTGAAGGTAAGACTCGGATATATCTTTCTCTAATTATATAAAAATACTTCTGTTGAGAAGTCATCAGAGCTAGCTATTGTTTATAATTCGTACCGTGGCAAATACGCCGAAAAAACAACAACTCGGGAGAAGGATCTGATTGGTTACTAAGCAAGACATCACAAGAAATCTTGTTTTGTAGTACAGTAATAGTTGGAAACCTTTAGCTTGTAAAGAAGATGTAAAACTCTTTATGCAGTGCAAAATATATCATATAATGTACCGTATTTATCCGCTTTTTTTGCGTGTCAAAATCTGTTACATTTTTAAATTGCGTCAGTTATTTTTTATTACGCTTTAAACAGTTTCTTATTGAAAATGATACAGGATATATTTACTGCGTATTCAATTATTTGCGATTTAAAAAAAATCGCGAAAAAAGATCATCACGAAAAATACCGGATATACGGTATAAGCGTCAATGTTTTGATGTTTTCTTAGGGTGTCTTTGGTTAAGGTATATTGCTTATGTTTGACGTAAACATATAGTCATAGTAAAGTTCATCTGCCAATGTTTACATATTACAGTTTTATAATCGCCATTTTGCTGCATGCGTTTGATTTGATATCTTTTCACAGCTATTTGAAAGTAACAATCAATAAAAGGGCGACTTTAATAATTACAAAATGAAAAAAAAAATGACAATGGGTTTTGATTTTTTTTTTAATACATAATTTATCGTTCTCTATAAGTTGTTCCAGAAATACCATCCCCCGCAAATCTAACAGCCGTATCCCATGGTAACTCAATGACTTTGACCTGGGACTGGAGTGGACCGGAGTATGATGACCTGCTTTGCGTGATCGAATACGCTGTGTATCCTTCCGCTGTACCCAGTACAATAAAAAGAAACTGTAGTGATACGCCCTACACATTAGATACCAGCATGCATAGAGGACAACTGTACCAGATTAGAATTTTTTCCGAGACTCTCTTTTGGGAAAGTGAAAAAACGGACTACGTGAATTTAACGTCAGGTACTTGTTATATTGGATATGACGGTGTTTAGCTAAACGTAGTATATGTAGTTTGTTGTGCGTAACAAATCGTAAACTTTCACCATATCATGCAAAATAAGAAGTAAAAGGCAATTTTGTCTATTCATAACCCAAATAAAAAAAGTCGATAGCATAATAACATATCATTATGAACAATGAGACAGTTAAAGGCCTTACACGTATCAAGTTGTGCTTCTTTTTCAGAATGTCACCTTGAAGTTTTTATTAGCAGTGGCAACGAGACGAATATTTTCTCAGACGGATATCCTAACCACCTTCAACCTTTCTCCAACTGTTCATGGAAAATAAACACAGATTATGAAAGCTATCTCAAAGTGCAGATTCACGACCTAAATTTTTGTTATAACCCAATAGGCTGTCGATCAACATGTTTACATATTGATGACAAAAACATTTGTTCTAGATCTCCAAAAAAGAAGGAATATCTACTTCAGAATAACAGCACACTCATTACCTTTAACACGACCAATGAGATAGGTGGGCGGGGCTTCAATCTGTCAATCAAAGCCGTGGGTAAGTTTATAGAGTATTAGATTTAGTTACATGTAAGAGAGCTGGATGTTTTAAAACCAAATTTATCTCCTTAAGATTAAAAGCTCTGTATAAAAAAAAACCATTTAAATCTTTAATTTAAAAAAATGATATATATTCTCTTTTAATTAATAGTTTATAGTCAAAATAACCTAACTTAGAATTTCAATGCAAATCTTCTGGGTAATTTGTAATTTTATGGGTAACAATAACATTTAATCTACCAAATCTTTATCAAATGTGACAGAATCATCACTGTAACATAGCTAACTGAAAGGTGACTAAATCATTACTAAAACACGACTAATTGTTTACTAAAAGGTAACGTTACTGAAGGTGCCTTAATGTTTACAAAAAAGCCAATGAAATTTTACTGAAACGTAATAGATGGTCCTCTAACTGAATGTGACTTAAAGATGATTGAAGGATATGGCTTTCAGTACTACACACTTTTCAGTTTCATTAAATTGTGTATGAGCGGAACAATTATACACCAGAACACTATTGTAAGATAGTGGAAACAAATACGTACGTAAATAAATTAAAATTTCATCTCATTTACTTAACTTTCCTTCTTTTAAAAGATTCACCACCACCTTTTGGAGAAAATTTTCAACTCCATAGCGAGCAGGGGTTCATAAACGTATCATGGCAACCGTATTCAGGGTCAAAACGATTGCTAAGATACGTGAACACTTACAGAATTGTACCGGAGGTTGCTTATCACGTCAAGCCCATTCACGTAAACACCACCCATTACGTCATCAACACGCGCTCTCACCTTGGTCAGCTGTTTGCTTTAAGGCTATCTTATCTGACGGAGGGGGGCGAGGGGACACCATCAGGTGTAAAGATAATTCGAGCAGGTGAGAAGATATATTAATAGTCGAAGGACGTTAAAGCACGTCAAAACATATATATTTATCTTGTTATGATTGAAGTCAAGGTCATAACATTGACGTATTTCTACTCATAAATAATTGAATAAATCATAATATTACGGGCCTCACCGGCAGAGCACCACTCCTATTTTTGTATGTTTGAAGGAATGGCCCGAGAATTAGAAAGAAGGGCACCCGTGTACAACGAATTTTGAGAGTTGTAAAAATGTATAATCTATTCAGACTATCATCCAAACACGTTGGGTTATTTGAATGCGAGTTTTACTCATTTAACAACCATATATACATGTATTTGTCGATAAAGGGAATTTAATAGCTTATGACACAACTTAAATGACTGTAGCTGTTGATTATGAAATTACAGTAAAATTAAATAAGATTTTAGCAGTTTATAGTTTCAATGCTATATCCTAACACATTTTCATTCGATTTTTGTTTCAAACCGACTGGTGCATTTATGTTCTGTGAACTGGGTACCGTAAACTTTATTTATTATTTCATACCCGAGCTAAAATTTATAGCTCTGTCTAAATGTTTTCTGTCTATTTAGTGTGTGGATATACTACATTTTTACACCATAATCAAAGCCTAACTTTCTCATCGCCTGAATTGTCTGGAAACTACCTGTCCAATGTTTACTGCAAGTGGACCATACTGAATAATCAATCTCTGTGGTATAAGGTAAATTTATAATTACCTTCCTTATATATTTTCCTTTGTAAAATGATTCCCTTCCTCAAAAATAATTTTGATGTATGTCGTGTTAAGTAATAAAAATGCACATTTCAGGTCAAAGCTTCTGACAAAATGTAAGTGCTCTGGAACGTAAATGCTATCACGTTTATTTCAGATCAATTTTATAAAAATGGATGTAGAAAACTCCATAATGTGTCAAAAGGATTACGTGGAGTTTTCTGCAAACCAGAAGTACTGTGGAAACCGGACCGGATCGTTTGTAATCCGGAACAGCAAAGCAGTCATTGCTTTCGTCACTGATGACAGTAATTCCGGCACGGGTTTTTCTGGAACTATAACAGCGTTATGTAAGTTCATGTATTTATGTTGCCAATGAGGAAACCGTTACAATTTATTTTTACTTCTGATTTTGAAAGCACTTGCAACAAACAAAGAAATTACATATAAAATTCTATTTGGATAACTATAATTATGTCTTTGATAAAACGAACTCCTTTTGATTATTTTCTATTCAAAATTTAGTAGATCTGAAAATTTATTGAATGTATAATTTTGATGTATTTCAATATTTTTACAGAACAAAACCCCCACTAACCACCTACTCCCTTGACCATGGTCGTCATTTTGTATCAATCCATCAGGTTTTTTTTCTGTAAACACTTCCATACATTGATTACGCTTTTGAAAATTGTTTCGTTCTTTTTTTATTCATTCTTAAAGACCCACCATCTAGCAAACCTACAAATCCATCAATATCAAAAACGCAGTATGGACTTCTAGTGAAATGGACTGAACCATTGGTAAATCCAGGTCCTGTGAGAGGATACAGAGTGAGCTATAAACACGCTGATAGGCCTTTGGTCAGTGTCATTATTGTTTCAGCCAATGAAAATGCGGCTTTTATAAACACTCGGTCATACCCGGGCAGTTTGTATGAAGTATGGATTTCTGCCATTGGTGAGACTGAAGACAGCAAAGAAACCAATCACATGTATTCTTATTCAGGTAATTCAATTTGTTAAAAAGTTAATAAAGGTACAAGTTATGGATGGTGTGAAACAAATTATTCAGTTTTATTTTAAAAGTAATTAAATAATGAAATCAGAAGTTACAAATACATTGATAATTATTCAAATTTTATGTTTTTTTTATTCACCAATAAGGAGAGGCAGTGCCTAATTAATCCTAATGCATGATAAAATATTTTTCTTTATATACTTCATAATTAAAAAATAGTTCGTGTATAAATGCAAAAGCTTTTTTGCATGAAACAAAATATGCTTTTCCTGATCTGTGGACAACTACTTTTAGACAATATACGTGTTGTAAAGATATATGTTTTTGTCTTTTGAAGAATGTGGAAGTCGTCTAAGAGTTTCAAACACTACAGAATATATCAGTACGCCATTCTACCCAGAATTCCCGGAAGTGACGCATTTGTGTTCATGGATTGTTTCTTCAGACCATGACTACACTTTGACAATCAAGGAAGTGCATAAAACTAATTTCTCCACAAACTCAAGGGACCAGGACTATTTAATGGTGAACGATATAAAATATTTGATATCGAATGTGACGCGAGGAATGAAGCTTTCGTTTTATGGCAAGAATACTTTAAGTATCTTGATGCGTGTAGGAAAAACGAGTGTTTTGACAGAAATACGACCGATAAATGGTTAGTGTTGTTTCTAAATTTTTTGAACTATTACTTTGTATGTTGGTAATTGTTTATTTACCAATAGAAATCTAATGTGCCCAGTAATTGTCTGTTCCAACATGCATGATGTATATTATATAGACGAAGTAATTGTATATACTGTATATTCCTAATTAAACGCGAGGAATTAATATCCGCGTAAAATCGCGAGAAGCATCCTTCGCGGATTTTAAAATCTCGCCATTATTTTCTAAGAGTTGAAAACTATAAGAAAGAAGGAGAAAAGTTCAACGTTCGCGATTTTATATTCTCGCGATTTGGTACAAACCAGCGGGATCGCGGAATTAAGTACTCGCGTAATATAAGGAATTTACAGTATTCAGTTCAAGCAAACACTGTGCAAACAATATAGCTGTCTTCCTCCATGTATTTGTTATAATTCATCTTTAAATTGTAAAAGAATTCATCCAAATGTGGATTATCTCGCTTGGGAGGGAGTTAACTTAAAAAAAAAGCATGCATTACATTTATGTGGATTTTAAAATCAAGATTGTGTGTTTAAGATAATGTCCTGTTCGTTTATCAATGTAATTGTCTTATACCTATATCGACCTACTTTGACAGGCCATTTAGCATCTACCAATGCCTACCCTGCAGGCCACGTGACAACTAGTTTGGTCGCCAGCGGCACGAATCCAGATGCAGGTGCCCCCAGCTGACTAGTGATGGGGATTATTACGTTGAATCTCATAATGACGTCATTGAAATGTTAGGTGATTCGCACTTTCTTCTAACAGAAGACGGAGAATCGGATTGCATTTTTAGATGTAATTCTACATGTATCTGCAATACAACTGCAATACGTTGTACAAGACGTGTAGAGATACAAACTCAGATGAACATCATTCATGGTTTTCTACATCTGTAACTGTCCATACAATGGCTGTCATGCACTTTGCGTTATTCATGATCAGCCAACTGACATCTGATTCATCATACATGTACTGACATAACAGATTCTTTTACATTGTTCAGTATATTACATTGCTCAGTACATTGCTCAGTATATTACATTGCTCAGTATATTACATTGCTCAGTATATTACATTGAGTTTGTATCCATGTGACGGAAATTTGAATAAACCGATAAAAGGATAATTTCTGATATTTTAAATTGTGTAACACTGTTGACGAGTATGAGCGAAATGTAAGTGTATGCCTTTATTTTTTTTTATAATATATACATTTTTAAGCACATTTCAAATTAGTCCATGCATGTATAATATCAATATATTTGAATTTGAAGTACGTGCGTCTTAATACTCACTAAAAACACAGGAAATTATTATTAAATGTTTTTATAATCCTCCATAATTTATATGATAACGTTTTATAAATGACTTCTTGGTGTGTAATTTGCTTACATGTATATTTTGGTTTTTACATTTTTTTCTCATTTTTTACTCACATTGGTGTGATAAGATTAATTTATTTGTTAAACAAGGATTTAATAGTATATAAGGTTCATAGTTGTACGCCAGGGGCTCGTAACAAACTTAGTAAGGACTTAGTTAAGTCATGCTTATGTTAAAAAGCAAAAGCGAATTGTTTATTTCTTTTATCGAATTTGAATACTGTGGTTTCATTAATATTCAAGGGTATCACTTTTCGTGGATAAAGTGAAAAGCACAGTTTCAAGGATACGTAAATTCGTGGCCAATTTCCCGATCAACACGTGACCAATTACCCTATCAATACGAAATGTTAATAGAAATTGCACTTCAATCAACACTTAATTTCGTGGATCAAATTAATAACGAAATCCACGAAAATTGGTATTCAACGAATGTTGATGAAACCACATTATATTGATAATAAATCAGAAGCTTGGGTTAATATCTTGTTTATTTATAGATACAAGTGCTTGATGTCTTTTAGATGGGAGTAGTCTAAGTATAGACAGACACAAAATTCAAGTTGGCATATCATGAGTTTATATATGTATTTGATATTTTTTAAAAGCTCAAGCAATAAATCTAAGGGAATTTATTCTGTCTATCTTAGCTAAGCACAATACTAGTTACGGACTTAAGTCTAAGAATGTACTGTTAAGTCCGACTTAATCAATATCATAGACTTTAAGAGACAGTACGGCGCATCTTATCCGACTTGAACAAATTTTCCGATCGGGTTCCGTATTTTTGTACTAACTCATGAATGTATTAACTTTTAGAAAATTACAAAGTTCTCGATGAAATAAATATAATTACTTCATTGAAATTAATAATTAAATATAACCTATCACATATTTACATCGCAACGTGTTACGGGGTTCAGCCTTCTATACTATTTTGCATGCGTATTTACTGTAAACAGAACACATGCAAGGCTCGCGAAGATTCTCCTGGACATGTTTGTTGATAAAAATATGTCTTTTCTACTTCTCCCAGGTAATAATTGTTCAAATTTTAAAAAATATCCACAATTATTATTTTGTTAGCATGTATTTTTCGTGTTTATCATAGGTGTTGCTAGAACCTAAATTAAGTTTTGTAAATGAGGCCCCTTGAGGAGTTATTTGACATATATTTATGTCTGTTGATTTTAAAATGAACCATAATTGGTAAATATTTATAAATTATCGAGTAAGTGCGGATATGTTCCGTTTAGAGAGTCCCTTTAACCTCGTAAAACCGTAGTCGGACGAAGATCTTGTAGTTTTCAGCATGTGTCAATAAATGTCAATCAAAGTCCACGTGGTACAAATAAACGATATAAGATTATTCCGGTTTGTACGACCCTTAAATTTCCGGAAGCTCATAATTACGTTAATTAAGTATGTGATAGTGATTTTTATGTATTTCAACAACTACAATCAACTTTTTTTCTTATTTCCTAACGATACAGTAGGTAAATCTGAAATTAATAACACATATGTTTTCAGCTGCACTCACAGGGGCTCGTCACGAAGTTTTTTCAACCTTTTATATATACCACCTCTATACTATAAAATACACAAGGGAGGAATCAAAACTCGGAAAAATCGCTACCTCCCGATTTCGGTCGCCTCGTATTAATTCTTCTCGGACGTTAAACCCTGCACTCTAGGTATCATTAGATCGGGAAAGGACCATAGTTTTTAGGAATACCTGCAAAATTTAAACATCGGCAACAATTTCAGAAGTTTTCACGCATTTTCTTCCAGTTTACTCTCCGGTGACACTTTCTTCGATCAGATGTTGCGCTCTCATTGGTCAATTCAATGTTGCTCAAGATAACTCGTACGCGGACTTGTATTTTAGAGGGATTTTCAAACGATATTCAAACTTGCTTTGATGCAAGAAATACATAGTCACGTCCTACCGAATGTCCGATGTATGGTTAAAATATTTCTACATAAATATGAAAATTAATACATATACTCACCACGTAATAAGAACTTCTTCACTCACCATTTGAATATCCCTCTAAAATACGAGTCAACGTACGATTTATCTTGATCAACAAAATTAACCAATGAGAGCGCATGAATAAATTTGGTGCGCAACATCTGATCGAAGAAAGTGTCACCGGAGAGTAAACTGGAAGAAAATGCGTGAAAACTTCTGAAATTGTTGCCGATGTTTAAATTTTGCAGGTATTCCTAAAAACTATGGTCCTTTCCCGATCTAATGATACCTAGAGTGCAGGGTTTAACGTCCGAGAAGAATTAATACGAGGCGACCGAAATCGGGAGGTAGCGATTTTTCCGAGTTTTGATTCCTCCCTTGTGTATTTTATAGTATAGAGGTGGTATATATAAAAGGTTGAAAAAACTTCGTGACGAGCCCCTGTGCTGCACTGTGTCTTTAAGTATCCTTAAGCCCCTGCTATTAAATTCTTTCACACGATCGCTATTCTTTACTCGTATTGGGTATGAATATTATATTTAAAAAAACCCCAATATGCATCGGTACGGACTTTATGTTCTAAAAATAATGCTGTTTGACAGAATTTTATTAACAAAGGCAATGATATACTGGAGTGTTGTTTCAAATTAAGCAAAATAAAAAAAAAAGAACAACTAAAGTAAATCATCAAAGAACCGTCCATGGAGGTTGAATGGTACAATCATCGGGATCTCGGCAGAATTGACCATCTCCATACTCCGCGCGTCGATGAAAGCAAGATAGCTGCTCTTCGCTTCTCCGTTTAGAACCGGGAGAACAAGGTAACCGTCATCTTCGTATTTGCCGCCACCTGGTTCCGGAATAAACCACGCCTCTACAGCGTAGTGATTGGCTATCTTCCACATTTTGTCTCGGCCACGCCCACATAAGTCTTTCTTTACGATTGCTATGTCACTCAGAGAAACGTTGTTACATTTAAGAGCGACACCGTACGCAAAGCAATATGGCCGATACCGATAGAATTCATTGATAGTTGGGAGATCTAGCGCCGAGGCGCATGGCGCTGTCTCTGTGTCTCTGAATGTTTTCCATACTACTGTTTGTGTATTAAGTGTAATAGTGTATCGTCTCACAGATGCTCTCGTGTTAAATTGGTTCCTCTTGATGGGGTCCAACAAATTCTTCATTTCCAGATTCTTTACGAAGTCTGGGTTCGGGTATGCCGAAATATCAACGATGATGACTCCATCTCTCTCGAAAGCGTTTATTTGATGCATCATGAATACATTATCGGTCATCATGGTTACCACTTTTCCTGATTTGATATGAACAACATACAAAATTGTCGGACTTTCCTGTTCCCAATCAAGTGACCGCTCTGGTATCGCGTATCTAACCATTTTCTTCACATTAATGAAGTATGGACAAGCAAAGAACACGACGTAATTTTTAGTGGCAGCAAACGAATGCATGTATGGTACGCGGTCTACCTCCCACGATGTGATGATCTCCCTTTCCTCTGAAGATTTGATTCTGACCAATGATATTCTACTCTTCATGCCCGGGATGATGTTGACACTTGACAAGTAAGACAGATGATGGGGTGTGCCCATTTCCGGTAGAGGATGCGCAGACGAGATGAAATTTAAAAACGTGAAGGCAGATGGCGATTTCGGAACATGAATAGATGGAGTGATTGAAGTTCGTGTTTTCAATGAAATTGGATCTATTGTATAGACTTTCCAAAAATCGTTCAAAACAGCTACATCGTTCTCTCCAAATTTATACACATTGACATTCATGTTGTCAATACCACGCAGTAATGCCTCAAATCTTTGGAATACATTGAATTCGGGCTCCACGGTCTCAAACAAGAGGTAGGGAGCAATGTCGTGCATCTCGATGGATTTTTTGTAGAAGTCACTTTGAATAAATTTCGTGGAGAAAAAGGCGGTGCCATTTCCGGGGAATTTCCAGCTGAGAAGTTTTGCAAAAGCATCAAACGCATGCGTGAATCGACGTTGTCCAATTTCATACCTTCCCAGACCGTTCCGAATCTATGTTTAAAGAAAAGAAATGTACTTAAAGTGTATTAGAAATCTGCAATCGTAACTTCTCGGACCTTTCCGATAGAACTCGGAAAAACACCGACTGTATTAACATTACCGGATGTTAAAATAAGTATCGGCCTAGTATGTCTCTTCTGTGGTTTTTTTTAGGGTATATCATTGACTTTATGAAGTCTAGCTGACATCTCAACAGATCTTCAAGGGACTTGGACACGATTTAAAATCAAAATTTTTATTTTTATTTTCTATGTATAAAATGGTTTATTGGCGCATTTTTAATGATTGAACAAAATATTAAATGTTCAAGTCAAGTTACAAGCGAGATACAGAGGTAAGAATTGATAGTTATGTAAACAAAGCTCGAGTCTTATAGTTGTTGACAAAAAATGTAATGTAGAGAATTACCATTTCTTAGACAAAATGACACGTAAAAAAACAATTTAAACTAATTCAATATCTTCTTAAATACTATTACCAACAAAATTTTGACATAGCATTATAAACTTCTATACCTATCAGTATAAACATTGAAAATGGAAAAATAAAATTTGAAAATTTTAAGTCAGATCGTGTCCAAGTCCCTTTAAAATGTGTTGTCTGTATATAAAGTTTTATTCAATAAAAAGGGGGGTGTCATGGACGCATATGTAATACATTCTAGTTGATTTTTTTCTGGAGCTCTGCCGGAAAGGCTCGAGAAGTTACGATTGATGTAGAAATCTGAAACCTTTTATATTTGATATGAGTTAAAGTTTGTTCATATCAGACACTTAAACATAGGTACTTCGTAAAATTGATTCTATTTATTAAGGTACCTTGAGAGGTGACTCTCAGTGAAGCACATCCCTTTCCTTTGTCTTTCAAAAATTTTAAAGGAAATCGACGATAAATAGAAAAGTTTCTCATGGAAAAGATTCGGTGAAAATTGATGCTAATTTAATTAGTTCTCTTTGAAAATCGTTATAACCAAAACAAACATTTAAGAACTGTGAACCTTTAAGCAAAGTTTCTTGAGCAAGAAAATCAGCAGAATATATATTTTATCATACTAGACTTCATAACTTTAACAATAATTACAATATTAACTATATATATATATATATAAATATATATATATATATATATATATATATATATATATATATATATATATATATATATATATATATATATATATATATATATATATATATATATATATATATATATATATATATATATATATATATATATATATATATCCATACATTACTTACCAGTGTCCCTTTTATCCAAGGAGGTAACGGATTCTTGAAATAGATAGGAACGTTTTCCACTTCTCGGTCATTGGAGGCAAAAAATAAATCAAACCCCGGGTCTACCGACTCCTTAAACTCCGAACTCTTTCCCGAGGAATTCCCGAAATTTTTACTGGTGGCAACAACGCCCAAATATTGGATGAAAAGTTGAAATAGTAAAATTGAGCAAAGAAACGTCTTCTTCATCGCAGTGATTTCGGTGAATAATAACTTCAGGAAGGTGCGCAGATTAAATGTTATATCACTTCTTATATAATATACCTACTTAACTTGAACTTCGATACCTTAATTTTAGATAAGATAAAAGTGGACACTTAAATCGTAAAAGGGAAGAAAAGAAAAAAAACAAAACAAAAAAAAGGTAAAAATCAATCTTATATGTATTTTTGAGTATCATTATTTCAAATATACATAAAATGACATAAACTTATGATAAATACCAAAGAAACGTTTATAATTATAAAACTGAACACACTGAATTCTATTTTTTACAATGCGCAAGTTAATATAATGCGGTATATATGTAGTATTATTCATGGGTTTTAATTTCGGCTGTGAAATTAACGACAAATATTTTCATTCAAAATATTTTTATAAAAACTTACATGGTTTAAATGTTTACCCATTCACCTTAACAGCTAGAAAACCTGAATGAGAAAATCTTATACAGACATGGTGGCCGCCGATTAACCCCACTGAACCAAGAAAGAAATGACCTCGCGCGACATTATACGTAAGTACATGTAGGCAGTCTAACAGATTATGGAGGGTAATCGTGTTCAGAAATCCGGACCTGTAAACTTGTAAATCCGAATATGCAATCGTGTTGGTGTATGAGCCTAATTATGAATGTGTAATTCTGATCGTGTAACCTATAAAACTCGGTCATAAACGCATGTAAGATATTATGCAGTTCCTTTGTATGATGCACAATTTGCAGCTTTATTTTTTTTCATTAGTTGATTAAACCTTTAACTCTGCACACTTTCAATCCATAGTTTCTGCATCTAGGCAATAGCACGTTTGTCGAATTTTGACATGACCTTATATGGCAACTGCCTTGTTGCGGGAAAAGGCATGCCGTAATCGCCGGAATGGAAGATGAATAAGCACAATATTTAGCTGAACTGTTGCAATAAGCATTTATATATTGCTGAACGTGTCGTTCATATATCGTTTCTATCGAAAATACCGGTATTTTTTTTTAGCAATTTTTTTGTGGTATGATTGAAACTAGACCAAACAGGAAATGGTTCATGTATATAAAAATCGTTGACTATGTGACGAATGCGCTAATTTCTGTAATATAATTCTCATGGTATACGATAAAGGTTAAAAAAAAATAATTTGACATGTAATTTAAACTGGAATATAAGTTAATGCGTACTCTTTTCTAGAAAAGAGACGGATCAAGAAATTTCATAAGTGGGTAAATACAATGTATATTTTGAGCGGCATGGGGTTCGGAGACCGCCGTGAGGTCCCATGTAGCTCTATTGCTTCTGAATTCTAAGAATTTTAAGAGAGAGTTTTAAACCGGGTTTTCTGATTATTGAAATAGTGAAAATGGCGGCGGGCGAGTGGCTGCCAAAAAGGTACCCTTATTGTACCGATAACTCCTCGTACAGTTTTCAAGATAGGAAGTTGTTCTTTTGCAGATCAATTATACGTATATCAGATGTATGCAAATTGCTGAGATTTTGATATCTCATAATTTATGAGAAAAAAACAACATTGTATATAGAATACAACATTTCTTTGGATAGTTAGTATTTATCAATTCAGGATTGACAAATGCATAATGGATACTGTTCACACAAAAGAAAACCTGGTTTGCAGTCACATTGACAGTATTTCTCTCTCTTTTATTTTTATTTATTTATGTCTTTAATGTCTTTAAATACTTTGTTTTTCTTATTGATAACTTTGCAACTCAGCTATTGAATTGACCAGCTGGCCGACCCCGTGTAATTTTTCGCAGGGGTGGGTGGGGAGTGGGGTTCTTGTCCTTCTTAATTCAGCCGAGCTTTGTACTTTAACAATTTGTTGCATATACTCTAATAAAATGTGTGTATATCTATATACATGTATATCCAAACAGTCATTATACATGTATGTCATTTTTTTCCATTTCTAAGAAGAAATCTGAAGCCTATCAAATTCTTCACTCGCATCTTTTATACATTCTCTTGATAAAATGTACACCAATCTCATAATCTATTTTTTCTAAAAATAATACTTTCTAAGAAATGTTGTTATCCAGAGATAGTATGACAATAGGACTACCTAAATTTTTTTTTATATTTATTCCGTCACTATTCGATCCGGCGATTACATCATGCCTTTACCTGCAGCTAGCCTTTTTCTAACTGTTTCCATAAATGGTCATGTCAAAATTCGACAAACTTGTAGACTTTACATTTGTCGATTTGTAACATGTCAGCCGTGATATTTCAGAAAACGGAAATACCAATGCAGAGACTACGGATAGAAAGTGTGTATTATAGTGGCAGGTTACATGTAAATAACAAACAGCATTTTACAGCTGTAATTAAGCATCTATAGGAAAAATTTGATTGAAGAACTGTGTTTATCCTTGAGTTTTATAGGTTATACGATCAAAATTACACTCATACATACTCAGGCTCACACACCAACACGATCGCATATTCGGATTAATTTTACAAGTTTACATGTCTGGATTTTTGAACACGATTACCCTCCTTAAGAGATCGTGGTCCTTTTAACAGCAGGCGCGGATCCAAGAATTTTTCCCGGGTAAAAATGAAAAAAAAAAACAAAACAAAAACGTGGCAGAATATTTCGTTTACTGGTGGCAGGGGCAGGGGCTAGGGAAAGGCGTGTTTCTCAGTTGACGTGAATATGATCATCCTGTTTTTTGATGTATTTTTTTCTTGGGAGTTGGGGTTGGGTTATTGTGTGTTGAAACCTACTTGCACTTGCACTGTTGTCTATATTTGTGCCGGAACACCTGGTGCATTTTTATCTTGTATCAAAATAACCCCTACTTGACCCTTGTAAGAATGTAGCTCTAGTAAACAAGGTATAGATAATCACCAACCATTTATTTACACGTACGTGCAATAATGTGCATGAAACTTAAGTATGATGTGTTTGTTTGTTATATCTCCAGAACATGAGCGGAATAACAAATAATATGATCGTTATTTTTATCGTACCGTTTTCCCGCCAAATTGAAACTGGACTTGAACAGTTTTCATTTTGCGTTACTTTATGAAATTGAATTTTCATTAAAACATTTAATAATAGTAATTGATGATAAGTAATTGCCATTTGCCTTTGATTTGCCCGTATATCTATCATTATATCCAGCCAAATAATAATTCTATCGCAATGAACCGAAACTAGGAAAACTACACGTGGTTCTATTTGAAGTCGTAGTTTCATTCAAAGCTCCATTAGCATTTGATATGATGCATAATCTTATTAAATGGATTATAATTACTAATTATCCAGCAAAAAGGGGTCAATAACAAACTTATTTTCATAGTTAGGTTTAATTGTTTTCACAGTTTCGTTTTTTCTGCCTTGCACTTCCTGCAGCTCATATTTGGGTCACCTTTTTATTTTGTAAACAATACGGTAAATAGTCGTGCAAATATCAAACAACTCCACACACTGATAGAATATTTATTTCTGTATCATAATTACCTAGGTTGGATTTTTTAAAACCTTAACTTCGTTTTTCACCAATAATTTTTCTTAAAATTATTCGATACTGGCAAATATTCGTTACCGGTTAAACGACTGTATAGTGATTATTTCATAATTCTCAATTTAAATGAAATCTTTATTTTAGAGTAATTACATCAAATAGATGTCATTTTATTATATAAAATATTAAATAACTTGAAACAAAAGACGGTTGGAATAAATATTGCACAGCAACTGGTTTAAATAAAATAAAGATGACCAACTATTGGCCAGTTTTTCTACGTTAAAAATAAAAATTACACCTTCTTCGAAACTAATTGCAAGTGTAAAACACTATTCACTGTTTGAAATATGCTATCGAATGTTTATTCAATCAAAACGATCGATATGAAATTGTGTTGAGAGGTAATGATGGTCGTTCTCAATTTTATAACACGTCAATTTCAAGAAGAAAAAAAATACTCATATTGTTCAGTTAACTATTTGGATTATTTCTTTACTTAATGATATAGTTTATAGCTCTGATTTGATGGGTAATTTGGTGACCACTTTGCAAACAAATTAATTGAGTGATTACACCCAAGAGAATCTTGCATCAGATGGTCAATGAAGTTGCATGTTTACGGGAGCTTTGACACATTTGCATGACGCATATACTCTTAGAACTATTCGATAGTAATCCACATTTTAATAAGGCAATTCAAGCCTTCAAAATCAAGTAAAATATAGTATATTAAACTCGAGAAAACACAAATTGTTGTTCAGTCATCCATTTATTTACTCCACGATGCTCGACAGCATATATTGTACACCGAACCCGAGCAAACATATCAAGACACTATACTAAAATTCTGATAGGCAGAAAAAGGTTCAAATACATTGTAAAGAGTTTGAAGGCTGGAATTTTGACTATTTCTTTTATCACATTTACAAGACGACTGAATGGCTGTGACCATTTTTAGACAATTAATAATCTCCTTCGAATGAAGAGCTATGTTATAAAATAAATGGGAAAAAAAAATCAATTTTGTAAATCCTTAAATCTTTGGATTGTTTCTTTTTTTTCAGTTGCTAATTTATGGCCAAAATCATCTAATGTAAAATGTTATTGCTGATCTGCATGATGGGTAATTTTGTGACCACCCGGCATCCTTACTAAACAAATAAAAACTCTGTCAGCAGTTTCTTCAGCAATATCTATTTGTACCAGTATACATAATTATTTATTATAACATAAGCACTGTAAAGTCTTGCTCCTCGTCGGCTGACGGTAATGCGACCGACTGATACCGAGGCCTGTAGTCTGGAGGCGAAGTACAATAATATGGACTTGACTTCCGGTCGTATATGCCGCCCATGCTGCCGGAAGTTATCGATGGTGATTCCGAATGAGGCAAGTCGCATCTTTTTTCTCTGGGACTGTGCAATATCTCGTAGGGAATCGTAGCAGGTGTAGGGAACGAATCATCTGAAAATACGTACAATAGCTCAGAAATATTTAAAATTTTAAAACGAATGAAAACCTACATATTCATGATCTACAGTTGGTTTACAGAAATCGATAGTAATTGACTTGTTAACATCTCTGATATACATGTATGTATGGACTTATATTGATCAATCTTGAAATCATCTGTAAAAACATCAAAAAAACATAATAATGTATGACAAAGCTTGTCGTAAAGTGCAGCAAATGATTAACCATTAAATCAAACCTTTGAACGAACTTTCACTCTTGGGCATTGAACACATTGATTGCAAATATATAAAAAAAATCATATGCATATATTAAAATAATAAAAGTCATATGATAAAAGTAGCACAAAATTATTGCGCGAATTCTGAAAAAATTTTCAGGGGGTCCGAGGGATGATTTTGTTTTGGCGATGGTGGCGTGCAGTGGGTGATTTGAAGCAGATAAGATTGCATTAATTGGCCCCTCTCCCATGACGCCGACTGAAGTCCGCGCAAAGATACGGGCTTAAGTTTTACATGTGCTTTTACATGCACAGTGTTGCATGTACTTTTCCACGATACTTTGAATTCGTAAAAACGTGAAACTAGAAAAAAAGCATGCTAAATATAAGTTTTCCGCTTGTGGACCTACAAAACGGAATCCAACACTGACCAATAGTTACATTTATTTTCCTTACCTTCAAAGTTTTTCGCATGAGGCACCTTGAGATGTTTCCGCCACTTGGCTCTTCTGTTCTGGAACCATACCTAGGAGAAATAATAATTTTAAGACATATTACATAAAAATACATGTATTAATGTTAAAATGATCAAATATTACCGATATAATATATTTTGTAGTTTTGTTTGATTGATAGTACGCCAATGATTTTTTTTAAATAAATTTCTTTTCCAGTGACACGTAGTTTTGTAACTTTGAAGCAAACACTCATATATAAAGCTATTGATAGTAGGGTTTATCAATTATGGATATACCTGGTTATTTCGTTCAACTTATCAAAGGTGTCACAAAATAACCTAAAATTCAAATATATTAACAACCACACTGTTGATTCCTAGTTAAACACGAGAAGCAACCATCCTGGATTTTAAAATATCGCTTTTATTTTCCAGACAGTTTTTTTTATAAACTGAAGAAAATAATAACCCCAAAATGGGCTCTAACAAGTTTATGTCCTCGCGATTAGATACAAAAGAAGCTGAATTCCGGAAATAAGTACTCGCGTAAAATAAGAAATTAACAGTTGCTGTTTATAACGTACGTGTATGTTATGCAGTGCTAAATAAATCTGCAGGTTATAATGTAAAGGGTTACAAAATTATAAATTAGAATTATTATTTAAATGGTCCTATGACACCCCCCCCCCTCCGGTTTTTAATTGCTTGGTTCTGTCTTACTTGGACTCTGGACTCCGTCAAATCCAGTTTCATTGCGAGCAGTTCTCTCTGGAACACATCTGGATAATGAGTTTGAAGAAAGGTACTCTCTAGTTCAGACAACTGTCCCTTCGAGAAAGTGGTGCGGAAGCGACGCTGGGTTTTTAAACGCGATGATGGACCTGCAAAAAATCGAAATTGATGACCATTTGGTCATTTTCATTGATCACATTTCAAAAACATATGGTACCGGACCATTTATACATGTAATAAGAATTGTTGACTTACAAGTCAAATTTACATGCATTCAAAATTAGCGACCACCGGGTAAAATTCATTGAAAATCACATAATGATAAAGGTTATTGAATTATTGTATCGATTACTTAAGTCTGAATATTGCTTAATTAATCGGTGTACATGAGACTTATTTTGAAAAATAAAGGCTGTATATATAATAAAGTTTTCATTTTTAATTATTTTACGTAGTACATGTATATTTCTCTTTAACATATAATTTGAATACAGTGTATGTTTCAATGATACATGTATACACTAACAATCATTATTTTTCAAGAAGCTGTTTTACATTGCAGATTTATTGCGTGCACACTATCAGGTCCACAGCATTTTCAATGCGAGTAATTGCATTGAGGAATAATTAAAAAAAATCACAGCACGAGATTTGGTATTACATGTATATAGTTTATACCATCGTCGGAAACCCACGGCCAGTCTCGCATACGCTTACTATGCGAGACTGGCCGTGGGTTTTCGACGATGCATGTATACATGCATCCTTGATAAAGCATGCAGTCATGCAATGCTCATCAATCTCATTCTTCTAAATTCAGAAGTATCATCTTTGACTTTTTTGTAAAGCTTTTAATGGTCCAGTAACAATTTTAATTCAGATTTCTCATGCTAGTTTTTTTTTTTAAATTTTTGAAAATGTGTTTTATAATCTGATTAGTTTTATACAAAAAAGTAGATATATAAAAGTAGTGACAGATAAAACTCACCATTGCAGGGTTTTTCCGAGAGTGATCTTGGATTAAAAAAGCATTTTTTCTGGACTGTGTTTTGTCCTCCGCTTTCTCCAATTTTAGATGGCTGTGACGTCACATTAAATGGCAGAACTTTCTGTTTCTCTGCGCAAAGAAAGAAATGTTCTTTTCCGGTTGGTCTGTCTTTTAATTCCATAACGTTAATAATTGCTAGTGTATTAATGCAATTTGTGAAAAAAAATCGTTGATTTCTGTCAAGCGTTTTCATGCAATTTGATTTAATATTGTCCAAAATCATTTGTAAGATTTCAAAACTCGAAGTAACATCCAATCATAATTCAGCTGTAGTAAGGGGAATGTGTCAAGATAAACAAAAAATTACATCAATAAAACATTTGATATTTCATCGACAGAGGTTTCTAAAGTTTTTGGAATATTTTTTTTTATATTTTTCTTTAAATAATTTTTTGTTATCTAGAAAAAAAAATTAAACTCGATTATGTGGAAAATCTTAATAAAGTGAACTCAAGTTAGAATTACAAAAGATTTTTTTTTCACTTTCGAACTGACCCTCCTCTGATAAACTCCAATATGTCTTAGAGCTGTCAGAAGGATTCTGATGCGAACGGCGATTGTAACAAAGAGCATTGATACGATTTCTTCTTAACGAACGTGGATTTTGTGGAGAGTCCAAGGGCGCTATAATTCCTACAAGCATTCCTAGGACTTCTTTAGCTGAGCTTAAATTTCCTGTTTTAATTAAACCATATTAATTCTGAATATAAATACTATACAACTCATTTTAATGGTAAAAACTTTTGCATGTAAAAACAATTTTGAAAAATGTTTGAAATTATTATTTTTGTCAGATTGTGTACACCACTTGATAACTACATGCACTGTATTCATTAGGATAATTAATAAATTAGGCAAACCTTTCGACCAATCCCTTTTGTATATATAGATTATATAAGGTGCGCAAGGAAGATCTTGGTAAAATATTTTTGGTTTAAAGTTTAAATAATCAGACATGATCGTTAGACATAATGGCAGTCGCCGGATTGCAATTAAACGTCGATATTTTGATTCAATAACCTCATAGTAAAATAAAATATATGCACGAGATTCAACGAATCCTAAATAATAAGGCAATAGTTTGGAACATTAAAAATCGAACTGAAATATATTTTAGAATTAAGTGGTAAACTTTATAATTGAGCAAGGAGTTCACATGTATAATACGCTTCTGAAAGTTAATTCATTATCTCTCTTTATACACCACAGGGAGTTGTTTATGTCAAGTTCACCTTAATCATTCCGACCTACGTGCAGAGCGCCTCTCCGTTAATTGCAATCGTTTTTACTTTCAGACGAAAGACAATTACTACCATTCTCTTCTACTTTAATTTGCTCCATGGCTAGCCGACCAGTAAAGCCACCGTTTGATATCCTGTGTTAATACTATTAAACTGTAGGGTGATCTTTTCTTACAGCTAACCTCTCTAATCTTCTTATACTCTACATATTTGATTTGTTAAAATGCGACGATAACCTATACAAGTAAAACGATTTTACTGATTATTATATAATAATATGACAACGTCCATTCGTGTACCAGAGAAAAATAAACCTACTATTAAACTTAAAAAAAATGGAAGCCTTTTTTAATGTGTCAGACTGAATGCTTTCATTCCGTAAAATCGGCGTTATATCGGACTCTAATAGCTCTGTTTGCCAGTTTAAATAAAATAAAATAAAAAATTTTCGCCACACATAAACATAGCAAAAAACCTTTAAAGTTAAATATTTTCTGAACCGTCCAGAGAAAGTTTTAGAATCTAGTACATCTGTACGGTTAAATTTCCGTAACGGTCCGACAATTGACATTTAATCCAATGGCCTGATTTCATTCCCCTGTTCACTCCTTGTTAACGTGATAAATGACGCAAGGAGATTAATTAAATGGCCAAAATTTGCATTGTTTACCACCCCTGTTAAAAGCTAGCAATTTTGACTAACTCCTACATAGCGTATAGCTGCAATGCAACGCAACATCTTAAAAGTAGAAATTACTAAGTTTAATAAAATGATGTCCTTGTATCATTCAGACAATGGCTTACAAATAACACAAGGTCAAAATCTGAAAGAAAAGAATATGATTAACAACCAAAATTTCACCCCATGTTCCGAAATAATAATAGTGTTTTCTAGTAATACTGTAAAACATGAGGCCAATTGGCCTTAACGGTCACCTGAGTAGCATATATCCCATACACAAACTTGTCATGGAGCCTCATATATGCATCTAATTAATTAGGTTTCATACTGGAGTAGAAAAATTATAAATTTGTAATGACGACCACATTTCAAAAAGAACTGTGAAACCTATAATTTTGGTGAAAAACTAAAAGATCTGGTCTACAAAATCATGAATTCAGTTTTCCCTTCAGGTGTGTGGGAGTAAAGAAGATAATTTTTCAACGTTATATGCATTAACATCTATACATCCATTTTGGCCCTGCCCTAGAGTCTAAACCCATACCCCAGGGGACATGAAAATTAAAATTTCAGTAGAGGACTTCCTGGTAAACATAATTATTAGTCAGTTTTTTTATACAGATGTGTGAGAATAGAGAAGAAGATTTTTAAACATTATATGCATTTACACTATATTGCCATATTGCCCCCCCCCCCCCATGTCCTGAACCCCTGACCCAGGGGCCATGAATTTCACAATTTAGGTAAAGGAGATTGTAGATATTATAACCATGTATTCAGTTTTTTGCCCACATGTGTGGGAGAATAGAGAAGAAGATTTTCTAAGATTTAATACATTTTTACTATTTGGCCATATTGGCCCCACCCTAGAGCCTGAACGCCTGACCCAGGGGTCATGATTTTCACAATTTAGGTAGAGGGCTTCATGGACATCATAATCATCCATTTAGTTTTCAAAAAATATATATGGTAGTAGAGAAGAAGATTTTCTAAGATTTAATACATTTTTACTATATGGCCATATTGGCCCCACCCTAGACCCAGAACCCCTAACCCAGGGGCCATAAATTTCACAATTTTGGTAGAGGGCCTTATGGACATCATAACCATGCAACCAGTTTTTTCCTCACATGCGTGGGAGTAGAGAAGAAGATTTTTGAAAATTTGGCTTTTTTTTGCATATTTGGCCCCATCCATGGCACCCCAGGGGTGGTAGAGCCATAAATTTCACAATTTTGATTCTTCTTACCATAGAGATGCTTCACACCAAAAATGGTAACGATTGGCCTGGTAGTTATCAAGAAGAAGTTAAAAATGTATAACTGTTAACGCACGACGCACGGCGCACGACGCACGACGACGGACGAAGACCAATTGCAATAGGTCACCTGAGTGACTCAGGTGACCTAATAAAAGCGACTGCACTTTGGCAGAAATTACTATAAAAACAGAAATAAAAGAGAGAAAACAAAAATGGAAGCTTGATTCCATAATGGCATATTCACGTTTTGCATGACCTGTCTGCTAGGGTTGTTTAAACAAACGTCTTTGCAGTGTTTTAACAAGTGTTACACAGCGAACAGCTGGCAAAGAGTCAACGTAAATCGCTCAAGTGATCTAAGTATTAGAAGATTTATCCAGTACGTGTAGGTTTTGCTCTTTGCTTTCGTGTCCCTTGTTTTAAAATTGGAGAAGAAAAAAAAATTAAAAACCACAACGTTATGTTTTTATCTCAACAATGAGTATCTAAATTTTAGAATATTTTAGAATATTATAATTAATTATAAGATAAAGTGAGAAAATCGTAAGAGCAGTGCAAAGTTCCGTCCCATAAAACATTGGTTGAAAGAAAAGGAACATTTCATTGTCTTTTTGTGGAATTTAAAAAAGATCAGTCTGATGCACTTTTTGAGAGAGAGAGAGAGAGAGAGAGAGAGAGAGAGAGAGAGAGAGAGAGAGAGAGAGAGAGAGAGAGAGAGGGTTTACAGACTAAATCCTAAATCCTTGTTGAACTTTTCGTTAAACTTTAAATCATGACTCCAACCAAAATATATGAATAATTTGAACCTTTGCAGACATTCAGTTTTAAAATTCTTTTATTCATTATACATATTTCTTACATCAAAGCACACATTTGAAACGATTTAAAGAAAAGTATCAATTACTAGTAGTCTTTTACAAAATCGCAGAATTGCAATTAATATAACATAATTACAAACTTTCACAAGTCAACACGCATAAAAGTATTCGGTGTAAAATACAGGGCAAGTACGTTCGAAAATTGACTGTCCTTTCGACAGATGTAAATTGTATGATAATATCAAAATATTGCATAAAAATGCGTCCACAATTTAAATACAATGTGTAAAATAAAATACTATCTGTAGTAAAGTATTCACCACTTTAGCTATTTTATTACTAAAGAGCTGAAATCCAATGCAATAACTACATTTCATTTTTATAAATTTTTGTAATAATGACAATATATATTTACGGAAAGTATTTTATTGCAAAATATGCATTATATGAGTTGCACTTTTTCATTGGTAATTATTTATGATGAAATTGCAGTTTACTACATCAATGGCTGACAGGCGATACTTATGGAATACAGAACCATATATGCCAACATGAACTAAAAGTATATGAATTTTTGTGTTTAATGATTAGTAGATACTAAAAGATTTATGAACATTTTGTTAGTCGTTTGTGATTTTTGATTATTAAGTCACCGAAAACAAAAGGAATAGGCGGCACAGGTTCTCAAAACTTAGAGTACAGTTTTTACGGCAAAGAAATGTCGGAATTATATGATTATTTGCAGTGAAGTTAAATTTTTTGAAGATAAGTCTAAATTTCATTTCACTTAATCATTATTATTAGGAAAAAAAAATAAGTTCTTGACACTGTAGGAAATAGCCTATGTCCGAACTCATGAAAAAAAAAATTGTCATTAGTTCTTACAACCACAAAGGTGTCAATATTGATCTTTCTTACGTGTTGACTATTATAAGATAGCTCGTGGAAGTTACAAAAAAGAAAATTTGTAAAAGGATGAAACAAAACATGTCAAAACATTTCGCAACTTCATGCCAGGTCACTTTTTCTTCTTCGTCTTCATAATTTAATTCTGATTTTGTGTCAAGAGGTTCCACCATGTCTTTTGTCTTTCTCCTCCTTCGAAGGTAAAGTGCCACTCGATTTATACACTGAGGGCCTGCTTTCTGGCAAGACTGGCCTTGTATACGCAAGCTGATGATAACAGCAATGACAACGAAGGACCCGTTGACAACGAACGTTACAAGAATGAAGCCAAGGGTGGAGACATTCGGTTCCGATGATTCCGGAAGGATGTCTTGGATGATTGTTAAATATACGACAATCGATAGCAGGACTGTTGTGGAAAACCCAACTCTCTCTCCTGAATCCGCAGGCAGAAGGAAAACGAAGCCCATTAGAAAGGCGATAAAAATTAAAGGCAGTATCAAGCTCACAACATAGTAAGAAGTCCTACGTTTCAGGAATAAATCAACAATAATTTCTTTATAATTGTACACATTTATTTTTGTGTACGTTGCCGAATCTTGGATCTCCCATATTCCATTTTCAGAATACAAATCGAGGACGACTTTTGGTGCCACAAATACAACGTCAATGTCTTTAGGTTCATAGCTCCAGACGTAGAATTTAAGGGAACATATCTGAGTATCAAAAGGATAGTTTGTAACATCAGTGTCACACACAGTCTCAAATGTTTGGATAGCATACCAGTTACATAACCCGGTACTTTCTACAACAATGGATAATCCTAAGCGCAGTCCAGTTATCTCTTCATAAGGATTAACGTTGATGAGATCCGGAAGCCAAAGAAGACTCTGTGAAATCACTGTAGAATTCGTTTGATTGTAATTTGCCGGGTTCCAAGAGAGTCTCTCGTCTATCCAATTAAGTTGAAAAACCCCGGTCAGGGAAAATTTTCCTGTGTTCAAGTCAAATTCTTTGATAGACAGCAAGCCAAAAGACATGTTCAGGGTCATCGGAAAAGATCTATCTCTTCCAGGCCGAAGACCCTTGCTGTAACCAGATAGTAACGCTGTTTGAAGGTTCTGTTCATCTTCAAGAGTATATGCAACTGTCAGCAAACCTCTGCTGGGGTAACATATGAGGATTAGAACTGCCCACAACGAAATCATTTTCAGAAATGAGTTTATGACAGGGGACGGTCTTTATATACTCAAAAACATGTTCTAAATAATGTCCACTGAAATATTATTGTTTAATATATGGCGGAAAATCACACCTGCACTTCGGGCGAAACTAAGACTTTCTTTTTCATTTTGCACACTCTAGGACATTGAAATTTTAAATGCAAAAAGGTTGTTGATTTCCTGAAGAGTTTTTGGCTATGCATTATTGAACATATTGTTTTTGCAACATAATCTTTAAATCATGCAAACAAACCGTGATACGCGTGTGTGTTAAATGGCTCGAGTAGTATTGACCAGTGGATCAGATTTCCTCTTTCCTGTAATTAGCAATTAGTAAACCAATTTCAATTTCATTTGTTGAACGTAATTGGAAAAACCGTCGATTCTTTTAGGTTTGATTGATCTGAAATTCTATCTTATATCGTTCATTTAAAAAAATACTGTTTGAAAGACTCAAAAGAGAAGTAAAAATATCTAATGTAGAGTACATGTTGAGCTCATTTACTTAATTATAGAATGCCGTGCTTACAGTTCCACAGCTCCGACAAATTTGACTGATATAAGGTGATTTTTGTGGAATAACTAAAATATGAAATACTAGTAAAACATCAACACTAAAGGAAACATTTTTTGGTCAATTTGAAAGACACATAGATAGCACCAACCAACCAAGTACAAAAAAAGAAAAGAAAATTTTTGTGACAATTTAGAGTATTCAAGTTTGTTTTGGTAAATAGTTTGAAGAGGTAACTCTTAGATATTTAAGATATAAAATTTAAAAACAGAAAGAAGTGCTGTTCATATGAAACTTTAAAGTCATATATAAAAAAGGAATGTGGCAAAATGTATCTAAGCTTTTGTAACCCAACAGATTTTGTATTTCATAGCTTCCAATTATTTTTCTTTTAAGGTTTATTAATTTATTACCATTTTTGACACATTAATAGAAGTAATAAATAAGTTTAACTAATTTATAAGATTTAATTTTAGTTTTAAAAAGACACACTAGACAATACCTTATTTGATTTCTTTAAGTTTGTAAAAATCTTGTTATTCATTTGATAACTTCCAATGAAACTATTTGAAAAACAATACTTTTCTTTTAATGATATTTTATTGTAAATAAAACTAAATGCGTTAGACATGAATTTCTTTGCGTACTCCAAAATGTAAAGCATGAATTTCTTAAATATATATGAGGATTGTTTTAGGAGGGGTGTATTATGTTCCCTCTTACCTGAAATTATTCATTAAAAATTTAAAATGTTTAATTCCATATTTAATTTTGAAATTTTAGAACATTTTCTGCTTCGGTCTTCTTAACTGAAAACTAGAAAAATTCAACTCAAATAATTACAAATAGATTTAAAATAAGACTAATGACAATATATCTATAATTGACCTGAGATCTGTTGTCAAGGATCCAGTGACGAAAAGATTAGTTGCATAAAGAGTTCAAAATCAATGTTAAAATCAAGGTTCATAATTGTGGATATTACATACTGCCCTTGAACGACATGCTTTTGCCTGTTAGTAAAACGCTGAAATTTTAGGTGCGTGTAGTACATTGACTTTCATAACCGTAAAGTCATTTAATTCATAGTATTTGAACTACATAATAAATCAAGGTTACAACACTAAGGTTTACTTGCATAAATCAAAGTTTGCGTGAACTTTCTTTTGTTCTATAGTTCTCGACGGTCTGTTAATGGAAATGTTAACAATTAGTTAGAGCAAGGTCATGGTGCTTTCGATTTTTGAGGATATTTTGTAACTTATTGACCCAGTACTTACTTCTCTGATCAGCTCTATGTTTCGTGAAACGAGAAACAACTGATTTGATTTGATAATCATATTTGAAATATGCATGCGTTTGCTAGGAAAACCATGTGTTTGGTTGATGATTTAATAAATGAGAAAATCATTTGATACATGTACCTATATAAAAATTTGCTGGTTCAATCCCCCCACCCCCCCCCCCCCAAAAAAAAAAACAAACCCAAAAAACCAAAAAAAAAAAACCCCAAAAAACAAATGCCCATTTCTACCAAATTGAATTAATCAAAACAAATGTATAAACTAAATCCAGTTGATATGAATATAGAAGAGTCGTGGATAAAAAATGAAGTAATGATTCACTAATTTTGGAAAGATATCATGTTGTTTAAATATGTTCATTGCATGAATAATGGTATTAAATATATTTATGATGAACAATGTCAATCTTTTGGTTTGAAAAAGCAAAAAGATAAAGTCTACCCGAGCTTAAGTGACATTTCTCACAAGAAATGCAGGAAAAGAAATAGTTTTTCTAAGCTAAAAAACATTTCCCACACAATTTCATCTAAAGAAAATTCAATTTTAAGTGTTATTGATGATCCTTACTAATAAACAAAGCACATTTAAAAAAGTAAATATTAATATGAATTTAAATGTATCACATAATTCTAATTTAGTGACATTTGGTACAATTTTTTCACACGTTTGCCATCATTTTCTATTAAAATAACTTATATTGTAAGCTCAGTAGGAAAAGCAAATACATTTTGAAAAAACACCGAACCAGCACAAGTTCAATTTTCATTTCGGAACTTTACAGTTTTTAGAATTTATTTTGGTGTTGGAAAAACTATCAAGAGTCTCTGATTAGAGCAAATTATAATTTTATATCAATCAATATATTCAATTGTATAGAAATCATTAAAATGAGAAGATTTAAAAATTAGTTTTCATATAATTAATCATGTAAGTTAAAGAACCAAAAAATTATGTCAATTTTTTCTGCTAATTTTTAGCAATTAAAAACAAAAACAACGGTAACAATTTCGTTGTTTTTCTCCTCTACGATACTTGAAATCTGTTCACTACATCCGGTAGTTCATTAAAACCCATTTCATTTTAAACGTAAAATTTTACAAGAATATGGTTGAGAAATTTGTCAAGGACTCAACAAAATTCGCTTAATCTGAGATTTGGCTTTATTCGCGTTCATAATAAACGACTTTTGTTTTATCCAAAATAAGAGACATTACAGATAAATTATTGAAAATTTAATGCGTGAACAGAACACCTTTAAACTGCCTAATGATCGTGTTATTTTATTAACGGCATCGGAGGTGTTTTGAAATATACTGAAGTCTTAGCAAATGGAATCGATAATAAATCATACTTTTGTTTCAGTATTGCCAAATTCTCATTTATAATAAGTTGAGCTTAAATGTAAGAAGACATCATAACACATTGTGATATTTTATACTTGAAATTATTTGCAGTGCTTATTTGATTACCTCTTTTAAATGCATTTTAAATACATATTTTCCTTATAATATTAATTATATTTTCTCCTTATATAGATGTTTATTATCTGTATGTTGAAGGATTCCTTATATTGCGGGGGAGTAGGGGGTGTGGACATAATTTTCATTTTTTATAGCTTTCAACAGATACATTTTTTTTTTTAATATTTAAATTTAACTTATTTATCATTTATTCTCCTCTTTTGCACAGATTGTTAAAATACGTTAAGAAAACATTGTATGAAATAATGTTTTAAAATGACCAAACGAAGGTTTGGAAACCTTTTATTCCACTGTGTACTCAAAGAATACGTGACGTAGGGATTTGTTACATAAACAGTTAAAATGTCCTTATATTGAAAATCAATTTGTAAATCAGAGTTCATAATTGAGGCTAGGATCAAATCCTTACAAAATCAACACGCCTTTGCTTGTAAAGAGCAGTGTCGAGATTTAAGGCGCGGAGAGTATAATGCCATTCATAGAATGTAAAACCAATTAATTCAAAGTATTCGAAGTGTTTTAAATGTAACAAAGCTGAAGGTGGGCATGTTGAAATCAAACCTTAGTTCCACGGTACTCGACTTCCTACAAATGGAGAGGTGGTGATTAATTAGAACAAGGCCAGTTAGTTACAATTTCGTTGACGACTGTGAAGTGCATTTCGATATTCATTTTTAAATCCGTTTTTCTAGTTTATGAATCGCAAAACAACTGAAATTATTTTCTTGCGCATCCCATAGTCTACACTTAATGATGTGTACAAGGAACATCTCTATATATTTTTTTAAAACTTTTAACTTGGCGCATAGCATACTTAAAACGGTAAAGTCCAATTTGATGTTTTTTGTTTTTAAGAAAAAAATATTTGGCTTTTTGCACACCTGCCACTGAATTCATGCAAATTCTGAAAAAAAAAATCTTAAAAAATAAGTTTCGAACAAAGAAGAAGCATTTTTGTAGCTCTACATTAGATACAGTATTTTGAAAAAAAGTTATAACAGCATTTTTGTGGCCGATGTCCTACATCCGCGCCGTATTAACCCAAACTATTCAGATTATTCTGGTCTTCATAAATGCCTACCATTTAATAAGGAATTGCAGATATAATCATGATTTTCTTGTAAGACGTTTGATTAAAATTAAAGCTTTTTAGACCAAAAAGTTAAACCAATTATTCTGAGCAGATTTTTCTTCAGTACCATTCGATTTAAGCCCGTATTCATACGATCAAGTCAAGCCAAGAAATTACTGCAGATTCCTTATTTTACGTGTGTTCTTTATTTCGCGATTCTACCTCTTTCTATCAAATCGCGAGGCATAAAAAAGCGATAGTTCAAAATTCGCGAGATTTCCTTCCCGCGATTATACACGGAAAGTAGATCCTCACGTTTAATAAGGAACATACTGTAAAGCATCAAGTCATAGAGACAGTGTATATATAGAGCTAATAATCTAGCAGAAAAATGGCGTTCAATGTTGCCTTATTGATTAAATGACACTCATTAAAATCGGAATTAAATTCTAATTGAGTAAATATATACATCAGTTGCGCTTTGACCATAAACTTCATCATGAAAAGAATGAAATACAAAGGATAAAAATATTAATAGGCAGAGTTAACATCAAATTCTTTGTTTACCGGTAGTTAACTGTTTCTGGAAAAAGAAACAAAGTTTTAAATGTACAGAATATAGACATTATAACAATGGTTGAAATAGCACAAAATCATTGTCGGTTTATATTGGCGAAATTGTTTACAGTAATTTGCTTGCAATTAGTTAAAAAATGCCACTTATCATAAAATTCGCAGAAAGTTTTCGAATCATATTTCTATATAGAAATAAAAATCTGCCTTCAGTTTTTGTTAATTAGTAATCGGCAAGTGTTTTAAAGGACGATAATTAATAGAACAAAGCGAAGTACGCTGCTAATTACTTAAAGTTTTGAAGGTCAATCTCCTTAATCTTATGGTAATGCAGACCGTCTTATAATTTGTTCTTACACACACGCGTAACATACAATCGTTTAAACTAAATCTTTTATGGTTTAATTTAGAAGAAGATTGTATTTTAATTACGGTTAACGAGTAAACAAATTAAATCCTTTATTAATATGCTAGAGCTTTTCAGTGTAACGCTAGAGCACCTCATCGTGTAATGATTATTTCCAGTGAAAAGCGAGATAACTCTTGCGATTCATTTTTATTTAAAAAAAACCCACCGATATTCTATTTACACAAGGAAAATAACAATGCCTGCATAAGTGCAAAAATATCATTTACACAACCTCCTTATATTGATATTTCTGATATCCTTCTAAGAAAAGATGGGAATCAGAAAGAAAACAATTTTACAATTTTTATTGCCAACAAATCTGCAACAATCATTGTATTTGAAATATTTCTTTTTCCATTACTGTTTTTACTTTCTTTTTTACTTCTTTAATATAATTGAATGCATTAATACATATTGATCGAGCCACAGTGTTGCTTAAAAAAATGTTTTACATATTTTTTATACCATAATTATGTATTTGTTTTCATTTTAAGCATTAAACATGATTTATTTGGTTAAAGCTGATTAACAAAATGCTTGCAACTGTTGGCCTGTAAAAACAAAGGTAAAATATTCACAAAGAAAAAAGAAAAAAAATCTGCTCCGTTGATCTTTTAATTCAAAAGAAGCTATTATTGTACACATTAATATCAAGAATGTATTGACTAAGTAATTGATTATTATTATAGCAATAACGCATCGATGCTATTTCTAAGACCGCTTTCAGATTTAGGTTCAATCAATGATAACTCGACTTATCGTTGGTGTTTTAATAAAAAAGAGAGCAGTCTACGTCAAAACGCTTAAGAAATAACATATACTCAAAATACAAAACACAACTTGCAAAACTACGAAGAAAATTAAATCAAGATCATTCGCCACTTCAGACCATGTCAGTACATTATCCTCATCCTTGTAATCTAATTCTATCTTTGAACCCAAGGGCTCTACCATATCTAAATCCTTTCTTCGTACAAAAAGGATGAGTCGGTTGATAAACTTGGGTACCGGTTTTTGACTACGCTGGTTCTGAATACGCAGGTTGATAATGACTACAATAACTATAAGTGATCCGTGGGCGACAAAAATGGAAAGGAAAATGCCAAGGATGGACACATGAGGTTCTGATGCCTCAGGTAGAATGTCTTGAATGATTGTGAGATACACAACAACCGACAGTAAAACTGAAAGGGAAAATCCTAATCGCTCTCCTGAATCTTGTGGTAGAAGGAAAACGAAACCCATAAGAAAGCTGATGAAGCCTATCGGCAATATCAAGCTTACAATATAATATGAAGTTCTGCGTTTAAGGGTTAGTTCGACTATGATTTCTTTGTCATTGTAGATATTCATCTGCGTGTACGTTGCTGAATCGTGGACCTCCCATATTCCATTTTCAGAGTACAGTGTGAGAAGGACTTTTGGTGAAACAAATGTGGAATCAATATCTTGAATGTATGAATATCCCCAAACATAGAATTTTATGCTACAGACTTGGGTGTCAAAGGGATACTTAGTGACATCAGTGTAACACACACTTTCAAAAGTCTTAATAGCAAACCAAGTACAGAGTCCAGTGTAGTCTACAACAATAGATAGTTCGTCGTGTCGAAGACCAGTTATATCCTGAAAAGGGTTCACGTTGATGAGATTTGGAAGCCACAGCTGACTCTGCAAGATGACAGTCGTATTTGTTTGGTTGTAACTTGCCGGATTCCAAGAAAGTCTCTCGTCTATCCAGTTCAGAACAAAAACCCCAGTCACAGAAAATTCACCGGAGCTTATGTCCAATTCTTTAATGGAAAACAAAAGAAATGTCATGTTCAGAGTCATAGGAATGGTTCTATCAATTCCCGGCCGAAGACCCTTATTGTATCCGGTGAGTAAGGCAGAATGGAGAGTTTGTTCATCTTGGAGCGTGTAGGCAAAGATGAGCCCTCTATTGATAAAGCAGCTCAAAACTACTACTGTCAACCATGATATCATTTTGTGTCTACAGTACATTACACATGGTATATCCGAATCAATGATTTAAATAGTATTTATTCCAATGTCAAATTATTGCTAAGATTTCCTTCTAAACTGCTATAACTTATGAAAATCTTAAAGTTTTGGTCCTGCAGACAAAGTCGTGTTACTGATACAATAAAACGGATTTAAAAGAACATCAAAGAGAATTACAATATGAAGTTCTGTATACATAATCAATAAAGTACTTAATTTTAATTGCTATTAAATGAAACACCCCAAAAAGAACCCTGAGCACTACTTTAAAGTACTTAACTTTTAATGGAAGGGTCCATCAACAAATTAAGCACATATAAAGCCTAATTGTTAGAGGATTTCCCGACTTGTTTGGAGATCTAATGGGTTGTGATTTGTATCGATATACTTAAGGCTTAATTACATTTGGATAATGTTTCAGTTGTAGATGGTCTTGAATAAATTCTGCGTGCGATTCTGTTTCATGGCGTTCTTAATATAAATTCAAATATCTAAATAAAACAATTTAAGAAGTTAATGTCTGAAAAAAAACCCGCACTTGGTTATTTACAAATGTTTTCCCTAGCTTTGTTTTTATCGAGCTAGGAACACAGTTAAGGTTTTCTGACCAGAAGCTTTCTCTTTTAATTAGTCATTTATGTTAATTTCAGCTGTCTTCGGTGAGTATCCCTTATCTTGTTTGCAGTGGATCCCCCGTTTGAGGACCACAAAGTGATTGCACTGTATAACAACCAGGAATTAAAGTAATCCTCATTAATTAATCAAAGTAGAAATAAAATTAGCTCTTTTAAATTCAAAATATTCGTTTAATATTTAATATTAATCACTCATTTGTGGAGTTAATTGGTGGAATAAGAGCGTTCAGATTGAATTTGATTGAATTTAAATGGAAGTTTAAGAAATCAATTCCTCATATTCCTGGTAATGTTTTTCTTTGTTTTGGTCAAATTTAAAATGTCTCTGCATAATATGCATAGTAATGAGTGTATTAAGTAGATAACTGCTTAACAACACAATGTTAATGGCTTTTCATAAGAAATAAAACTAATGATTAATGTTACGTTTTGTTTTTACTTCAAATAAAAATGATACATAGATAGATAGATAGATAGATAGATAGATAGATAGATAGATAGATAGATAGATAGATAAAAGATAGATAAATCAACACATTTTTGATGATAAAAATGAACCTTTTGTCACGGTGGATATTTTTTTGGCAATAATAAAATTTGAAATCACGAGGAGATGAGTATATGTGTTTGAAAAAGTACAGTGGAATTTCCATTTTCCCCGTTATCAAAGTGACCTCTGCAAGGCTTTGTTTTTAAATAGAAATAGGAAATAAAAAATAATCCACCAGTTAGAATGTATTAAATTTAAAGTAAGACATTTGAAGACATTGATATATCTCAGATAACTGCAATGTAAATATACAAGCATTTACCGGTTTACCAAATAGTTGTCGTAACATTTGATGGCTTCTATAGCAAATATCAAAATATCATCAACAAATCGCTAAAATCCTTGAAAGCATATTTAAGACGGACAGGATACATGTACTTTCAACAATTTTCCACCATATAAATGGATACATTCACGACAAAACTATGCAAAAGTATATAAATGACGATACGCAAAACACAAAATTAGTTAATATAAAACAAGCTTTGTCATACATTCTTAATACATCTGGCCAAGTGACTTCATCAGTTATGTTGTCACATTCTTCTTGCTTGGTATCAAGTGTATCTTCAGATATTTTATTTCGTCTCTTGAGTGAACATGTCATGAGACGACTTAAACTTTTAGGAACAGGACTTTGGGATGGCCGACTCTGAATCCAGAGGCTGATGATGACTTCTATGACAACGAATGATCCGGTCACAACGTACGTCACCAGAATATAACCAAGAGTTGATATATTTGGTTCTGACGATTCAGGCAACATTTCCTGAATAATCGTAAGATAAACAATCACAGAGAGAAGAGAAGTTGTAGAAAACCCAACTCTTTCCCCAGACTCAACTGGAAGAAGAAATACAAAGCCCATAAGGAATGAAACCGAAACAATTGGTAATATCAAACTCACGATATAATACGGAGCTCTGCGTTTTAATATGAATTCGAAATTTATCATTTCATAATTGCGGAAATCTAACTGAATGTAGGATGAAGAATCAATGATATCCCAAACGCCATTTTTAGAGTAATATACAAACTCATCTACACCTGGTGGCAAACATTTGGATTTAATTTCTGCTGGAGGATATCCCCAAACGTAGAATCTCATTGCACATGTTTGAGTATCAAAGGGATATTTTGTCACATCCGCTTTACATATGACTTTCAATGTTTGCAGAGCAAACCACACACAATATCCACTACTGAATACTCTTACCGCCGATGCATCCGTTCTTAAATCAGTAACATCGTCATAAGGGTTTATGTTCACAAGATTTGGAATCCATATTTTTTTCTGAGAAATAGATATATTGTTTGTATTGTTAAAGGCCGCCGGATTCCAGGAGAGTCTTTCATCTACCCAAGTCAGTAAAAACATAGCAGTTAGCGAAAGCTTTCCCTTATTTAGATCAAAATCATTTATGGAATATAGATAGGACATTATGTTAAGTGGGAGAGGAATACTTCTATTCATTCCAGGACGAATTTCTTTATTATATCCTGAAAATAAGAAAGCATGCAAGTTTTCTTCATCAACACGGGTTCCAGCAAGGACTAGTCCTAGTTTCAGGAGGCAGAAGACGAGTAAAGATCCCGACCAGAAATTCATCATGTACACTAAATAAATGCTCACTGCAAATACTTTTTATATATTTCCTCAAAGTATTTATGATATTTCATAAATTGTAAATGTTTATGTTTGTATCCAAATATACAGGAATTTGTACGAAAATATTCAACGTATTTAACGTCCGATTTAAAGAATTGACACTCGCTGTTGATGCTGTCAATTATATCCACAATCTGTACGATGATGGGTATTTATGTGTATCCTGATTTCTTTAATGCAAGAAATTACTTATACATTGAAAATTAGATAGGTCAAAAGAATTGATTGATAAAGTGGGCTCATTTTTAAAAGTCGGAAACCGTTACAATTAGTTTAAAATGTGTCACCGGATATCACCACGAATCAATTCCCATTATATATCGTTCGATATTTGCTAAAACCTTTGGTTTAGATGAACTAGTGGCTCTTAAACCGACTGACTTTTATTTTAACATACTTGCGTTTAAACAAATAAGAAACAAATCTAGTAAAAATGATGTTCTTTTTATTAATTTGATATATGTCATGTAATAAACAATGAACGATTGTGATTAGCAGAGCGATTAAATTCCCAATATATTTCAAGATGGAATAGGACACTTGTCGATGATAAAGTGGATGAAAGTACACTATAATCAAAATACTTTCATAGGTTTAGAGGTTTCGCATTTTTGGACAAATCAATTATTCTGAGCAGTGTCGTATTCAGTACAATTAGATATATGTCCTTATTTATACGGTCAGGTTAAGCCAAAAAATAAAGCATCAAATCGCAGAGAAAATGCATTTTAGAAATGATATTCTTGCAGAAAATTGACTTAAAATGTTGCTTTATTGATTAAATGACACTTTCATTTAATCAGTATTGAATTTGAATTTCAGAAATGACCATAGACTTTATTAAAAAAAAAAAGATAGACAAAGGGCCAAACTCTTGGTGCACAGAGATGAGTTCAATTACCTTAATAAGTTAGTTTCTGGAGAAAGAAACATGGTTTAAGATGTAAAGAATGGGGACATTTTAACAGTGGTGAAAATAACACAAAATCTATGTCGGATTATATTGAGGTAATTATTTAAAATTATTTACTTGCTATCAGTTCGAAAATGCCACTTATGATAAAATCCGTAGAGAGTTTCCAGATCAGTAAAAATAAAAGTCTTCCTTCAGTTTTAGTTAATCAGTACTCGGCAAGTGTTTAAAAGACGATAGTTAAGAGAACAAGGCGACATATGCTGCTATATACTGAGTGTTTTATTTGCAAATCTTCTAACCTTATGGTAATGCAGACTTACTTAAATACAAAAAACATACCTTCATTTAAGCTTTACCTTATAATGTATAACTTAGAAGTAGATTGTATTTTTTAAGGTTGATGTGTAAGCTGATGTTATCCTTTATCAATTTGTTTGGGCTCAGGGTAGCTTACCCTGTAATAGTTTATTCCAATAAAAAGAAAGATAACTCTTGCAAGATATTTCTTATGAAATTGTGAACTGTAATACGGAGCATTTTAAATCAGATGTTGTTTATTTTCGCAAGCTCAAAAACTTAAATCCCGTATGGATGCACAGACTCAAACACGGACCGAACCATCACTACACAGAAATTCAAGAGTATTCAATTAAATTTATTCAAAACACCAACAATATGTAGCCAAGTGCATAATTGTAGACTCCGTTCTTACTTTCCGGATTTTTGTATCTCTATCGTGACCTGTTATGGTTTTATCATTGAACTTGGTGACGTAACACAAATTGAGAACTGTGACCGATAGATGCCATGTGCGTTACCTTTGATGGCCTGTAAGCTACTTTGAGCCACTTGGGCGACTCCACAGGTGTGTACTTGAATTTAAATGTGTATTTTCATATTATTTTATCTAAGAATAATCGTTAAAATCATCTGTAATTCTTTTGAATGATGCAATCTATGCACTGATCACAATTGTGTATTCCCGCCATTTCGGTAGCTTCACCATTCAGTCGTTTGCGCGGGTAGGTTAAGGCAACTCCGAGTTTAATGACCGTAAAAATTATGATCAATTTAAAAAAATTTTATTTTTATGAAAACAGCGCGGGATAATAATACCAAGTGAAAGAGTTCACCAAGATATTATATTTCTACTTTGGAATCGACTCAATGTTTGAAGCTGCCGTGCCATGGTATCACGTGACAGTTAAAAATAGATCACTTTTTTACCTTAACAAAAAATCAAAAAGTGTAACACTACCCCGAAGTTCATTTGTATGTTTGCTACAATAATTCGATTGGCAATTAGTTCATGTTTATTAGTATTACTGCTAGAATCCTATTGTACATCGCATAAAATAAATATTGTATATATTTATCGGAAACCCTCTCAACTTCTAAAATTTCATTGAAAATACTACGTATTTTTCGTTTAAAACAACAAAGCACACGATTCTAGCAGCACTTTTCAGGTAGTTTAGGTCATATACCGTTGCTATTCACCAAAATCATCTTTCCTAATATCCGGGGTAGTGTTACACTTTTGCCATTTGTTGTACACACTTACAGGGGAAAGGCTGATCAAGCCATATAACTGTCGATCTGCTTACCTTATAACACTCGCTGATTAAACAAAATATCCATGCCTGTATTATCCTGATTATATTCTAACTGACACTCATCTAAATCTTAGGTATCTGTATTAAATAAGTCTTATTTCGGCATTGTTTACACTGCATTCCGATAATTTGTCTCCCGACATGATCTTCTCTTTTAAACATGCTTGTGACGTCATAAATGTTAATTATATGTAATAGAGAGAAATTGAAGATATATTCAGTTAGAAGAGTTTCTAGTGATATTTTATGTCTGTAGTTTTTATAATTTAAACCAGAGATAAAGTTAAAATCGACATGTTTCTGAGTAAAATATGACATCATGCTGCTTATTGTGACGTCAAATCGATCAGAGGAATTTGATCGCTGTTAGTTGCCTTATCATACCTGCATGATGTTTATCTGTAGAAATACTTTTATTCAGTATTACTGATACAACTATCGAGTTGTTTTATTGATTATATAATACTGTGAAATGAGTGTTACGAAATTTATTTCTCACATCCCAATACACATTCCCTATTGCAACAAAAGTCCACATACACCATATCAAGAAGTGAATTTCCGTTAAATACATCGTATGATGATCATTCGCTGTGTACTAAGATATTTTATTATTCATGTATTCTTTGTTTACAATTACCAATCAATGTCGAAATTATCGGCGAGAAATTATCCCGAGTTTCCTCGACGATTCATTTGGTCTTATTTATACTTCCATGATTATTTAAACCCTTTTGTTTCATTAATTCCTCAATCACAACTCCCTCTATTGCTTTTCAATAATACATATCGTCAAAACGCCGTTATTCACGCGTTTCAGTTCTCCCATCTTGTTTACTGCTTTCCCCATTATGGCGGGTTTGTATAGCATGCGGTATGACGTCATAACGGCCGAGCCCGATGCCTTAAATAACGAGCTCAGCTGTTTGCACAGGGAGTTGGCTTGATCTGCCACGGCAGATCAGACGGTCGAGTCCACATCTGGACAGCATCCACACACTGGAAATGACCGTGGAAATTTCCCGTTGGGTAAATGCTCGATAATTTAGCAGTGGGAGCTGATGCAATAACCTTCTTTTATTAATCAATTTATTATATTTAAGTATATAGGCTACAGGGGAAAGATTGTATAGGAACGGGACTCCCGCACGGTTAAGCGGGATATTTAGAGCTATATTAAGGGTTTTGGCTATTTGTAATATTTGTATTTTAATCCCATCAAGTTGGGAATTAATTTATGTTATATTTACACTCCCAGAGTCTTGGGACTATCCTCGTTTAATAAACTGAAATATCTATATTTTATTTGAATCCTGACTTTGAGTTTTCTTTGGTACCAATATACAGATTTGGGAGACCCACAAGTTGCGTTTCACAACATCCCGGGTTATATATAAAACCCAAGTTCATTAAAACATAATTTATAAGCGGGACAGTTTTAAAAACGCAACATTGGTGTCAGAAGTGGGAGAGTTTTAAAAACGCAACATTGGTGTCAGAAGTGGGATCATATTTTTTTAATTCCCAATATATCTGATTGGACAAAGAACATAAACTCAAAATAACATTTTTTTAGTAGTAATTTTTCTATAAATTTTTGTGTAAAAATGTCCCGGGAGAATAGTCCATTGGGAGATTCCAGTGAGATAATCTTCAATCCAAGATCAGTTGGGATAAGTGAAGATGCATCTCAAGGGGGGAGTGACTTCAGAAATTCTTGTTCTCCCGATTTATCATCAGCTCCCACAGCATCTGAAAATGTAAATGAATTATTGTTAAAAGCTATTGAAACAATGAATAGGGATGTGGTTTGCATGAAACAAGATTTGGGTGAGGAATTATCCCATATTAGGGAAACGTCCCGAGGTTTACAAGAGAGAATTGGGATGCTGGAAAACAATGTTAATGTAAATTCCCAGTCAGAGTATGGGAGACATACAGAACATGTAAATCCCAGGCATTTACCATTTGTAGGGGCAGGGGAAAGTTTCCACTGTGACAGAGTCCCATACCCCCCATTTCAAAGGGTCAATAGAAATGAAAACAGTCATCAAAATATGGTGTTCAATCCAAAGCCCACAGTATCTCTAAAACCTCAAACATATGATGGGTCTGAAGATTTTGAAGAATATTTATCCCAATTCAAAATACTGGTTGATTTGCATGGGTGGGATTATTGCACCAAATCCCTTTATCTGGCCAGTAGTCTTACTGGGAATGCTAGAGCAGTATTGGGAGAGCTAAGTGAAATTCAAATAAGGGACTTTGATTCCCTAGTCAAAGTTCTCAGCATGCGCTATGGGTCAGTGGAAAGATCAGAAATGTTCAGGGCAAAACTGAAAAATAGAGTAATGGGAACCAAAGAATCTCTATCGGAACTATCCCAGTCTATTAAAAAGTTAGTCCGTCAAGCCTATCCTACAGGTGACCCAAACTTGTTAAACATTTTGGCACTCGATCATTTTATAGATGCCCTCCCAGATCCTAACATGCGGTTACGGCTCAGAGAATCCCGGGTAAGAGATATAGGGGAGGCTGAAATTATGGCCATAAGATTGGAAACATACAAAATGGCAGATGCCCAGAGGCAAAAACCAATAAACGTTGTTTCTTCCAATGCCCCAAAAGATGAAAATAAAGAAATTATATCTCTCCTGAAAACCATTCAGGATACCCTAAGTCAAACAAACCAGAACTCCCAAAATTTTGGTAGACTTCCACAAATGCAGAGAAATCCCAGTTTCAGAAATTGTGACAATGGGAGAAGTTATCAAAATAGGTATAATGGGGGAAATAATCAGTTCAGAAACCATAATATGGGAATCCCTCAGTGGAAAAACCATAGGTTTAATGACAGCTATCACTCTCAAAATAGAGACCAGTCAAACGGTCAAACGTCGGGTTTAAGGGGCGAAAGTCGGCGTCCTATGGCAACAAGCCTCGGAAACAGTCAATAAAGAAAACTAAAGGGGAAGATCCGGTATCAAGAGATAAGAAAACAGAGTGTACAATTGAAAATGAAAGTATTGAGAAGAGTAAAGATAATCCCATCCCTACACTTCCTAAGTCAGTTCCCAAGAGCATAATAGTGGGAGATGTAAAACAAGGCAATGAAGGAATTTTTATAACAGGGAAGGTTGGGAATGCTAATACAACACTTTTAGTGGATACCGGATCAAGTGTGACAATTATTAACCCCAAATTATTAAGAGAAGTAGATTTAGAAAATAGATCAGATTTAGTTATAACTGAAAGTAGCCTTAGATTGAAATCAGCTAAGGGAGATGACATCCCAGTAGTGGGAGAGTGTACACTCAGTATTTTTCTTGGAAATATGAAATATTTCCACAATGTAGTCGTAGCAGAAATTGAAAATAGTTGTATATTAGGAGTTGACTTTATGTCAAAGTTTGCTTGTGGTATTTGCATGAAGCAGAGATTATTTAGGATACAGGGAGTAGAGATCCCTTATTTTAGTGACCAATCAGAGATTACGGAATGTAGCAGAATTGTTTTATCAGAGGATTTAGTTGTTCCTCCCAATTGTGAATTTGTAGCACCCGCTAGAGTAGAGAGCCCTAATTTTTATAGAGGGCCAGCTATTGTTGAACCAGTAGAGAAATTTATGGAGAAGAAAAATGTACTTGTGGCAAAGTCATTAGTTAAAGTGTCAGGGGAGAGTGTCCCATTACGATTTTTGAATTTTAGTTGTGAGAGTTTAAAACTCTACAAAGGGAGTGTGGTAGCTACAATTGAAAGAGTTGAAGATGTAGATGTAGAAAATGCTGATACAGAAGTAGTTAGGTCAGTGTGTTACAGAGATGAGGGGGATCCCTCGGCTTTACCAGATCATTTAGAACAGATTATTGACAAGGTTCATGAGAGCATAAGTGTTGAAGAGAAGCAAAAATTAGCAAATTTTTTGAAAGAATACCAATCAAGTTTTTCATGTTCATCATCAGATATGGGAAAGACAGACTTAGTTAAACATTCCATCAATACGGGTAATGCAAGACCCATTAAACAACCCCCTAGGCGTATTCCCTTAGCCAAAATGGCCGAAGTGAGAAGGGAGATAGATGATATGTTAGAAAGGGAAGTTATTGAGACATCAGACAGTCCATGGAGTTCTCCCATAGTCCTTGTTAAGAAAAAGGACGGGACAATCCGGTTCTGTATAGACTATAGAAAAATAAATGATGTCACTGTTAAGGATAGCTATCCTATACCTAGAATTGATACTACGTTAGATGCGTTGTCTGGAGCAAAATGGTTCTCCACTATAGATTTAAAGAGTGGGTATTGGCAGGTGGAGATGAAACCTGAAGATAAGCCCAAAACTGCTTTTTCAATCCCAGGGGGTGGTCATTGGCAATTTTTGAAAATGCCATTCGGCTTGTGTAATGCCGGAGCCACTTTTGAAAGATTAATGGAGAGAGTTTTGTCTAACCTCTCCTGGAAGGTCTGTTTGGTATATTTAGATGACATTATTATATTGTCCAAAACTTTTGATGAACATTTAGAGAATCTGACACTAGTTTTTGAGAGGTTAAAGGGTGCAAATTTAAAAATGAACCCAAAGAAATGTATTCTTTTACAAAAAGAGGTATCCTGTTTAGGAGATACTGTTAGTGAGGAAGGGGTTACACATGTAGTAGCTACTGACCCTCCACAAATAGAAGAAATCAAGCACGAGCCTATTCATAGAAGTATTAATGAAGTACCCAGTCATCAAGGTCCTTGCTTGTACCATTAAAACCTTATCGATAAAGCTAGACCACTGTATAACTTGATGGAGAAAAACATTGAATTTGTGTGGAACAAAGACTGTAATAAAGCCTTCGACAAATTCAGGAGAGCCTTGATAAGTACTCCCTTCAGCATACCCAAAGGAGGAAAAATTGTCAACCATAGATACGAACCAGTCGTTTAAAAGCGGATTTCAACTGAATAAAGACTGTGTGATAATTTTTCAGAAACAATGAATCCATTTGATATTTAAAGAAAAAATTACCAGGACTGAAGTTTTCGTGAAGTACCATTAGGAAGTGCCTGTCATCACGAACAGCTGCGGGTGGATCTTCCAGGAGTTGGAATATTCTGCAAGTGAAATGAAACAATGATGATATATTACATGTTTATTATTACCTGTGATACTATTTGTATATGTGTTGATATTATTGATGATTTGTTTTATGTATATTGTTATGTTAAAAACAAGTATAATTACCTTTTTCTAAGTTAGGTAAGAAATTCACTTGATATCAGATGGTTGATTCCATTCGAGGACGAATGCTTTTCAAGGGAGGGAGCTGTGTTACGAAATTTATTTCTCACATCCCAATACACATTCCCTATTGCAACAAAAGTCCACATACACCATATCAAGAAGTGAATTTCCGTTAAATACATCGTATGATGATCATTCGCTGTGTACTAAGATATTTTATTATTCATGTATTCTTTGTTTACAATTACCAATCAATGTCGAAATTATCGGCGAGAAATTATCCCGAGTTTCCTCGACGATTCATTTGGTCTTATTTATACTTCCATGATTATTTAAACCCTTTTGTTTCATTAATTCCTCAATCACAACTCCCTCTATTGCTTTTCAATAATACATATCGTCAAAACGCCGTTATTCACGCGTTTCAGTTCTCCCATCTTGTTTACTGCTTTCCCCATTATGGCGGGTTTGTATAGCATGCGGTATGACGTCATAACGGCCGAGCCCGATGCCTTAAATAACGAGCTCAGCTGTTTGCACAGGGAGTTGGCTTGATCTGCCACGGCAGATCAGACGGTCGAGTCCACATCTGGACAGCATCCACACACTGGAAATGACCGTGGAAATTTCCCGTTGGGTAAATGCTCGATAATTTAGCAGTGGGAGCTGATGCAATAACCTTCTTTTATTAATCAATTTATTATATTTAAGTATATAGGCTACAGGGGAAAGATTGTATAGGAACGGGACTCCCGCACGGTTAAGCGGGATATTTAGAGCTATATTAAGGGTTTTGGCTATTTGTAATATTTGTATTTTAATCCCATCAAGTTGGGAATTAATTTATGTTATATTTACACTCCCAGAGTCTTGGGACTATCCTCGTTTAATAAACTGAAATATCTATATTTTATTTGAATCCTGACTTTGAGTTTTCTTTGGTACCAATATACAGATTTGGGAGACCCACAAGTTGCGTTTCACAACATCCCGGGTTATATATAAAACCCAAGTTCATTAAAACATAATTTATAAGCGGGACAGTTTTAAAAACGCAACATTGGTGTCAGAAGTGGGAGAGTTTTAAAAACGCAACATGAGTTTTGATCACATTATTGAAATTTTCTGATCTGTGGGGTAAATGTGTTTAGGTATTCCGGAAACTGCGTTTCCGTTCATACTGAAGTCTCAGTTTAGGTTCTGTAATTATGTAGCAAATAATTTTTCCTGTTATCATTGTTTACAATGATTACTTGCTTGATATTTGACATGATGGTGATATTTTCTTTAATGTTAAAACGGTGTGACCGTTGGACCCAGCGCAGATTTAACACAATGCAGTTTGATTTTTGTATAATAAAATCTATTTTAAACGCACACAGTAGAATCCGCTAACATGGTTGCCTACTCAAATCATTCGTCAAAGTTAAACTAAACGTCGCGTGCTCAGTCTACATTATGACGTCATATTTCAGACGTAAAACGTTCAAGTTTTGTCTTCGGAAATAGCCGAAGAAAGTTACGTGATTCTGATTTTTTTAAATTTCTTCTTTCATTGTTGATTAATTTAATTCATATGAATGGCAATGTAATAAAATTGAATACTTTATTTAAAGATCAGTTCCTTGACGTTAATGTTTTTATTTTCCATCTGATAATTTGATAAGACATACATAGAACAAGTCGTGTTTCTTGATTGAAGCACTATTGAAACTTATCTGGTTTCCTTTCTAATTTCTTTTAATTCAAATTACCTTATATTGAAACACTGGAACTTATTTAATCGAAAATAGGGGCAATAAACATCGATAAGTACCAGTCAATCAATGATCGAACTAACTTTTTAAAAACAAAATGGCTGCCAATATGGCGGCACCCAGGGCTGGAAGAATTTTTTTGGGCCATAGTACCCCTGATTCAACTTTCATTTTTCACTGATTTTCTTATATATACGTGTTACCATTAATCCTCGCTTCGCGAGGCGGGCTTTGCCCGCCTCTCGCTGCGCTCGGTATTAAATGCTCAAATACAGTTAGTGATTATGCATTCTTTTCATATGTTTGTATGTTGAGCTGCTAAGTAATGAAGGTTGTGAAATGGTGATTTTAAGTATCCTTGTCGGGTTGTTAAATAAACACATAATATGTTTATGATAGGGAACTATAGACACCAGGAGGGTTGTGTCCTATTTAGAATGTATTATAATGTTCACTATTTGTGTGTAGGTAACTTTGTATATTTATAACAACACTATCCAGTGAATGATATAATGATCTTCTTGAGTGTTGATATGTACTTGCAGCATAACTGCTGTTTCTTTATTACTATAGTTACTAAAGCTGGGCACATGACCCAGACCTGTCCTAGCAATATTTTGTATAACTGATTACATTATAATATGTATCTTGGTGCATATAAGGTGAAATCAATGTAAGATATTTTTGAAAGTTACTTTGTTTAATAGTTCAATACATATAATAAGAATTTTCTTGTAATTTTACAGGCTGCCTTCTGTTTTGCAATAAAAGTTGTAAATCCACAAACGATTTCGGCTTCAAATATATTATTAACGCCAGAGAAATACCATTTCATGGATAAGTTCAAAATTACACAACTTCCATATAATGATATTTCTTTAATGATTATTTAATGATATCCTTCATAGAAATAAATGGTATCTGAAACAAAACAATTTTACAATCTTTATTGCAAACAAATCTGCACCAATCATTGCATTTGAAAAATGTCCTTTACCATTAATATTTTTACCTTTCCGACTTCTTTTATGTAATTGAATTCATTAAAAATATAATGATCGAGCCAACATTCAGCTAAAATATATGTTTTACAGACTCATATGTTATATACCATAAGGTTTTATTTATGTATACGCATAATTCTTAATCTGTTTGGATCAATGCTGTTTTAACTGTTGGCATGTGTAACAAAGAAAAAACTATCCAGAAAGAAGAAGGAAAAAAAAAATCAGTTGCGTTGATCTTTTTATTCAAATCAAGCTATAATTGTACATATAGGATATACATGTAGTCAATTATAAGTTACTCTTAAACACACAAAACCAGAATTTACCTCTAAAAACCCCCAAAAGATCGCAAAATATAAATATATAAAATAATATCACAAATATATTGACCAAGTAACCTATTACTATTATAGTAATAACGCATCGATACAATTTCTGAGACTGCTTTCAGATTTAGTTTAATCACTTAACAAGTAGACTTATCTGTGGTATTTTAATAAAACAGAAAAGAACAGCCTAAGTCAAAACACTTAGGAAATAACATATACCCAGAATACAAAACACAACTTGCGAAACTACGAAGAAAATTAAATCCAAATCATTCGCCGCTTCAGACCATGTCAGTACACTATCCTCCTCATTGTAATCTAATTCTATCTTTGAACCAAGAGGCTCCACCATATCTTTATCCTTTCTTCTTACAAAAAGGATAAGTCGGTTGATAAACTTTGGTATCGGCTTTTGACTATGCTGGTTCTGAATACGCAGATTGATAATGACTACAATAACTACAAGAGATCCCATGACGACAAAAATGGAAAGGAAAATGCCAAGGATGGACACATGAGGTTCTGATGCCTCAGGCAGAATGTCTTGAATGATTGTGAGATACACAACAACCGACAGTAAAACTGTAAGGGAAAATCCTAATCGCTCTCCTGAATCCTGTGGTAGAAGGAAAACAAAACTCGTCAGAAACGTGATAAAAGCTAACGGGAGTATCAAGCTTACAATATAATATGAAGTTCTGCGTTCAAGGGTTAGTTCGACTATAATTTCTTTGTCATTGTAGATATTCATCTGCGTGTACGTTGCTGAATCGTGGACCTCCCATATTCCATTTTCAGTGTACAGTGTGAGAAGGACTTTTGATGACACAAATGTGGAGTCAATATCTTTGTATGAATATCCCCAAACATAGAACTTTATGCTACAGACTTGGGTGTCAAAGGGATACTTAGTGACATCAGTGTAACACACACTTTCAAATGTTTCAATAGCAAACCAAGTACAGAGTCCAGTGTAGTCTACAATAACAGATAGTTCGTCACGTCGAAGACCAGTTATATCTTCAAAAGGGTTAACATTGATGAGATTTGGAAGCCACAGCTGACTCTGTGAGATGACTGTCGTATTTGTTTGGTTGTAACTTGCCGGATTCCAAGAAAGTCTCTCGTCTATCCAGTTCAGAACAAAAACCCCAGTCACAGAAAATTCACCAGTGCTCATGTCAAATTCCTTGATGGAAAACAAAAGAAATGTCATGTTGAGAGTCATAGGAATGGATCTATCAATTCCAGGCCGAAGACCCGTATTGTATCCGGTGAGTAAGGCAGAATGAAGAGTCTGTTCATCTTGCAGCGTATATGCAAAGATTAATCCTCTATTGATATAGCAAATAAAGACTACTACTGTCAACCATGAAATCATTTTGTGTCTACAGAACATTAAATGTAGTATCCAAACTAATGTTCTTAATTATACGTATATATTCCAATGTCCTAAAATTTTACGCAAATTTAGGTCAGCGCTCCTTCTAGACTACTTTAACTTTTGAAAACCTTTCAGTCTTTGTCGTGCAGTCAAATTCATGTTACTGATATATTAAAACGAATTTAAAAGAGCCTACAAAGGATTAACAATATGTAGTTCTCTAAATATAATCGATAAAGTGCTTTATTAATTACCATTTAAAGAAGTTCAATATACTTTACGTGAATGTAGAACATTGCAGGAAAAGGACATACAGTTTTTTGCGTTTTCTCCGAATAAATATCAAAATAGGAAAAGTTATTTTCAATTTGACTTTATTTTTCGTAGTCAAAAACCCTGGTAAAATCCTTGTATTGGAGTGTCAGAATTGGCATACCGTATGTACCTCTCCTTAAGACTGATGCAGATAGTTTTTGGTAGAGCCAAAATATATTTCAACAGTTCAGAATTGTTTTATCTCTTACAATGTTTTTTATGATATTACTACTTTAAAAAGGATATTTTATGTAAATATTGTTTCCAATTCGTCTGTTGATAAGAGGAAAGTGCATCTGTTGTATAATCTTACTTTGACGTTCTCGTTGTTGACCCCTATGTCAAACTAACAAAACACCCAAAAGAACCCTTGGTACTACTTTAAAATACTGTAGTAGCACATATTTTCGTTGGGTCAGATTTTCGCTGTTTTTTTTAACCAAAAAAATTCCCTTTCCATTCCATTTCCTCATATCGTAGTCTCTTTGTATTCATTCATTCATCGATAGTTTGGTTAAAAATTCGTCATGGATTTAATTTCGTTGATTGTACTGCCAACAAAAATAACGAAATTAAATCCTTAACGAATATTTCTGCTTTTTCAGTATGTATTTCTTAATAGAAGGGTCCATCAACCACTTTGGCATACATTAACTTTTGCGTCGAAGGGTTTTCTCTTTTTGTTTGGAGATCTAATGGTTTGTGATTTGTATCGATTTAGGCAAGGCCTAATTGCATTTGGATAATGTTTCAATTGTAAATGGTCTTGGTATAACCCCGTACGAGGTTCTGTTTCATGCCGCCATGAATGAAAATCAAAATCTCTAATTAAAACATTTTAAGAACTCAAGTTAATGTCCGAAAAAAAACCCGCATCTAGTTATTTACAAATGTTTTTCCTAGCTTTGTTTTTATCGCGCTAGGAACACAGCTAAGGTTTTTTGACCAGAAGCTTTCTCTTTTAAATAATATCTTCTATAATATATAGTCTTCGGTGACTATATCACTAACCTTGTTTGCGGTCGATCCCGTGTTTGAGGATCACAAAATGATTGCACTGTATAACAAGCAGGAAGTAATTTAAAGGTCATCCTCATTAATTCACAGTAGAAAATGAAAACAAAGTCTTTTCAATTTAAAGTTTTTTAGCATTAAAGAAATACGTTTTTTTTAATCTTTTTATAAGATTCCGTTTTCATTTTAATCATAATAAGTTCCTTAAAAATGAAGTGCAACCCTGAATATTAGTTCATCATTAATATTTGTCAAGAGAAGATGAGTATTTTCAGTTTTGAACAAGAAAAGTGGAATTTACTCTTAGTTTGATTGACTATTATTTTAAAATACTTGCGTTTTAACAAATAAAAAAATAGATATAGTAAAAATGTTTTGTTTTACTTCTTAATTTGATATATGTCCTGTAATTATCCATCAAGTACAAAATAAACGGTTGTGTTAAGCAGAGCGATTAAATTCCTCATATATCTTAGGATGAAATGGGACACTTGTTGATAATAATGTCTGTGAAAGTACATTATTATCAAAATACTTTCTAAGGTTAAGAGTTTTCAAATTATGAAGTATATGACAGAAAACTGTGTTTTAAAAAGTGTTAAAATGCTAAAAATTATCAAAGCCCCGACAGGATTTGTACTCATTACTTACAGATTCGCTAGAAACGCTCTAGCTCATTGCACTACGCTATTAGATAACGATTTTGGGAAAAACCAAAAGTTGATAAAATAATACTTGATTTTATGGTCTACTTTGATAAGAACTACATGTTTGTCACAATATAGAGGTGTCCCATACTACCTTAATTTGTTATTGCAACAAATGATTTTTATTAGGAAATCATATGAAAGTTTTTATATTATCCAAATCTTTAAATCATTTTTCAAAGACAAAAATATTTTTTCTGTTATTAAAAAGAGGAGAATATAAAAGGTTAGATTATCTGTTTGCTGATAATTTGTATTGCTTGTCTTCTGCGAATTGACACAAAAATGCTACAAGAAATGTTCTTTATTAAAACATATGAAGCCATTTTAGGTTTCATTACATGTAAATTATTAGCAGTTGTTTAAACATGATGTTCTATTGCTGGTTCAAATTGATAAACTCTTACATGTATTGTTAAAAAATTACATGACACGCGCCTTGAAAAATCAAATTCCTATTATCATTTCGTGATTAAATTATTGAGTGTTTTATATATAGAACACTTTCAAATGAAGATTGTTAACTTCTGGCATTTGGGGGCACCTTTTGCCTCTGAAACTACATGTAAGTAAGCAAAAAAAAATTTAAATTAATTACTGTTTTAAATATTTCGTCTCATAAAGCAATGTAAACACAATCCAATTACTTTTCATAGAACGGCAAACTCAATTTATTAATAATTAGAAACAAACATTAAAATTGATTCTTTGCAACAAAACGCTCTTTTCCCGACAAAATATCATTTTAAGTGGTCAATATACATGAGAGTTGCATAAGCACAAAATTTTATTAAAAGAAATCTTAGCTTTTTGAAAAAGTAGGCATTGTATGTTTAAAAAGAATTAGGTAGTATAACAAATATCAACACCATTTAAATTTAAAAGAAATAAACACAAGCTGATATCATCGTTATCAAATATAAACCAGATTTATTAATATTGCAGATTTTTAGATCAACACTGTACAAAAATATATAAGAGAAGACACGAAAAATACAATCATGGTCGTGAAAAAACACCATTTATCAAATATCTTTAAAACATCTACCCAAGTCACGTCATCCTTCATATCATAAAAATCACTCTCTTGCTTGGTATCGAATCTCTCTACGTTGTTATTTTTCCTCTTCTTTTGGGAACATAGGATCATTCTCAGTATGCACTTAGGTATGGGTTTGTGGGAGGGCTGGCTCTGAATCCATAAACTGATGATGACTTCTATGACAACAATTGACCCAATGATAACATACGTGACCAAAATATAACCAAGTGTAGAAACATTTGGTTCTGACGATTCTGGCAAAATGTCCTGAATGATTGTTAGATACACTATGACCGAGAGGAGAGAAGTTGTAGAAAACCCAACTCTTTCCCCAGACTCGGCTGGAAGAAGAAACACGAATCCTATTAGGAATGAAACAGAAATTATCGGCAGTATCAAACTCACAATATAATACGGAGCTCTGCGTTTAAGATCAAATTTTATGACGAGAGTTTCGAAGTTATTTACATCAATGTCTATATATGTTGCTGAATCAGTGACCTCCCATATGCCATTTTCAGAAAATAAACTAAATTGAACTTTTGGTGTTAAAAACATTGCCTTAAGTTCATTTGAACGATATCCCCAAATGTAGAATTTAAGTGAGCATGTCTGAGAATCAAACGGATATTTTGTGACATCTGCATCGCACACAACATCGAATGTATTTAGAGCAAACCAGGAACATTCACCAGAGTTCTTTACACCTATTGCTAATTCAGCCTTCCGCAGTTCCGTTATATCGTCGTAAGGATTAATGTTAAGGAGATTTGGCAGCCATAGTCGGTATTGTGGTATCGCTATATAATCCGTTTGGTTATAAGACGCCGGGTCCCATGATAGCCGCTCGTCTTGCCACCTAAGGCTGAATATGGCGGTAATAGAAAACTTTCCAGTGTTTAAATCAAAATCATTGATCGAGTACAGGAAGAAAATCAAATTAATTGTAATAGGGGTTCCTCTATCCAGTCCAGGGCGTATATCTTTGTTATATCCTGTCATTAAGGAAGTATGCAAGTCTTCCTCATTAATACGGGTATATGCACGGACTGGCCCTCCAATAATACAGCAACATAGTACTAATATTCCAAGAAAAGAGTTCATATTTTAAGATTTTGCTGTCCGAAGTCAACACCGTTTTCAGCAAATTTTCAAAATGAATGGTCGTTTCATGTTCAAAAACTTACATTTAAGAAGCTTTACAAGGTCAATTTAATCCTTTTCATTTGAACACGGACATTTAATGTTTCATAACTAGCACATTTGACAAACACGTTCCGGAAAGAAAATATTTAAACGATTTTGAAGTTGAACTACTATGTACATAATACAAGATTCACGTGTCCTTAAATCTCTGAACACGTGAAAATTAAACCATGAACTTTCCATTTTACAACAAAAATATATGACCACAGCAGAGTCAATTAAGATAACAATTTTTTTTTTACAAATTCCATTTATAATTGCCATGCGGTAAAAAGCATTCATAAAGTTTTTTATTGTGCATGCGAAAATAAATAAAAGGAATTTCCTGTTACACTATTAAATGTTATCAAATACGGAATGTACTTTTACATTGAAATATACTTTACATTTTTATTTATAACTTTTGGTCGCGGCCGTTATGCATTTAAGAAATTAACGAACAACTTAGGGTCTTTATTAAGTTTGAATACAATGCACTTTGCAAAAGGTACTGATTAGCATAAAATGTATCTTTTTGAAAATATGAAGAAGGCACCAATAAGAAAACGTTCTGGGTTAAATAAGAGAAAGTCCTGAACTACAAATGGTGTATTTTTAACTATCTGATATGTGAAAACCTTATCATCTGAAGTACATGTTAGGTTGAGTAGAGCCGTTTCGACCATTAACTCTTCTAAAAATTAAAATAAATTCAAGATATTAGGATTCGTCACACAATATCTTTCATGTTCATGACAAAAATTCGAATTCAACGAAACTATTTCGTTAATTGAAATAAATGACACATCGTTTAATTTGTGATTTAATATGCATTGATTATTCAAACCACTAGTTTTAAAATATTTTAAAAATGTTTTTTTAGTTAAGGATGACGTTTACTCAGAATGAAAAAAAAATCCACTGATGATAATGAAAAACCATCTATTGTGTGTTATAGACCTTTGCTTGTATTGTTATTTTTCACTTTCAGAAAAGTAGGTCAATGACCTACTTTTTGAGTTAATGGCCATTGAATATTTATTGAAAATTCAAGAAAAATCCCAAAAAATTTTACACTACGATTGAGATTTTCTTAATTATAAAAATATTACAAATAATTAAACACTTTAAAAAATAAGATACAGTTTACGAAAGGTAATGGCACTAAATAAGTACACAACATTAAGATTTCAGCATCATTTTTTTTAAATAATTCAGTCCGAATTTCCTCTATCAGTTTTCAAATCCCCACCCATTTTTGATTCAATTTTACAAAAAATTGAATGATGATAATACAAAAACATTTATGATATTGAACTACTTATATTGACCTTATTCTGTTAGCATAAAATTTATATGAGGTCAATGATCAAAATTTTGAGATATGATGTCTTTTAATGTTTTTAAGCATTTTTCAATATTATCATTATTCGGGCCATAAGATTATTTTAATGAATAAGTGAGGTAAAACCAACGGAAAATATGCAAAATTACGTAGACTTAAATATAAAATCCTAACTTTTAATATTAGACTACTGCCAAAAAACTTTTAGCAGAAAACAAAATCTGCAAAATTAAGTCCGAATTTCCTCTGTTTGGCTAAAAGTCAATTTTTGTTTGAGCATAATTCCATAATAAAGTAAAACTTTTGAATGTTTTGTCAATAATAATTCATTTCATAAATACTTTTTGTGTTTAGAACAAATTTTACTAATTACATTGAACTTTTTAACAATCGTAATTTGAGAACTCAAACCCTGAGTAAATAACACCCTTAATGCATGAGTTTCCACAAAAGTGTTTAAATTTTGAAGTACAGTGATTAAATTGCTCATGAAAAAAAGCCCCGAAGAATAAAAAAGAATTTTTTTGAAGAAAGGTCCTTCGGTTGCAAAAGAATTCTATTCAACGGGAAACAACTCTGTTATCTACATTCTTAACCAATATCTAAAACATTTAGTTTTTAACAGCTCAAACACATATTTGAAATTGGGGCTTTAAGAAAGTGATATTAATAAGTGTTTATTTATCTACATTCTTAACCAATATCTAAAACATTTAGTTTTTAACAGCTCAAACACATATTTGAAATTGGGGCTCTAAGAAAGTGATATTAATAAGTGTTTATTTTCCTTTTTTATTGACAATTTACTCAAAATCGAGCTTTTATTGATTTGATCACACCCGACCGTATTTGATCGCCTCATAATGCTTAAAAAATTATTCCTTAATTAATAAATTGAGGTATAATTTCAATCGGCATGATTGTATCACTAACAATATCAAATGATGAGCAAATAATTTTTTTCATATTTATTTATGTTACATACATTGTTTTTTTGTATAGGTGTAAGAAATTCTTAAAGTCATGAAATTATAAGGATTAGTATTGAAGATGGGTTAAATACTTGGTATGGTGTATTCATTTTTTCGGGAGGGGGATTGGGTTCAAAAATTATTTTCTTTACCGCGTTGAAATAGGAAAGAAATGGAGAAAATTCTATTGTTAGATAAAATTATCTAGTGTTAGCTGACGGGAAAATAAAAAAAAAAGAGAAAGAAAAATTTTCTATTTAACATGGCCCTCATACATTGTTTACAAACCAATATTATCAAGTTCTACTTTATAACATGGTGATACGCATTTGGACAATGTCAATTTATGAAAAAGGAACGGCACTTAACAATCTTACGAAGGAGTTCATGTCTTACATTTTGTTTATTTGAACAATACGTTATTGTTCGTCGGTTTGTTATTTCACTTATGTTTTGAAATACATCTAGTTTAAATCCCGCCAAATATTGCATTGACACGTTTTTCATTTCTCAAGTACTATTTTTGAAAAGAAAAGGATTTGATCTCTGGTATTAAAGAGATTTAAAAAGTTTAAAAGTGAGATTGCTTTTCCTTTTCTCCTTGTCTCAATTGTAAATTTAAAACTTAATCTTGTTAAACAACAGTAGCCTAAATGTTTCCTAACTTTACAAATGAACAGCAACAAGATGCCAACCAGCATAAATAAATGCACATTGAACTGAAATAATATAATTGGATACTTATATACTTTTAAGTGTATTTAATATCCACCGAAGAAATCAGCCGCCTGCATGTCATTTCAAGTGGTCGTTAACTATTACTTACAAATCCGTTTGGGGTTAAAATAAAACAGCCATCTAAACAACCTAGATGGTCTTTCGATGGGAGAAACGATCGGAGAAAATACCGAGCTGTTACTAGTATACAATTATTTAACGCCTGAGCAGTCGATAGACCCGAATATTTTCCCGAGGTGCAGAAAACAGCTCAGTTTGATCTTCGTTGGCCTCGGGCAATAGATCATACTGAGCTGTTCTCTGCACCAAGAGTAAAATTCGGGTCTATGGACTGTTCAGGCATAAAATAATTGTTTTATTACCTATTTCCGTTTTTAAAATTTTGTGTTCACAATTATAAATTACATAAGGTTTTCATACCATTATGCATTCAGGTCATTGTTAATCAATACCAAGATGACCTAAAAGATAAATTTTAAGAACAATAGTAAAATAAACATAATAAAGTTAACTATTAATCTTGTAAAAATGAAACTTTTTCTAAAATACGTTGCCGGTCCAATAGATCGCAGTTTATTGACCGGCGGTCCAATAGATCACAGTCTATTGACTGGCGGTCTAATATATCGCAGTCTATTGACCGACAGTCAATAGATCACCTTCAAATCTGAATACACATACAAAATAGACGAAAATATTTAATCTGTAATAAAACAACAAAAAAGTTCAACGATCAATCGAAACTTTCAACAACCTTATATAATCACGATCTGTACGAAATAATATCAGACTCGAAATCCCATATATATCAAAATTCGCTTTTTATCTTGTCTAACGTACTAATGTACAATTAATTCGTTATGTTTACTTACTTTTTATGACTATTCAATGATTCATTGGATGAAAAAGAAAGATGTTAATATAAAAAATATATTGCTTTTTTGATAATTCATATGGGTATAAATGTTACAAGCATTGCAGAAAGCGGATTATATAATTTTTATCAGTAATGGTTACTACCTTCATAGCCAGCATGAATAATCAGAGAAAGCATTTAATTGTTTAAATAAAAATATGTGCTCTCCGCCGTGTGTTGAAACCATTAAGTATTTCCTGCTCTATTTGATCATATAATTACAACCACTAGGTAATCGATATCACCATCCTATATGATGATTAAAGTAGAATTTATCGGAACCAATTAGTTCTGAAGTGATTTTCTTATTTTTTAAATTTAGCCTTTGAATTATATGTCTCTTAAAAGCACTATAAACGAAAATATTTAATCTTTAATAAAACAACAAAATCCCTTTGATTAGATATTAAAATGAATTAAAGTTAATGTTAACGTGAATATTGCATCACAACCTCTTGGGTCTTGGAATTCTGTTTGAGATATATAATCCTCGGCAAATCGCCTCGGCTTTTATTTTTCAAAAAACATTTTTCGACCACGGAGATTATTCTGCGATATTCACAAACATTCGTACTTAATTTTAAAAAAAAAATCTTATAATTTAAAATATTTCTTATCGGTTATATTTTAACATCCTTGATATTTTGATATCCTTAGAAAGCAGGTAATTTAATGCGCCGAAATGTTTTAAGTTGATATTGTCTAAGAGTCATTATTTAAACAATAGGTTCATGGGCCATATCGCTCGCCTGAACAATTTTTCTTGTATCAATCTATTTTAAAGGGGTTTAGACATGAAAACTTTGACAATACTTGAAACAATACATAAAAGAGGTCTCCTATTTTGGACATCATATCATAAGTTCTAAGGTGCAGTAACTGACAAATGTTATTGTTCTAGGCCGCCTCAACGTTATAAAGAAAACATGATTGTCAAATGAATTTCAAACTTTTATATATATTAAATAAAAATTAAATCTATTAATCTATTTTTGACGTTACTTGCAAAACAGGTTTGAGAAGAATGCACTCAAGTGCAACGTAAACTAATTAAACAATCTTATTGTTTTTATGGTTAATAAGTAGAAATCTCCGTCATTAATTCAAAATAATTTGCTATCTGATACATAGCAATGTTCATTGGTTTATTGCGTTATATTAACATCCAACGGATATTTCTCCTCTATTTCTAAGGAAAACCGATTGTAATTTATAGCTTATAGCTCTACAGAAAATAACTGGGTTGAAATCTTTGGGATTCTGTTCCAACCAGTTCAACGATCAATCGAAACTTTCAACAACCTTATATAATCACGATCTGTACGAAATGATATCAGACTCGAAATCCCATATATATCAAAATTCGCTTTTTATCTTGTCTAACGTACTGATGTACAATTAATTCGTTATGTTTACTTACTTTTTATGACTGTTCAATGATTCATTGGATGAAAAAGAAAGATGTTAATATAAAAAATATATTGCTTTTTTGATAATTCATATGGGTATAAATGTTACAAGCATTGCAGAAAGCGGATTATATAATTTTTATCAGTAATGGTTACTACCTTCATAGCCAGCATGAATAATCAGAGAAAGCATTTAATTGTTTAAATAAAAATATGTGCTCTCCGCCGTGTGTTGAAACCATTAAGTATGTCCTGCTCTATTTGATCATATAATTACAACCACTAGGTAATCGATATCACCATCCTATATGATGATTAAAGTACAATTTATCGGAACCAATTAGTTCTGAAGTGATTTTCTTTTTTTTTAAATTTAGCCTTTGAATTATATGTCTCTTAAAAGCACTATAAACTATAGTTATCACAGGGATTTCCATTCATTGATGATGATTGCATTAGGACGAAGTTTCAGAAACAAACCTCATTATAAACATGTGACTGAAATGTACCGCACAAAAGTGGTGACCTACGTCTATTAATCAAAATTTGACTGTAGACAGGGAAATATTCGCCAGTTTTATTTTCACCTCTTCTGTTGTCAAATCAACAGTAAGATTGGTAGAATGCAATCTAAGTGTGATGTATGCTAACCTTGTTGTGACCATTGGATTTTTGAGTGTTATTTTAATTTCTAATTTCAGAACATCTTTTGTATATTACAGATTTTAACAATATTTTTATGACATGATTAACTACACAAATGTTAGTCCTTTCACATTAATCAACTTTCAGAAATCTCACAAATATAACATTGTAGTTCTTCAGAAGAACTTTTAAAAACACATTTCCCTATATATTTAAATCCGAAATGGAATTTTCTAGGGGTTAATGTTTTTGATAAATTAGAATTTACGCTATTTGAGGATGATTGCATAGTAATCTCATAAATAAAATTGTAGCATTGTAATTGTTGAGAAGAAAATTGTCAAACCTTTTCCCTAATTTTTCTATTTGAATCTCTCCTGGGGCCCAACTATTGGCCAGGGTCAATGTTTTAATGAATTAGAATCTGCACTATTTGGATGATGCTTGCATAGAACAAACTGAAGCATTGTAATTTTTGAGAAGAACATTTTAAACATTTTCCTGATAGGTTTCTATGTTATTACTTATTAGGTTTGTAAGTGACTGTTTAGAGAAATTTGTGGGGTCGGTAAAGTCCATTGAAGGCGAGGCTCCGCCTCGCCTTCTATGGACTTTACCGACCCCACAAATTTCTGTAAACAGTCAATAACAAACCTAATAAGTGTTATGTTTTGTCGAGGACCTATAGTTTGATATGTAAACAACAAAAGATAATATATAACAATTAAATTCATAGGCTTATTCAGTAATTTTGTACCTTCCTCGTCAGTCGTCTGTGCAAACTTGGATGCCATTGTATATAGGTTCGTTTTATTACGGCACGGGCAAAGGGGGGTCACTCTAAATATTTCGGGGCTTAAAATTTAAAGGTATGGTTAAAAGTTTGTGTAAAAAATCAGCTCAAATAACGTTACATCCGCCATGTTGCCTTATAAATTTTGACGCCCGCCGTGTAAAGAAATGTATAAGGCAATCACGTGACGCAATTCATCCAATGACGTCGAGACATTCTAGTCCGAGGCAAAACAATAAACTTTGACCCCCTTTTGATGCCCTCTATTGACGTGGTGGTCACGATTTAGACAGTTTATAATAATCACTATTTACAATCTATGGTGTAACATTTGGTGTAATAACCCTTTAGAAGAATATATTTAAAAACACACAGATTCACTCTTTTGTAGTTATCTTCCTTCTGAAATGATTTTGCATTATCTTTTTACAATTTAAAATCCTCTTCCTTTAAATATGCTTTAATATATACTAAGTTTAGTTTAATGTGGTCCACAAGTCAAAGATGTGAGACATATTCAGACAGGCGGACATGCGGACAGACGGACGGACGTCAAACAACAAGTTATAAGGAAAGCTAACTTGACCCTTTGGTTCAGGTGAGCTAACAAATTAAAGATAACATTTTTTAAATAGACTTTCTCTCCACTGAATATAAAGAATACATCAACTATGGTCAACAAACTATCATGTATTTTTACACTGCCGAGACCGTCGGATTTATATGCTTTTAAAGCCGATTTAAGAAACTTCCAGTCTACCCTTGAATTCAAACAAATCGTTAATGAGGCCTAGACAAGTGTTTATCTTTTCTACTTTTAAATTTTTTTTGAAGACTACTATACATTCTATACATATATTAAGCTAAGCAACTAACTGATACTTTTTGAATCATTTAATAAACATGCCGAAAAATTAAATAAAATTACGCAGAACATTTTTGTCAACTAGCACTTTAGACATAAAAAAGACAATTGTGATCTAAATGAACGACCAAACTAAAATCAATGCAAAAAAGCAATAATAGCGTAAAGGATAGCAATGACTGAAGCGAACATTTTTATTATATATATTTGATTGATAACTGTAAACTAATAAGCAGAACAATACATTGAAGAGTGCTGGAGTTTTGAGGCTATTTTTTTTTTACCATATTGATATCGTAAGATGATTCTCTTTAAAGAGATACAGGAAAACGTATAAAATTTTAACACTTAAATATATCAACATTTATTGCTTTATTGCTTTATTATTCATACTTGAAAATGTAAGGTAGTTAAAAATACAAGTACACTTTATCGATACAGACCCTAAAATAAACAAAAATATAACTTTTGCGTATAAGTACATGTATGTTCGCCCAATACAGAAAAAAAAACATTGTTTTACAACTTCTGAAAGACAATACCCTCCTGTATGGTATCAATATCTTTATCTCCGACTTGCACAACCCGAAAACCATGGTCTTCAATCTTCTGTTTCCGGCGTTCATACCCCCAGCCAATACCTAGCCCTTCTTTTGAAGAATTTATACTACTTGTAGGAAGGCACGTAAATAAACTAAAAGGTAAATGGAGCTGGGCTTCTTTATCGTTGATAAGATTTCTATGGTACGATGAAACAGCCGGGTCAAAAGCAACTGCGAAGCCATCAGGTTTAATGACTCTTTTTATCTCTTCTAGTATCGCGTCTACTTCAAAAGAATCATGTAGAACATCGTTGATGATAATGAAATCAAACTTTTCGGACCAGTCGTCTGGAAGTTGTCCTCCTCTCTTGCATAAGTACTCGATGTTTTTTGGGCCGTCTTTTGAGAGCACTTTATTGGCATAAGATATAGAGACCTGATCCATGTCAAATGCGTATATTTTAGAGTCTGGATATTGTTTTGCCATTGCTCTCGTATGCCGTCCATAGCCACAACCAAAGTCCAGTATTGTAAACTTGCAACCTATAAAGTAATATATCATTCCCGCAACTTCTTACTTTTTTCAGGTTGTATTTCACTCAGATAATATTCTTTAAGATATATAGAAGTTTTGAATATTATAGATGACTGCAAACCTGGTTTTAGTTTCAAAACAGGGGCAAGAAATTGTTTACTCCACTGATCAAGATCTTCTTGTGAATGACTCGTGTTGATCCAACTCAAAAATGGCTCAGAATACCAAAATCCTTAAAAATGAAATAAAAAATAGTTTAATAATAATATTATCATTATTTTGAAAGACTAAGCATATCAAATACTAAAACATACAATGCATTTTTATATTCTTTATTTTGATTACCTTCAGGTCCCTCATGTGACACTGCATTTTGAAGTTGAGGAAAGATCTGGCTAAGAATAGGGATGACCGTTGAAATGTGCCCCCATAGCTTTAACTGATTTGTTTCGAAAGGTAGAGAATATTTTCCCTCCTCATTAATGGTTACGATTCCAGCTGCGACCAGGCATCCCAGCCATTCTTGTATGTATCTATAAACATGGTAATTAGCCTTTTAAGTAATCCCTTAACGGTAAAAATTCATGTATTTCATTTATTGCGAACAAAATTAAAAGGTAAAATGAAATTCGAACAGGATACCGTACATTTGTTTTATCACAGTCTTAAGTAAATGCTCTTTAATATTCACAAATAGAAAAGAATTGTATTTTGTTCTTGTAAGTAAGTGAATTGGTTACCTATCCTTAAAAATGTGATCAAGTATTTTAAAAATGTTTAAAAGAAACCTTTAATCTATTTCTAATAAATGTTAGATTAGGTTATATACTGTTGCTATCAACATGTAAAAATTAGCAAATGTTTATTCATTACTTTCACAAATAATATCAGTTACAATTTTCCAAAAGAATGTTCATATCTTTGTTCTGTAAAACTTGACCCCCTTCAAAGAAAATGTGCACAACTCCAGTGTCCAAGATTAAGTAAATTTTAATAACCACCATACTTCCTACCATTTAAAAATTTTTACAAATGGCTAGCCGCAAGCTATTTGCTTTAACATGTTTTTTCTATTTTATCCTTACATTGCCCCCACCCCGAAAAATTCTGACCCAGAGGGATAATAATGAAACACAAAACATAAATTCAGTGTTCGAACTTCCTTGTATATAATTCACTTCATAAGAAGCGACCCAAATAATAAATCACTTATGCTAGCACTTGACAGGAAAATAAAACCATTCAAATCAGGCTTATACTGTTTTACCAGTATTTAGTTGACAGTATTACAACACGACTTTGCCACGCCATGGTGTATGCATAAAACATCTACTGCATGTTACATTACCTCAAGATAAGTGCAACTACTGCACTAAACAAATACAGATACATACTAGATGAACTGCTGACCTTAGTTTTTTGCCCGCTTTTTGACTTAGTTCTTCCGCCGTACAAGGTTGTCGAACGTTAATGAAGGCATCAACTATTCCAGTCTGGTAACCAAAAGCAAACACCAAGCTACTGAGTCCGTCCCTTACAAGCTGATCTAAGGCCCGAGGAGTAGTAGACGACGCCATTGCTAAACGAAGGATCGTCTTTTTATTGCTCTGATAAAGACTCGTATTTTTTTCGTTCACGTTGATAAAATTAGAGATAAAACTGTATGAAGTATGGCAGACATAAGGGCAATATTTTTTGGCTATTTACGATTCGATGCAATCACTGATATTAGTGAGAGGATAACAAGGAACGAGTATTGAAATATGAGATGATCAAATACAGATAAAATCATTTCAATTGGCTAAACGTTTCTTGCAAGGCAAGTTTTTGTACAATTTCGTTTACATTTTGGCAAAGTGCTACGTAACAGATTTAGCGACCTATGCTTTTTCCTTTTTCGTGTAAATGTACTAGATATCTATGTAATGAATTTAAAGTTAATAACAAAAGTAATTAATAATAATAATAAAACAAATCAAATTAAAACCGATTGTGATTTATAGCTTTATGAAAATGAAATAATACCATCCTGTTTTACATGTAACCAGTATATTGATCGTAACTTTCAGTTACCTCAGAAAATGATGTCCGACCCTAATTTTTATATACATAAGAAATTAATTGCTCAATATGATTGATTTATTGCTTAATTAAAAAAAATAATATAAACTATAACTAGTTTAGGTGACGAGCATAAGAGGGATTTTTTTCCCCAATAAAGCTCTCTACATTTCTGACAAAAATGAATCATTAAGGGAGCACTATATCATTGAATAATTGTCCGTGTGTCGAAACCATTATAAAGGTATTTCCAGCTCTATTGATCACATAATGTCAACCCACTAGGTAATTGATTTCACCCTACTAATTATAATTGTTCGATTCATCCAAAACAATTAGTTGTGAAGTGCGTTTAAAAAATCTAGCCTTTGAATATCTGCTCCGGGTCACTATGTCAATAGGTGTGAGGTAAATTAAATATTACATTAACATCCACTGTATAGTTTCACCTCTATTTATTTTTTTAAAAACTGACTGTGAGAAAACTTAAAGATGATAAAACGTCGAGGAAAAAAATAAAGTGTCTGTGTGATAGTGATATATTTATTATCAAATCGGCACAAAATGCATTTCATACAGAAAGACGAAACAAATATCTATTAAAGAGTTGATAAACGGTTATATGCAGAGACAACAGGTTTTGTTAAAATTTAAATTAAAGAAAATCTTGGGTTCATCATTTTAATCTTAGGAGTAATATCAAAATTATAAATTATAAATATTTCAAATAATATATATATTGATAAGAAATAAAATACTCAGAAAAATATACATATAATTATACGGATATTTATAGACGTTTTTGGATTTAAAATTGATACCAGCAGTGATCTGATGAAAATCTGCGTCTGGAAAAAAAATCAAGATTTTTCTGTCTTTTTAAATTGATTATGCATCAAATGACACATTGCAAACAATTTCATTGTGGTATTTTTCAACTAAAATTTGAAAGTCCAGTTGTAGTATCTTTAATTCTCACACTGTATTCTGATCAAAAAGATATAAAATTTATTTTTGTGTTCGTGAGCGAACTCATTCATATACACCGTACTGCAATCTTTAAATAGTTGTAAAAACCAATATTGTATAACTGTATCGTTGACGAGTTTTCAATCTTAATAATACATAACATAAACACGGTTGTATGGATATAAACCAGCTTCTCATTGCATAAGTGTAATTCGTTTCAGAGGTTTCATATTGATATTCAGTGTATGTAAATATTTGATCAAGTGATGGTTTTGAATGAACGCTTGGTTATAATTACTTTCAATTAACGACAATTAAGGATCAGAGCCCCATCCTCATCCATTAATGGAAATCAAATTATCCTGTACAGATAGGTAATGAGTTCATATTTATTCACAAGCTTATTAAATTGCTATTATGGATCTAGACTCAGTACCTAGGCTTACTTAGGTTACGAAGGTTTCCGTTCGAAAACTAATGCACATAGAATTACTTGTGGCTTTGACCTTTACATTACTCTTGTTCTGATTTTTCGTGACGTTCGTTCTTGCAATTTAATCGTCTCAATATTTGAAAAGCATTGTTTGGACCGTTCAATATTTAACGTTGATTGACTATTAATGGACAAAAGTAATTATAACCCAGAATTAACCTTGTGCGTCGAAAAAACCATTGCAGGCCGTGCCTCATTGAACAAGCATATTAAACCCATTCTTAATCAGTATATTGGAAATTAGTGATTGATTTAACAACTCATTATTTGAATGTTATCTCCGACGTGATTTGAACTGGTTTTCTACCATGTATAGAATAAGTATGGACAACAAATAAATGAAAGGGTCATTTAAATTTTGATCTACAATTGAGAAATCTCTACTTTAATTTACTGATGCATAACCTTTAAATGCCAAATTTGGAAGCGTTACATTCATAATTTATAGGCATTTAGTGGTAGAAGATCAATTAAACATCATGGCCGAAACACGGATTACGCAAATTGTGTATGTTGTATGTTTCTTGTGTTTACTTTCTGACATTATCACTGGCAGCACGCTTACAGCTGAACAAAATTTACAAACGACACTTTTAACAGGTTACAAGTCTAACCTTAGACCTGGAATGAACAGATCGATTCCGTTGGATGTGAATATCTCGTTCCATATCTTTTCCATCAAGGAATTTCAAGAAAGCACCGGTAAATTCAGTGTTAACGGTGCATTCGTATTGGAATGGAACGACGAACGACTTGCCTGGGATCCTAATTCTTACGATAATCTGACGATGACAAATTTCCCACAGACCCAAATTTGGATTCCGAATCTCGTTAACATTAACCCATTTGGTGATATTTCAGGACTGGGTAGTGATTTAATATCTTTAGAAGTTTATAGCACAGGGTACTGTAAGTGGGTTCCATATCAGTCTTTATCAGTGATATGTGATGCAGATGTCACCAAGTATCCCTTCGATACCCAATACTGCACCATGAATTTTTTCATGTGGTCTTATAAAAAGAATTCCGTGAAAATCACAATAACTTCACCCACTGTAGGATTTTCATTGTATACGAAACACGGATTATGGGATATCGTAAACTCTCTGACATATACCAATCCCACCGTGCATGGTTACGATGAGGTGATTGTTGCATTATGGTTAGAGCGAAGGACTGCATTTTACATCTCCAGCCTCATCATTCCTATGTTCTCGATCAGCATGTTGATGGGTCTAGTATTTTTACTTCCACCGGAGTCTGGAGAGAGAGTTGGATTCATAACAACCGTGCTGCTGAGTTACATCGTGTTTCTGACAATCATTCAGGATAAACTCCCCGAGTCTTCAGAGCCAGGTCTGTCCATCATAGGGTACATTCTGATGATATGCGTTATCTGGGGAACACTGACCACGGCGTTGGTTATCATTAGCCTATGCATACACAATGCTCCTAACGACCAGTCCTTACCAGGTTTCATCAGAAAATGTTTATCTTGCAAACGACGGAAAGCAACTGTGGAGAATATAAAAGTTGTTAAACCTTGCGATACAAAAACAGAATCATTGGTAGACGAGGAAGAAGATGTTACTTGGGCGGATGTTGGAAAGGCGTTTGATAGAATATGTATGATCCTTTGTATCCTACAAGGCATTTTGACGGTTATCATTTACTTTGGTCTCGTGCTCTAGCTGAGGATAAATACATGTATCGATTTTTTAAACATGTAGGAATTTTCATTCTATGAACACCTAATCTGACTGATTAGTTGATAGTTTCCTTGTTTGAGATTCTATGCATTTGTTTTTTTTACCTGTGTTTTTCTTTACAACTTCACATGTATTTTTCTATGTAGGTGCAAATAAACCATGTTGATTAAGTGAATATTTAAATTCAAAAGCCACAGTCAACGTATTTATCAGTTACACAACTGTTCATGTACGTAAACCAGGTACATATGTAGCCTTGCGTGCCCAATAATGAAAGCTGGTTTTGGGCCAAGACAATTTACTTTCTTAAACATTATGTGCATATATTCCATGTCTCATAAGGTGAAAATGTTTCCTTGAATAGTCGTGGAAAATTGACCTCTAACATTTTCATCGATATAGGAAAATTCAGTTTTTGAATTAAATTCGTGGTCGATAGTCGCTAAATTTAAGGTTCTTCCGTACACGTTCATCCGGAAACTCCGAAGTTATAAAACGAGCTTTAGAAGAAACAAAAAATATTTACACATCCAGTAAAACGTATGATAATAATTTTCCATCAGTATTACAACAAAAAATGTATGAAATGAGGGAACGAGTAAATACATGGTGCAATATAGTCTGCAAAACAATTTTTTCTTAGAGCAATAATTCTTCATACAATATTTACGCTCTTTATGGAATTAAAAAACAGCCGTGTAAAATATTCATTTATTGAATTTGTATTTAATATTCGGACACATGATTTTGTTATTAAACAAGAAAAGTATTCCTTTTAAAGGAAAGATCGGCATGAAATATCATTGGTCAGCTCTGTTTATATAATATACGCTACATGCACTAAACTATATATAGCACCATTTTATTGATTTCCGAAATGGCAAGGCATGAATGAGCCTTACTTTTAGTAGGCGAATTATTCTTCCGACTAATATTCCTACGCATATGTGAAATAAATGTGATTTGAATAATTATGTATGTAACTCTATATCTGTTTTATTTTCAGGGTAAACGGATAAGATTACCGTTTTGGTAATCTCTGCTGATTAAAGATTTAAATAAGGTTGTCATTGCATTGTTAATCAAATAGTGCAAGGCGCAATGCGTGCGCATATAATTAAATTTGCCGGATGCCTCATATGGACACAACTGTGATCGACCGAGGCCGATCACAAACAGTTTACATAGAAGATAATTTGGGCAGCTAATTGTCCACTTTTTATGGTATACATTTAGATGTCGAATCCCTGGTTATATAAATACACAATCAAACATCGCAGTCATAAATCAACCAATGTGTTTTTACGAGGTTTTATGTACCGTTAACAAACTGTGCACATTTTAAAGGAACATAGTAATGATTTTGGTCAAATCTTATTTGTCCGGTTTTTATTTGAAGAATATTTCTAACAGTCAACCAAAATTTAAGCGTCAGTCGTCGAGTTAAAGACCCTGAAACGCACTACTACACCAGCGGTACGTTTCTCGCACGCTTCTCACACGCTATATACATGAACGACACGATACGTTTCTCGCACGGTACGATACGCTTCTTGTACGATACGTTTCTCACACGGTACGGTACGTTTTTCATACGATACAATACGCTTCTTGTACGATACGATACGTTTCTCACACGGTACGGTACGTTTTTCATACGATACGATACGCTTCTTGTACGATACGATACGTTTTTCACACGGTACGGTACGTTTTTCATACGATACGATACGCTTCTTGTACGATACGATACGTTTTTCACACGGTACGGTACGTTTTTCATAAGATACGCTTCTTGTACGATACGATACGCTTCTTGTACGATACGATACGTTTCTCACACGGTACGGTACGTTTTTCATACGATACGATACGCTTCTTGTACGGTACGATACGCTTCTTGTACGGTACGATACGTTTTCTACACGCTTTCCATACAGTTTGTACGGTTTTTGTACGATATGAATTTAATTTTTAACAATCGATGATTATAATTTAAAAAAGCCCCAAAAACACCTTATTCACAATAATTTCAAAGTATTTAGGATTATCACAAGTTTAAAAAATAAATAATTTATATCGTCAATAACAATCTTAAATATGGCCTTATAGTCAAATACCCGCCAAATACATGCGGGGACGGGCTAATTACACCAAATGTATTTACTTGTAATGTAATGGCCGTGAATATACACAGAAAATGTCTCAATCCAAAATATATAATACATACTAGACATGATAATGCTACATTTAAAATGATTAAATTTTTAAATGGATAATTTTAATGATGATTTTCTTGAAAAATGCATGTTAATTTCAAATACTAATCGGTTTTTTTTATATCAGGACTTTTTTTCATTCTTAATAGGATGAAAGGATAGACAATTAAAAAACTACTTTTAAAATCTATGTATCACTTAACTCTTGTAGGATTTCGTCTTACAAACGCCTCTATATTTTTCTTAGAATTATAAAACACGAAAACATTGATTACAAGATAAGAATTCTGAAAAAAGGACGAATAAAGAGTAATTGTTTATGTACTGTCTGTTTAAAAACAATACCTGTTCAGTCACCTGAGCCGAAAAAAATTGCAAATGATCAAAAGCTACCGTGTTTTCTCATTCACTTTTTTTCTACAATACATGTAATTCATATATTAATTTTCCCCGTTGAAAAAACTTTTTTCGCATTGTATGAGAGAGAGAGAGAGAGAGAGAGAGAGAGAGAGAGAGAGAGAGAGAGAGAGAGAGAGAGAGAGAGGAGAGAGAGAGAGAGAGAGAGAGAGAGAGAGAGAGAGAGAGAGAGACGTATTAAGTTTGATTTGAGAATTCGTACAGAAAGGAACATTACATTTGTATGATATCAAATTAGATTACATTGAGCATCACAGCGTGTTTATCCGTTGATGACTATATAAATAATTTCTACTAAGGTTTAACCAGGGTTAGCATTATAACAATTGGAAATCAAAGGCAAGTTTCCGTTTTGTAAATGTACCAGGTTCTCTCTCTCTCTCTCTCTCTCTCTCTCTCTCTCTCTCTCTCTCTCTCTCTCTCTCTCTCTCTCTCTGGAACGATACGTTTCTCATACGGTGCGGTACGTTTTTCATACGATACGATACGTTTCTTATACGATACGATACGTTTCTCACACGTTACGGTACGTTTCTCGCACGATACGATACGCTTCTCATACGATACGAAAGTCGCACGCTTCTCGTGCTCTTTTTAGGTGTAGTAGTGCCAGGGTCTGTATAAGTGATATAAAGCTCTCACAATTCTTTGATATGTAATAAAGCTTATTAGATCATGTTTTGTTTACATTTTGAAGTTTTTAGGTTTAGACAAAATAGGAATTTAACAAATGCTAGCAATTGTTTTTACTATATTTGAACTAAGTAAACGAAAAACGGCACAAACCTGGTTTACTTTACAAAGAATTGGGAGCTCTGGGTCTTGCTTACAACTCTGCGACTGGCACTTAAATTTTAATTGATCATTAGATTTGCCTTACTCAAGTTCTGTAAACAATAAAAAAAAAATATGACCAGAATTACGTCCATGCCCCTTTTAGATGTGACAACTAATTAAGACTTCAATAAAGCTGACATTTGATTCACAATGCTAATCAACAATTAACCCAATATTAAACATTCGCTCTTTTTGATTCATTCATAAACTTTAATTAAGGTTAAAATATTTTAATTGTTTTGATTTTATTCATTGCTTGAAACGTAGTACAGATCGAATAGAATTTAAGAAAAGAAACCTTTGTGTGTAACATTCAAGAGATAACAATGGCATGTGGTGAAGGTAAATTAATGACTAATTTAAATATATTAGCCTTGAAAAAGGCCCAATTAGTCTCTGATGTTCTGGACCTTAAAAAACCCCAGTTTTTGTTAACAATGTTGATTTCCAATATTAGCTACATGTATTTTTAAAAAAGCAACCCTCTATCGATTTTGCAAATCGTTAATTAAAGAAAAAATTACGTAAAAATTTATTTCAAAGAAAGTTTGACAATGCGAATGTTTATTGAGATAATACAGTTTAAATTAGTTTTAAATGATTAGTGAATATTTCATTGTTATAAATACCCATCGACCCTGGAAAACACGTAATTGTATCTTGAACTGAATTGTAAAATTTCTAACGTGTTCTGTTTTTGTAAAATAGCGGTTAATTGCGTAGAGAGAAAAAGATGATTAAATAGGTTAAAGCACATGGCCGTTAGTGGTGAACAAATGAAATCATGTTTTGTTTATGATGTCTGGTGTTGTTCATGTTAATCTTTAATACATTTAGATTTAATGGGAAAACTCGCAGGGAGTTGAGGTCCAACTTCGAACCACTGAAAAATTGTCCAACTGCTGCAACCTGCGGAAAAAATGCACAATTCCGTAGCCGTTTAGCAAGATTTATTCTAACTCTGCAATCTCATGACAAATATATATGACAAATATCGCAAGAGCAGAAGTTGGTAGTACAAGCACATTGAATATTGCTCTCAAACTGCCGAATAATTCAATTAAGCCAATAATGGACATTGAAGACACGTCATTTTTTTAAAACAATAACGAATGATAGACGAGTAAATGTACAGAACGATTTAAAAAAATAAAATAAGTATTACTAAGATAAACTTATATTGTCTTAGTTTGTTTAAATCAAAATTACATAACAGATAAATGTGTCATGTCCAAGGGAAACATTTCGCATGAGTGATAATACAGATGCCATTGTACGCGCGATATACCTGTATGTTTGAACAACTGTATACATTTCAGACTAATTAACATCGTCAATACTTATTGATGACAATATTCTGTAATGCAATGTCAATGATATCTATTTAAGATATACAATTCAAAAGTGCTTACTTCTAGTTTCGAATGCAAGTTAATTAAATATATTTGTTTTCTTTGTAAAGTTTTTTTTCATGGTTGTTGAAATAATGGTTATTACTCAGAACATGAAATAAAACCCACTGTCTCGTTTCTGAAATAAAGGCCCATAAATCGATGGATAAGTGCTGCTTTTAAGTATTAATGTGGTTTACGTTAGGGAATAGGTGAGATAATATTCATCAAATCATTTATTTTTACGAGTGTTTGATGGTGAAATTCTACCAAGAGGACACGGTCCACGGTCTTGGATGAAGCTCAGCCTAGACCTAGTCCTAGACCGTGAATCTTAGTCCCGAGGTTGAATTCACTATCTCTTATAAGTTTTGTACTGAATGACTATTTTCTCGATTTGTTATACGTTTTTTGTACATAACAAACGACCTCTGAAAAAAATTAAATGTTTAATACGGTGTTATCCCTCTGCGGGCAATAAAAAGTGCAAGTGAACAAGAGAGTATACGGCAATTTTCCTGATGAAAATATGATGAACTCAAGTCAAATAGGCAAGAGAATGACATATATGAGCTCATTCCGCACAGCATGAGATATTTGTTTACATTTTGCAGCGGCGAAGGAAGATGGGCAGCGGAAAGGGCAAAAAATACATTTTTACAAAGTCAACGATAAACTAAAATCACCAATCTTAAATAATATTATCAATGGCCATAGGTGCAAAACCAACAGTCTTCTCTGCAAAATAAATGTACATAAAATCAACCAAAGATATCTAAATACAAATCAAACACAAAAAAGTAAAACCAAAAGAGATAAATGTAAAACGAACATACATCAACATGAAACAAGTGGACGCACAAATAAACGCCAGGTGGCGTTTTTGGGGGAGCAATATGCGTCATCGATTATTGGAATCCGGGATGGTTCGCGCCTATTCCGTTTCGCCCTGAGATGTTGATATATTTATTATGATTTATTAAAAATTATAAATAATATTTTAATGACCTGTTGAGACTCGTACATTGTTCGAAATATTCATATTAAGATAAAAAGATATGCATAATCAACTATCGTACAGTCTTCTATAAAAAAACACCAAAAAAACCCAGTGTCATTCATTGTTATCAGGCACGTAGCATCGTTTTTGAAAGTGGGGGAGGGGACAGGCTCATCCAAAAAATCTTGACCAGCCAAAAAAAATGCCCCCCCCCCCGATGCTACGTGCCTGTCCATAAACATGATGATATACAAAAATCTGAAGGAAACTTTCAAAATGCTACAAGACATACATGTATGTACATTGTAAACTAAAATTTTATAAAGTGCATGTATCAGAATACTTCAAGCTTATCGACATGAATACTGCCATGTCTTATATTTTTTTTCAAACTACTTGTACAGGCAATGCATAAGAATGTAGAGAAATAAATCAAACTTCGTTATAGAAAACATTGTATGCATTAATTAATGCATATTTTGATGATAACAATTTATACAAAATGTTTACTTTAATACTTTCCGTTTCCGTCAGGCTAAGGCACATCTGTATAGATAATTATAGCATACCATTGTCAGTACTGAAATCAAAACCGCTATTTGGAGTTTGATTTTGGGCAAAATTCCTTCACCGTTGAGAACTGCTGCTGTTAGCGATAGACATAATGGTTGTTGGTAAATATTTATTGTTTAATAAAGCATCATCACCATACCTGATATGTAGGTCTCAACGTTTCGATATGTTGCATTCCATCTATGTATAACCTGTGAAATGATGAATGGTTATACACTCGTCGACGAACAGAACATACAAACGGTTCTTTTATCTAGTTACAAATCCACGCCAAGCGTGCATAAAGATATAAAAAGTGCATTGGCACAGTCATATAACACATAATTTGTTTGTGGGCTTATTAATTGTTTGGAACAATATTGATTGTTGCGCTTATGCACTTTAATGGTTACCATAGGCACTGCATTGAATATGGTTCATGTTCATTAGTGACGTTTATGCACTTGTGCCTACCCGTAGCATGATTGGTGGGTCGTCACATAAGTTGCTAGACTGTTGTTGTTGCGAGGTAGTCCGTGGTATAATGTAGCCTCCAAATTGAAATTACCACGGCGAAAATAGCCGTATAGTATTAAGAAAAACATATTAGTGGCAATAACCTTGTTATTTATTCATTCGATGTTTTGGAAGATTAAAATGACATCATATCAATACAACTTTTATCATATCTAGTCATATTTATAGAGTATGTTCTACAACACACTATCTGAATTGTTACAATATAAATCTGTGTGTGTGTGTGTGTGTGTGTGTGTGTGTGTGTGTGTGTGTGTATGTACACATGACGCTGTTTTAACTTAAAAAGTCGATGTTATCAACATTTGAACAAATGAATGAAATCATGATGTAGCAAGGAATTTTCTAAAATTCATTATTTGTGTCATGTTTAGTGTCATCTAGATTCCTTTCAATTAATACATACCTTAGGTGGAATCACGTGTCCTCAGAATATTTTCTTTTAACGTTGATTTGCCTGCACTTTGTGCGCTATGATTCGCAAACGTCAACAGTAAACAGTCGCTGATGACACATGATTTTAAAATTAAAAGTGGCCACAGTATTTGGCCGGAATAAAACCAGTATCAATTGTTTGTATTTCAAGCAACGCATTTCTCTTTAATTGTTTTGGTGGGTACTTGTGACTATATCGAATTTTTGTAAAAACACCGAAAAATCAGAAAAGGTTACTGTTTTTCGGATCCCGGATAGGTTTTGGTATTACATATTTTGATGATAAGGCCAAATATTTTCGCGTATATTGACCTTGGGATCATGGACTCTAAAACCATATATGTTTTTTTTTTAAGATTATCTTTCTTTATAAAGGAAGCATTTGATTTGGCCTGTTTTCTAGAAGTAACATACCTAGCTTTTTGTATGAATCATTTGGTTATATTTCGTTATAGAGTTAATTTTGATTGTTCCACTAACCTTAATTTCTTTCCAGCTATTTGGCTCAATTCCTCCGCAGTACACGGCTGCTGAATTTCAGCAGCGTAATATTATGGACGCCCATACGGTGTTTAAATTATGTGCATCGCTGTATATAATGTTATTTTATAGCAGTTAATAACATTGAAAAATGTTTTACGTAATCGTTTTGTCACATTTTAATGAATGTTGTAACGTCATAAGAAAACGCATCATGTGATTGTCATCTATATTTTCATATACTACGGGATAAAACTATGCCAGTCAGTCAACTGAAATGTGACTGAAAGTTTACTAAAATGTGCTGAATGGCATATCTCTGCCATTCTGTTACCTTTCCAGACCATTAAGTTCAAATGGCTTTTACAAAAAGGAAGTTTGTTTAACGTAAACCCTTACTGTACAAAATTTCCAGAATATTAAAATTCAATTTAAAATCTTAGCCTCACTCTAAAATAAATTGATCTATTTTTTAATCAATAAATCTTGTTATGATTTGAAAATATTAACATACAAAGTATTACAGTTATAATTGTATGATCACATAATTAACAGGCAAGGAGTATTTTTGTTATCATCAAAACAGACAGACAGATAAAGAAAAAATCTATAATATCCTCAGTTTCAATCACTGAATTTATCAGGGGACGGTTAATTTATTATATCATATACGTAAATAAGTATATCAAACATAGGGTTATACTACAGATTGCTTACTAAAATCAAATAGGTCTGGGTGGATATTTAAAACAAAATTTAACAGAAGTACCAGCATTTGCATATTCTGTATCTGATCCAAACTGCATCAAATATGCGTGATTTGACTGGCAGCAACTGCATGTCTTCCAGCTCATTAAGATAGGACTTGGAGAATTCTTCTGAACGTTATCATGAAAAACAATCAAAGCATTCAAAATGAAAGGTTATAAAAACTAAGTTAAATAAGTACACCTAAACTGTCTTTATATGGTCAAAAAATTTCCAACCGTCAATCCATGATCGTTTTGAAAGTATCAATGTAGTGGATTTCCAGAGGGGGACGCAAAAAAAAGATTCAGGTCGGACAGCTGCATGGCGATTCTGGGCCTTTGATCTTCCTTTTGAAAAGAAAAGATAAAGGGTTTGTTTTTCAAGGTCTTCATATGTTGTATCTTTCGACACGTCAATAATTTGTTTTCCACCGCCTTTGCTCAAGGTAACAACTTTGAGAATATCAGACATCACTGCATGGTTTCGTCCACAGTAAATTCTTCTAGTTGGTTTGAAATGGATCTTAATTAGCTTTGTTTTTTTCATATGCGCACTCTTTTTTCAAATAGAATTTTTTTTTTTGTACTGGTGAGGTGTATTTTCTTTTGGCTAAGAATAGATATGTATGATAATGTTTTCTTTAAATTATTTAGATTGATTTTCGTGTTGAACAACATATAATAAACATCTTCATGAGGTCACGTATCATGACGCTATATCTATCTTTGTTGCTGGCCAGTTCGTGGATTTATCTGTCTTTTGTTTTTCATTTCAATGCAGCATTATAAATAACTACTTGCATATGTAGCTAAGAAATATTTGTTTTGGGGCATGTCCTGGAAATTTTCAGTAATATGTTAAAAATAAACATTTAGAATGTTCTGAAAAGTAATGGGTCCATTTCAAGAACTGGCACATAAAAACAATATTTTCAAAGATATACATGATTGTATTATCTTAAAGGGTGCTGTGTGAGTGAGGTAGGAGTAAAGGAGGCTTGTAACTAATGTCCACACATGTATATTAGAAGGTATCTGCTTTATTCTAATTATTTGGAGATTGATTCTTATACATAACCACAAGATACATGTAGATAAAAGTTTAGACATTATGACCGATAAAATAAGTGTCATTAACGAAAAAGGCACAAAACACATAACGTGCATGTACAGTTAATGCATTCAAAATTTACACACTTATTGGTGTCAACAGTAAAACAAAACTTACTACAAAGTTCATGCTATGGGTAATGTCCATGTATATATCCCTGTATAGAGTCCACCACCATGATGCTAAATGTGATACATTGATACATATCTTCAAATATTAGAAATAAGGATAACACTAGTTAGGGTCTTCCGTTTTCCAACGGAAGACCCTTTTGTTTTTCTTCGGTTTCTTTTTATTATTATTATACTTTTTCTTTTTTTTCTGACTCCTTTTTTGCTTCATAACTCAAAAAGTTTTCAACCGATTTCAATAAAACTTCTAGAGATTTTAGCAAGTTATCGTCCCTCAAAGATGTTAAAGTTTTAAAGACAACGTCACTTCCGTTTTGGCGTGACGTCATTTTTAAAATTTTAAAAAAGTCATTTTGTCCGGGACTTTTCTCAAAAACGCTTTAAGATAGAGGCTTGAAATTTTCAATGGTTATGATTTGGTCAATTTACCTCTGTAATGAAGCTATATAATAAAAATCTGTCACTTGCGGTCGAAACTGGAAGCGAATCAATTTTTTTGAAAAAATGAATTTTTTGATCAAACAAAAAACGTATACGTATTTTGTAGAGCTTTTTAAGCTGAGTCTAATGCTGAAAACCGTTTAAAATTTGGAGGATGCATTACAGAGATATCGGGGTTTAAAAACTGATTTTCCCGGAAATTTTGATGCCGCGTTCTTGGTTTCAAAAATAGTGCAAAATTCACACTGAAAGTAACTTCTACTGTAACAATTCGTACTGATCATAAAACTTTATAAAAAACATAAAATTATAAGCATACTGTATAGTTTGCAAAGCTAAATACAAAACTTCAATTCGTTTTAAAATCGGATAATGCATTGCGGAGATATCGGGGTTTAAATATTGATTTTTCCGGAAATGTTGATTCCTCGTTATTGGTTTAAAAAATAGTGCAAAATTCACACCTAAAGTAACTCCTGCTGAAATGATTTCGTACAGGTCATAAAACCGAACTCCTTTTTTATATAGTTAATCAGAGTGTTTATTGAAACAATTTCGTTAATTCGGTCGATAATTACGTTGTTAGTTTTTATTAGTCTGATTAGTTTTAATCGAAATAATTATCGTACGATTCACCATGTCAACTCGCCATGTTTTGACTGCGAACAACAGCTGATAGCGGTGTGTCAGAAGAATGGCCTGCAAGACGGCGATAGTGGAAATTTCAGCTCAACTAACGCATGACAGATTATAAAGGTATGTTTCAATACAGGATATGTCGTGTTGACTTTTTCTTTTCAAAGTGTTTGTGCACTTTTCAATCTAATCCGACATTCCTCTGACTCTACTGCAGTAGCCTCCGCTTTTGACGTGCGTAACAATATAAAAGCGGGCATTTGAGTCAGAGAAATCTCGGGATATTATCTGTCCAATGTATTTTCACGTGTATGTTTTGCACACTACTCGTTTGAATTTCTATTTATTATTATGTATATGTATGTCTTATTTTGTATTGAACAACACACCACACACTGTAAAACAGTGCAATTAAAAGAGGTGGGGGTCCAAAGGCACACAAGAGTAGAATGTTGTAATTAGAGTGCATGTTTGATGATAACTTTACCCTAAATATTTGAAAATAGCAGATCTTTACCATATTACCTCCACTTAATTAATGAATTAAAGAACTCAGACAGGCTTGTGCTTAATTAAATAAATATATTTGACATGGTAAATATTCAGTCTAATTAAAATTAGAACTTTTGTCTGGCTCGCCGTTATATATGATTATCGCCTGTGAAAGAGCATGTAGATCAGAGTGCAAGATGAAAAGAACTTTAAGTTCAGATTTTAGGTTAATGTTCCCTGATATCTATAAAACATTCTTCTCAAGATTTGATTATTTCACAGAACATTGTAAATTCTTTGAGATTAGTTTATCTTTTATATACCGGTATATTGAATTTTATTGATTCATTTTAGGTAAACTTTACATGCAGAACACATCTACATTGTAAACAGTTTTAACAGTAAGACAAATGTATGTAATAATTTTTACTACATGTGCCTCAGATCTCTCTCTCTCTCTCTCTCTCTCTCTCTCTCTCTTTCTCTCTCTCTCTCTCTTTCTCTCTCTCTCTCTCTCTCATGCTTTTAATCTTGGCAAAGCATCACAGAGCAACATCATTTTGTGCATATCTCTATCTAGGAAAAGAAATCAACAATGCTTTAAATTTCAAAATGAGCATGTATTATCATGCAATCCCTCATTTTTTCATTGTACAACTAAAATCCAAAGCTTTGTAAAATTGTTCATACTAAACATAATATTGTATTTAAAACCTGTCATTAATAAGAAAAGAGAAAAAAATCCTCGCTAAATTTATTTGCAAAAAAAAAAAACCAGTAGAATTCATTTTAAAAAAATGGTATAGCAGAAAATTATACTTTGAGGCTGTTCGGATGAAATACTGTAAGTCATTTTAATTCCACCGTGTTAAATTTTCATGATTTTTACTAAAGTATCAATTGCAATGGTTTTAATTTCACGCTGGTTAAAAATTCAATTGATCAGAATAGAAGCATTTAAATTTCATAATATTTGGTTAAAGTGTTCAAACTAATGCTTCTTAGGAAAATCAAAAAATAGGGGGATGGTATACATGTAAGGGTATTTCTAAGTGATGTGATGCTTTTGTCATGATAATATCATGTATATGTATGTAGTTTTGAATAAGGTTTCTTATTTAGGGAGGTTGAACAACAGTTGACCTCTAAAAGATTAGGTAAAGATGCTTTATTTATGGAGAGCCCTATAAATCTGTGTTAAATAGAGAAAGTGGAAATGCTGGGTTCACTTAAATGGCCATATTTTTCTTAATCCTTAATGGAATTGGCATAATGAGGTATACTTTTTCTCAGAATAGCATAAGCTTTGTAAGTTTAAGACAAGATGACTTTTCAGAGAATGTTAGTGTAAGTTTCAAGACTACATGGTATTTTCAGATTTCTCATTTAACTGTAATTTTGAGTGGATTTTGTACCAAAAGTAGTCTATTTTGGGAAAATGGATGATTTTGTTGGTTATACATTGTATATGTCATTACATGATTTATTAGCTATAATATACACGGGAAGTAAATGCCTTTTAAATGTGTAGAATGACCACCACTCGAGTAAATTGGCTTAGAAAGTAGGTATTTCCTATCCTGATGACAATTAATAGGCTTAAGTTAATTACCGAGATAAGAATTAATACTGCACAGTAAAAGAGTTTTGATCAATTGAATTATTTAAATTATAAATTTGCAGCAATTTTGCTGTCTGATTTCATGAAATAACATTAAGCAACCTGACTTATATAACTCAATTTTTTTAAAACAGCATATTTTTCTTTCAAATAAAATTCACATGTAGACAAATGCAGTAATCAAAGTATACAATATGTCAAAAATTTCAAGTTTTTGCTCCTTCCTATCCAAAAGTGATATTTTAGATATATTTACAGAATTCAAAAAGCCATCCCCCCCCCCCTCTTTCCAATTGTCTCCATTACCATTACATGTTGGATATGTAAATGTACATTTGACCTTGAAATAACATCTGCTATAATAATTACTCTCAAAATGATCAAGAAACAACAAATGTTTACCCTTTTATTGTATATATGCATCAAAAATGTAGGAAAACATGTAAAATTTGAACATTTATCATGGAATTCTCATCCGTCCCCAGTTACCCGGTTGTGTTTGAATTTCATTTTAATTAAGAGCAGACATCACACTGGTAGGTCTTACTATTTTAGCAAAGTTAAAAGGAGACTAGAAACAAAAATAAATAAGATATTCACTAAATATGATTATAAGCTTACTGTTTCATGAAAACAAGAAATCACATGTATGGCGGCATGTCTTTTTGTGAAAAAAAATGTTACATTACATCCATTAACCAAGAAAAGATTAATTTTCAATATCAGTGATGGTTGTTTTTAAATATGTGTGAGAAATGACTTAAGGGAATTGCCACAAGTTTCATAATATTTAGGTTAAAGTGTTCAAACTAATGCTTCTTAGGAAAATCAAAAAATAAGGGGAGGGTATACACGTAAGGGTATTTCTAAGTGATGTGATGCTTTTGTCATGATAATATCATGTATATGTATGTAGTTTTGAATAAGGTTTCTGATTTAGGGAGGTTAAAAATAGTTGACCTCTATAAGATGAGGTAAAGATGCTTTATTTATGGAGAGCCCTATAAATCTGTGTTAAATAGAGGAAAGTGGAAATGCTGGGTTCACTTAAATGGCCATATTTTTCTTAATCCTTAATGGAATTGGCAAAATGAGGTATACTTTTTCTCAAAATAGCATAAGCTTTGTAAGTTTAAGACAAGATGACTTTTCAGAGAATGTTAGTGTAAGTTAAAGGTAGCAAGGGACAGTTTTGGATAAAGTACCCGTCAATATTTTTGTAAAATTGAGAGTTGCTGGACTTAAAGGCTTATGAGTGTTGCTAAAATTCATGAAATGATTTTTAATGATTATCATTACTTAGAGGGATGTCTCTTGTTGAAATTGATATTCAATATGTAGGCCCCATATGTTAGGTACATGAGATTCAGAAGTAAAATGTGAAACCTGCGGCTATGACTGTTGTGTTGACTTTAGACAGTGAAAATGCAAGTTACAGACGGGAGGGTAAATAACACGAAAAGTAGGTGGATAGGGCATTATAAACTATACACCGGTAAGTTTCTGACATGTGATGGTGCAACATGCACATGGTACGTAAGGTCAACCCTTTGCAGGGAATTGGCTGGGGGAGGTCTAAAAAGCTGAAAAATCATGAAAAATTAGCAAAATATGGAAGGGTCAAAATCTCATAAAAACCAGTATGTAGAAAATTTTACAGGTTTTGACTAGTAATTTTCTTCAAAAATTGGTGTTTGGCCTTATAAAAAGTGAATTAAGGTCAGACGACACGTTCCTCAATTTTATATAACTTTTTCCAGGAATTTGTTGATGGTTTACTACTATTTTGACAAGCTTTCTTGCAAAAAATTAGGGTACCTTACCAGGCATTTCTGCAAAATACTAGAGTATGCAATTTCCTATATAATCTTCTTGAAAATACACTTGAAGAGCTGATATAAAAATAAATACATATACAGCACAGCAAAATTCACTCTATAGGAACTCTGTCTCGGCCGGAGCGGGGATTTGAACTCACGACCTCTAGAACATATACGCTTCTGGCGGTGAGCGGCCACGGTTCTGACCACTCGGCCATCTAGACACATAACCACATCTAATTAAATTTTAATCATTTTTAAAATAATTATAAAATCAATATTTTTTATTGGAACTCTCTATAACGAGGAGATACAAAAAAGATTCTCGAGGAACGTGTCGTCTGACCTTAAAGGTATTTGTGCTGAATAGGAACTGAAGAAATTCTAGTTAAAGGGTTCCGAAGACACACGTCCCCAGGCTACAATGAAACGTATCAACAAAACTGTCCTGTGCCATCTAATGTCACGTATCGAGATATGTCATACTAATAACACGGCATGGTTAGTGTATTTTTTTTTCAGAAATACTATGCATATGTTAATGTAAACACAGCTATTATTAGTACCGGTACATGTATTAACACAGCTTATTGATTTTTTTAATTTCAGCTATTGGTGGCCACATGGTTTTTACCTGTTGATTCTTTTCAGCTCTTGAGGTTAACCTGTCATCTCTACCCACATGCATATTCCTTAATGTGTTCTACAGACTATTTACCAGTAAAAATTAAATCGGATAATTCATGAACAGTTACTGTAATGCAACTTTAAGAAAGCATCATGCCTTGTTGTGGTTTGTGTTTGATAAGAAATTATAACAAACAAAATTATGGCTGTTTAAAGTAATTTACAATTGTTAGCTGTGAAAATTTGTTTTTCAATAAAAGTATGCAATTATGTTTCTTTTATTTTGTTTTTAGCTCACCTGAGCCAAAGGCTCAAGTGAGCTTTTCTGATCACAATTTGTTGTTGTTGTAAACTTTTCATATTTTCATCTTTTTTTCAAGAACCACTGGGCAGATTTCAACCAAATTTTGCACTAAGCACCACCACTAGGTGAAGGGGATTCAAGTTTGTTCAAATGAAGGGCCACACCCTCTTTAAAGGGGAGATAATTGAGAATTATTGAAAATTTGTTGGTATTTTTCAAAAATCTTCTTCTCAAAAACTATTTGGCCTGAAAAGCTTTAACTTGTGTGGAGGCATCCTCAGGTAGTGTAGATTCAAGTTTGTTCAAATCATGGTCCCCAGGGGTAGGGAGGGGCCATAAGAGGGGGATCAAGTTTTACATAGTTTCAGCTTTTACATGGTAAAGACCTAGTAAGTTGTCAGAACTTGTATGTATACAATAAAATATGTTCAAATCAAATCAAGTTTTACATAGGAATATATAGAGAAAATCTTTGAAAATCTTCTTCTCAAAAACTATTAGGCCAGAAAAGCACAAATTAAAGTGGAAGCATCCTCAGGTAGTGTAGATTCAAGTTTGTTCAAATTATAGTCCCAGGTGGTATGGTGGGGTCACAATGGGGGAATTGATTTTTACATAGGAATATATAGAGAAAATCTTTAAAAATCTTTTTCTCAGAAACTAATAAGCCAGGAAAGCTGAAACTTATGTGGAAGCATCCTCAGGTAGTGTAGATACAAAGTTGTGAAAATCATGACCCCGGGGATAGGTTTGGGCCACAATGGGTGGGGGGGGGGGGGGTCAAAGTTTAACATAGGAATATATAGAGTAAATATTTGAAAATCTTCTTCCCAGAAACTATTCAGCCAGATGATTCTTTATAATTGTTAAGACTGTGGCCCCAGGACAGTTCTTTGGCCTCACAAGAAGGTTCAGAGTTTGATGTAGGTTTATATCCCATATATAAACTATTGTTAAGGATCTTTTTGAGAACTGCAATACTCAACATGCGATTAACTATAAAATCAATATAAAATCATCCTTTTAGAAAAGGAACTAATGATTATAAACATAAGAATATTTAGGGGTGAAAATGGATTTTATTTATACAGGATCTACATGTATTATTGTACATTGTCCAGGTAGTTTGCATTGTGACTCCATTAAGCTGATTTTATCATACCTATTGTTCCTCAGGTGAGCGATGTGGCCCATTTGCCTCTTGTTTTAGTTTTTCATTGTTTTTCAATATTAAAAATTAAACATATGTAACCTACGGTAATTTTCATGATGAGTACAAAACTTAAATCCGCTTTTAAATCGGACGATGCATAACAGATATCGGGGTTTAAAAATTGATTTTTCAGAAATTTAGATCCTGCTTTTTTGGTTTCAAAAATAGCGTGAAGTACAAACTCGTACCAAAAATAATTCGAAGTTTGTTAAGTACTTTGACACCTTCGGAATTATTTTTTTGTTAAGTCGTTCTTAGAATCGTTAAGGTTTTTGTTAATTCGTACATAGTATCATTCGTATTTATTTTTATCGTTTACTTTAAGTTGCTCGTTATTGATTTAAACACTCTGCTTCTTGCAGGAACATCAAGCTTTACTCTTGACATTAACGGAAGACCCACTCGTTGCTTTGCAACGAGCTTTGCTCTAGTTGATAAATATTATTTGATTTTACCGACAGAGCATGTAAAGTCCAAACGACTAATTTTAAACATAGTTTAGTACATGTAGTAAAGTGATAAAACTATCAAAAACACTTAAAAAAGCTAGCTTATCGATTTATATTTTGCTCAATTTTGATCGTAGAAAACTTATGCTATAAATATTTGTTATAGCTATATTAAAGATATATATGTTTACTTTTTCTGAAAGACAATGCTCTCTTGTATAGTTTCAGAATCTTTATCTCCGACCTGCACAACGCGAAAACCATGCTCTTCAATTTTCTGTTTTCGGCGTTCGTAACCCCAGCCAACACCTAGCCCTTCATTAGGACCCATGCTACTCACAGGAAGACACACGAAGAGACTGAAGGGTAAAAAGAACTGCGCGGTTGCATCGTTGACTACCTTGTTGTGATACGAAGACACCGCCGGATCGTAAGCGGCCGCAAACCCATCAGGTTTAAGCACCCTTTTGATCTCTTCTAATATTTCGTCAACTTCGTAGGAATCATGCAGAACGTCGTTGATTATCACGAAATCAAATTTGTCCGCCCACTCCTCTGGAAGTTGTCCTCCTCTCATACACAGATATTCGATGTTGCTTGGTGCTTCTTTGGAAAGTTCCTTCTTGGCGTTATCTATTGAGGACTGGTCCATGTCAATGGCGGTTATTTTAGAACATGGATATAGCTTTGCTACTTCTCTCGAATGCTTCCCAAACCCATATCCAATGTCAAGTATCATAAACTCGTTTCCTGTTGATGAATATAGAAATAATAAACAATTAAAATTGCACGCTTATTTATGTATCAAATTTTAATAAAAATATTCTTTCTATCCAAATATTATAAACATTTTAGTTAGGAGCTGTCGCCTTATTGTGACATCACACACGATTTTCTCTATTGAAAAAAATCATGTATTTTTAGATGGGTTACTTCTTCTGTGTTCTATACTTTTATCAAAATGGGTTATAAATTGAATGGATTTGTTGTTACATTGTTTCGTTTTAGAAATTATTAGGTCTGCGCAATAATACTGTTATTCTGGTGTATTGTGGTATGTGGTCAAAACATATCATATCGTAATACATTTTTTCAATATCAGTATACCGGTTTACTAGTAATTGATCAGGCTCGGATTTTCGTTATGGGCTCAGGATTGATTCCAAAATAATAATTTGAAATAAAAATGGCTGTTCATTTGTTATCGTTCCAAACACGAAAGGAAAGTCGGAGTTTTGAAATTGTGACTGCTCAAAGAGCTTCCTTAATTAGTCAAAATATTTTGACATGCTGATATTCCTATTAGATAATTTAAAGAAGGTCCTGCTGCTGCAGTTGTAATTATGTCTCTCTTTAGGTTGACACAATCAGTCAAAACATTTATTTCTTAAAGTAATTGTTAATTCATTAATTGTTGAACGTTTTGTTTTCTTCCACCGGATTTGTGGACTGTCTGAAATGGATTGTACCCAGTGTACCCAATTAATTGACTACTTGGGTCTAGTTTCACTTGTTCATTAATAATCTAATGAGTCGAGTTTTTTTTTTTATCTTCATTCAAACAGTTTACAAATTAACACTAACAATGTTTTATTCTTTTATTTTTATATAGAATTATAATGCAAATAAACTAGGTATATAAATCTATCAATTACAGTCTAACTTTGAAGAAATCAAATTTTGATTTAAAAAATATTGCAATTTATCGCAGTACAATATTTCTCCATATTTCCTGCTCTAGATATTATTTTAGCTTGTTGCCCACCGAGTTATAAATGTATAATTTTATGGATCTCGAAAATAGACATATATTTTTCAACTGAGCTTTATTTATTTGCAATGCTTTATAGTTGATTTAATATACAGGTAGCTATAAATCAATCTCTAAATGATACGTGTAAATGATTTTGTTAACCTCGTTTTCAAGTTCATCACAGGAACAAGAAGTCGTTGATTCCAATCCTGAAGAACTTCTGGTGATCGAAACACGTTGAAACAAAGTAGATATTGTTCACTGTAACTGAATCCTTCAAAATGTTTAAATTAAATGACCAATAACAATTATATCATAAGAAAACTAACGAATATGTTTATATATATACGTTAAAAGGCATGTTACTCATCAATTTTCTTATAATTGAAACATATATTCAATAAATAAGAGCCATTTGCATCGTTATCGTTGAAAGAATCTCGGAATTCTCAGGTAATCGAATGTAGTTTTACAAAACGGGATTTTGTTTTACTTTTAAAGAGCAATAAAACGAGAATAAACAAAACCAAAAAGAATGCTCTTTCAATTAACGGATAAAAATGCAAATCTACAATACAAAAACACCTTATCCACCTCAAAGGAGATGTAGGACTGAACATATATAATTTATAATTTACCTACATGAACGAACCTTTTACTACTTGGCTCTTGGCTATTTAAACCCAACCCCAACCCCCATAAATATCCATGTATTATAAATTAAAAACGTTGGTTGCGTTGCCTCTTTGAAACATTACAAAAAGCAATTTAAAATATTCGTTCGCTCAAAATTACATCCACTGTATGACTTAAATTTACAATTTATTTTACCCCAAAAAGGGCCCAAACACAAACTAGTCAAAACCAGTAATGATTTCGCATTGTATGTTTACTGCAGACACTATACATGTATCTGGGTAGGCTTTTGTTGCCACATAAGTATGGTTGTAATAGAAGAATCCAGAAGTCAAGAGCATTGCTTACTAGAGGGTAATAATGTGTTTCCTACTGCTTTATGGCAGCCCATGGAACAACGTTATATCGAATTGAAATTTCCACGGTCACTAACGCCATATTATAAAAAGAAAACACATTAGTGATAATCACGTTATTATTTATTTGTTAGATGATATAGGAAATCAAAAAGTTATCCATAAAAGTTTTATCTACAAATAAAGAATATACACACGTCTACATGAAAAATTTCATACAATTTAAAACTGTAAATGATAAAAGGAAAAAAGATAAACTTACTAGTACCATTATTATCATAATTGCTGTACATTTAAACAGTGCACTGTCAAAGAGTACTTCTTTAAAAAACACTCCATCAAATCAAAAAATATAAACAGTGCAATCTCAAACTACTTCTTCTAATGTGTGTGGTTTTTTAAAAAAAAAAACCCTCCATTAAATCAAAAAATATAAAGTTCTACTTCTGGAATACGATGCCCTCTTGTATGGTATTGACATCTTTTTCCCCGACCTGGACAACCCGGAAACCATGTTCCTCGATCTTTTGTTTTCGGCGTTCGTAACCCCAACCAATCCCAAGCCCTTCATTAGGACCCATGCTACTCACTGGAAGACATGAAAATAAGCTATAGGGTAAATAGAATTGTGCGGTTGCGTCCTTGAATATCTTTTTGTGATGTGACGACACCGCGGGGTCGAAAGCGGCCGCAAATCCGTCAGGTTTAAGCACTTTCTTTACTCCTTCCAATATCTCATCAACTTCGTAGGAATCATGCAAAACGTCGTTGATTATGACGAAATCAAATTTGTCCGCCCATTCTTCTGGAAGTTGTCCTCCTCTCATACATAGATATTCAATGTTTTCAAGCCCATCTTCGGCAAGTTCCTTTTTAGCGTTATCAATAGACACTTGTTCCATGTCAATTGCATATATTTTAGAGCGCGGATATAGCTTTGCCACTTCTCGGGAATGCTTCCCAAACCCACATCCTATGTCTAGTATCACAAACTCGTCCCCTAAATATGAATATACAAAGAGTTAGATTTTTAAACATTTTAAAAATATATTTCTTCCATTTTTTTTCAGCAATGTGCATTCAAATTGCTGCATGCACCTTTTATACCTACTCTCCTGTAAAAAATCGTACTTTTATTTCGGTAAAACTATCAACGATTAACTGGATTTCAGGATTTTAAATTTTTGTAATGCTCTATTTTTCTATCTAACACAATTTAGCGCCAATAGATTTATTGTCATCGTGGAGAAAAATGCATTGGCAAACTATAATTAATACCATATCACAAATGTATTATGTACCGTAAAATAGATACTTGGATACTGATAATTTTATTGTTGTACGTTATGCCTTATACAAATAGGTATAAACAAAAAGGCTCAACAAAGTCACGGACTGTTTAACATTGAGTTTATGAGTGTTTATGGGTGTATAAATCCGTTAAAACAAGCTAAAATAAATTTTAAAACATTTGCATCACCTTAAATACAACGCTTTAGTAATATATCGATATTGCAACTACATAAAAACTATTGACAATCTACGAAATATGTAATCAGCTTTGTTTACCAGATTTAAGGTTCACCACAGGAACAAGAAGCTCTTGGTTCCATTCCTGAAGAGCTTCTGGTGATCGGAACCCGTTAAGCCAATGCAGATACGGTTCCTGGTAGGTAAATCCTTAAAAATATCAAACTTTAATAAAATGTGCATATCAATGCTTCACAAACGTTAAAACAATCACCTTCCATTAAATAATGGATCATATCATCAGGTGATATTTTATAATATGTTTTAACATTTTTTTGAAAAATATGTAAATTGTATTTCAATTTTTATGCCCCCCTTCGAAGAAGGGAGGGCATATTGCTTTGCTGCTGTCTGTCGGTCTGTCGGTCGGTCCATCAACAGTTTCCGTTCATTTTCTTTGTTAAGGAAAACATATTGAAATGAAATTTGATATACAGGTTGATAATGATAATATCTAGGTCAAGTTCGATATTGGGTACAATCGAGCAATTTTCGACAAAGTTATAGCCCTTGGACTTAGAAAAATTCGAGTTATTTGCAGTTTCCGCTCATTTTCTTCGCATAGGATAAAGATATTGAAATGAAATTTGGTATTCAGATTTATCATGATAATATTTAGGTCAAGTTTGATATTAGGTACGATCGAGCAATTTTAGACAGAGTTATGGACTTGGAAAAATTCGAGTTATTTGCAGTTTCCGCTCATTTTCTTCGCAGAGGGTGCACATATTAATATGAAATTTGGTATGCAGGTCAATCTAAATAATATCTAGGTCAAGTTTGAGTTTTTTGGTTTTATAGAGCAATTTCCGACAGAGTTATGGCCCTTGGACTTAGAAAAATTCCAAATATTTGCAGTTTACGTTTATTTTCTTTGTAGATGTCCCAAGGGAGGGGGGGGGGTCATAAGTGTTTCACAAACATCTCTTGGCTTTTCAAGAAATGTAAATTACGAATTAGGGAAATGCAAAGGAAAAAAGATTTCTGATTCAACTGTTTATATGTAAAAAACTGAAAATTCAATTGTAAATTAAATCTATACAACGTAAATCACTTCACCAGACACCTAGAAAATGTGGGTAAACAATCCAAAAGTAGACTTTTTGGTGTCATAAGCAGCTTTAATTCATGAGTTTTCATATTTGGCTATTGTTTGAAATAAAAAAGAAATCCAGCTATTCTTAATAATGTTATGTTGCCATTTTTTGCATTTTACCTTTGGGTCCACCCAGTGTAGCTGCCTTGTCAAGTTTTGGAATAATATCGCCCAGAATAGGAATCGCAGTTGCAATGTGGCCCCAGGTTTTTATTTGAGTTTTGTCATGAGGAAGTGAATATTTTTCGTCGTCTGTGATTGTTACAATTCCGGCAGCAACCATACAACCCAGCCATTCTTGTGTATATCTGATGAAAACAAACATTTTCTCTTGCAATCGTTTTCTTTTAAGGACGTTGGATCCTGCGATCAAAAGTCTCTAAGTTTTTTTCTAAAGTATTTTTTTAACATCTACACATATATCTAAACCAAAATTCAAAACAAAATTTTGGGGTCTATATGCTCCTTTCGGTGCTACAGTGTATTTAATATGACCTTTCTGCACTGAAAGTGCGAATTCCACATAAATTCCTTTTCCCTCTATTATTTTTTATTGAAATGAACCATAGTATCAAATACAAATTTACATTATTTAGAATTAATAAAATTAAGATTATCATAATGAAAAAGTTTGCAATTACTTCACGTTATGGATATTTTGACCTTTTTGCACTGAAAAAATACTATCTTTATTCATAAACGATTCAACATGCAATTAAATAATTAAAAGGTCTTAAACTTTTTCTCAAATGCTGACAGACTTGTCAAAAGAAACTTAAATATTCAGAAAATAAAACCAAAAGTATGGGTCTATAATGTAAATTTTGAGATATGGCATGAAATAAGCTAAAAGGGGAAAATTGGAGCTGATTTTTTTCTTTACTTTTATGAAATATCACTTAAACATGCCAATATATGTCGATAGAAATATTGAAATATTGTTGAAATATGTTTTTTGAAACAACACGAAGATATCCCAATGCATTAACTATCTGAAAATTTGGTCTGCACGGAAAATAAGAAAGCCAAAATGACGGTACTCTAAAACAACTGAGTTATGAAAAATGTTCATTTTCTTCTTAAAAACCTTCCGCCACAAAATATAGTCCCTTACTACACTCTCTAAATATGGAATTTTTCCATCACTATTTTATTCAATATAGTTTATTTGGCATAGTAAAAAAGGAATTTACAAGTAGAATTCATATATGACACAGAATTTCCAGACTAGAGGTGACACAAAATGGCTACCCAAAATCAGAGGATCGAACCTCTTTAAGAGTCAAGAGGACAATATAGCACAATGATATGCTCAGTCAGTTACTCTCTTCTGATTTAATTATTTGATGTTAAAACATCTTATTTTTTTAAATCATTGTTTAGCATTGATGATATTTTTTGAAACATTGTTTATCATTTAGGGTCCCTTTATTTTATAGAAGTATTAACTCAAACAGCAGTTAAAACTAAACTGACACTACCCTTTCTCGGAAAAAAAAATAAAACAAATTTCCGCGTTTGAACTCGGTTTTAACTATCGATGGGAGTTTTATTAACATTTAAGTTAACATTTATATATATTTTTATAAATATTCGTAAGCTCCTTTTTAAATCTTACTGTATAAATGGAATATAAATGTAAATATTTCGAAAATAGCTTTTCTCCAAATGTTGGCCAATACCGATCATACAAGATATATAATGCTTTGTTCAAAATGGATCCCAACATATTCATTAACCTTACCCACGCTGTACTTTTAGATGAATCAGCCAATGACAGCAAGGAACACAGATCAATATTATTTTTCTCAAATTCTGACAGACTTGTCAAAAGAAACTTAAATATTCAGAAAATAAAACCAAAAGTATGGGTCTATAATGTAAATTTTGAGATATGGCATGAAATAAGCTAAAAGGGGAAAATTGGAGCTGATTTTTTTCTTTACTTTTATGAAATATCACTTATACATGCCAATATATGTCGATAGAAATATTGAAATATTGTTGAAATATGTTTTTTGAAACAACACGAAGATATCCCAATGCATTAACTATCTGAAAATTTGGTCTGCACGGAAAATAAGAAAGCCAAAATGACGGTACTCTAAAACAACTGAGTTATGAAAAATGTTCATTTTCTTCTTAAAAACCTTCCGCCACAAAATATAGTCCCTTACTACACTCTCTAAATATGGAATTTTTCCATCACTATTTTATTCAATATAGTTTATTTGGCATAGTAAAAAAGGAATTTACAAGTAGCATTCATATATGACACAGAATTTCCAGACTAGAGGTGACACAAAATGGCTACCCAAAATCAGAGGATCGAACCTCTTTAAGAGTCAAGAGGACAATATAGCACAATGATATGCTCAGTCAGTTACTCTCTTCTGATTTAATTATTTGATGTTAAAACATCTTATTTTTTTAAATCATTGTTTAGCATTGATGATATTTTTTGAAACATTGTTTATCATTTATGGTCCCTTTATTTTATAGAAGTATTAACTCAAACAGCAGTTAAAACTAAACTGACACTACCCTTTCTCGGAAAAAAAAATAAAACAAATTTCCGCGTTTGAACTCGGTTTTAACTATCGATGGGAGTTTTATTAACATTTAAGTTAACATTTATATATATTTTTATAAATATTCGTAAGCTCCTTTTTAAATCTTACTGTATAAATGGAATATAAATGTAAATATTTCGAAAATAGCTTTTCTCCAAATGTTGGCCAATACCGATCATACAAGATATATAATGCTTTGTTCAAAATGGATCCCAACATATTCATTAACCTTACCCACGCTGTACTTTTAGATGAATCAGCCAATGACAGCAAGGAACACAGATCAATATTATTTTCCTATATCAATTTATTGATACTTTTTTGTTGTATGCGCGTTCAAGTTGAAAATAAATTTATATCAAGATTACTATACTATACTATACCGAGGAGTTCAATCAATATCTAAACAGTTATCTGATTTCGTAAGCTTTGGATACGTTTCATAAACGATTTATATACACTTAATTATTACACGACATAGTACGTAACTTATAGGGTAAAATTTGCCTCTAAAAAAGCGCAAAGTTCATATTCTTTATATATGATGTTTAAATTTTCAAAGCGTTTCAGGTTATGTATACACGTGTGTCCTTGAAATGAATTGTTGGGAACACCGATCAACGAGAAATTTAACTTGGCATATAATATTACGCCATAAAAAAATCCTATTGAATTTTAAAGGTCGTCCAAACTGGGTTCTTCTAAAAATAACTTAATTGGTAAACAAATAATTCTAAAGGTACATATTACAGGTGAAGAAATGTATGATTAAAGTAAACAAAAGTTATAAACATTTCTTTCAGTTATTATCACATAAGTATATAAATTTATTTTGGTATGTCCAACTAACCTCAATTTCTTTCCAGCTTTTTGGCTCAATTCTTCTGCGGTACACGGCTGCTGAATTTCAGTAAAGGCGTCCACTATACCAGTTTTGTGACCAAACGCAAAGACTAGTGAGCTAAGTCCATCCCTTACAATCTGTTCTAAATCTCGAGCGTTCGTTGTAGAAGATGCCATTGCACTGCAAAACTATAATTCTTGCCTTTGCGTAATATTATGGATACCTATGTGTTTCTAAATTATGTGCAGTACTGTATAAAGGGTGTTGCTAAAACGCAGAACGGAAAACGGATTTTTTTGTACCTGAACGGTGTATAAAATGATATCTTAAAACAAGATACTGAATGTAAATAAAAGAATTTATCTGTCAATGTTATTGCTAATAAAAGATTGACAGTTTACAACTTTGATCTGGTAATTCATCGTTATCAATACATTATTTTTTGCCGAGATGTTAATATAAATTCTTTAAAGAATTGTGTATTTGTTGACAAATTTAATTTATTTTTTACTTAACGACTCTATGTATATTAAATTGTTGCTTTTAAATTTTTATAATCATACAATTATAACAATTGGACGGGAAACCCTCTTTATATCCGGTTTAACACGCGCATGACCTCTGTACGAAACATTATGGATCCAGAATGATTTTTCATCCCACCCTCACCTCCTCTCGAATTCAGAATACATTATTATAATATTCAAGTACAAAAGTATTCTCAGAGTCTAAATTCGTAATTTCGTTCCAAAAGATAATAAACTAACCAAATGTGTTTTTATACGTAATTATTGTTATTTATGAGTTATTATTTTTGAATATCATATACATGTATTTGAAATTAATGAAAACAGGATTGCAGTATTCATTAAAACATTAAATAAAAAAACCAATAAACTTTTCCAGTTTCCCAAGCTTTGATATTTACACTGTCATATTGTGTCCTTTTATATCTTTCGGCCTGGTTGAAACACCAAGTCATTGCAATAAAACAAAGCAGCAAAGGGGATCGGGGCAGTTTTTTCGTGATGACAGCAGTGGTATCAAACATGTCGGCTCTTTTGAAAATCGACGACTACTGATAAGACCATGGGAACTTCGTCCTCATTCGACTCGCCAACAGATAATCATGTGCGAGGAAAGTTTCAGACAGTTTTTGAAGAATAGGTAATGTATTATTTTTTTCAGTTACTTTTATGCTTTTCCAAACCCCATTATATTCCTATTCGGTACGAAGGGGTATTCAAAGCATTTGATGATCTAAAAAGGGGTATATGTGGGGATCCGGACCCTTACAGGCTAGAAAATTATTCACATAGCAAAGATACCGAAAAAAGGCCTTGGACCGACTTCCCTGGCAATCAAACATCCATCTGAGACCCCATCCCTTTTAGGGGAAAATTTCTGGATCCGCGCATCTGAGAATTGAAGCAAAAGAAAATATACATTGAACACCTAACATCGAAATAGGTTTTAATAATTGAAATCAATGTCGAATTTTTATTAAAAGCTAGAAACCGAACCCCGGTAATTATTCTGAAAATACGAGAATATTTTCATTGAACAATAATTGCTAAAATTTAGGTCGAATTTCAGTGAATCAACTTATCTTTCTTTGCAATCAATTTAATATTATGAAAATCATTGATATTGATTATGAATTTAAGCTACATGAATTGATCAGGCATTGTATATAAATTATGATATATATCTTTTTAGATCTGACTCCGAATTATCAGACTCTTCGTCGAATAAACAGCTTGCCATCTCTCGAAGAATTCTCAACTTGAGCATACGATGAAGACGCCCCGATTTCAATTTCCAGTAGAGATTCCTTAAGAGAAACCGAAAGTCTTCATCTGTCATCACAAGTAGATTCCATTGTTATTTTGTCGAGCCCAGAATCTGTCTCAAATTCACCAGCATCGAAAGCCTTCGAGCAGTGGTTCTGAACATGATTTTGATCAAAAGTATAAGTTCAGTCACGTAGCATCGGTTTTGAAAGGGGGTAGAGAGTAACTCCAAAACTTCACATGCATAGATAATTCACCCGTCTACAAATTCTTACTCCGTGGGGAGTGGGGAGTGACAAACCAGAAATATCAATCCTCCAAGAGGCAGGGGGGGGGGGGGGGGAGAGTGTGACGTGCTTAAATCATCCGTTATAATGTTTTGGTGAATTTTACCTACATAACATATTACCTGTAAATTCATTAACATGCTACTAAAAATGTGCGTGCGTGTGTGTGTGTGTGTGTGGGGGGGGGGGGGTTGTTCGTTCGTTCAACATTCATACAATTTCCTATACATATATGGTGTACATATAAAGAAAAAATATCTGTTTGGAGAAAAAGAGAGGGAGCACCCCCCCCCCCCCCCCTTCCCTACTACGTGTCTGCGGTATATTTTAGAAAAACTAAAAATGTGGTGAAATACACCTTTAGCTTTGTTCGTTTTGTTTTAAAGGCAGAATACGGGATGGGCATGTCTGTTGTTTTAGTGTTGCATGTGAATGGGTGGTGATTGCTGTGTTGATTGATCTAGACCTGAGTTTATGTTCAAAACCTGATTACACGCAGTGTCATTCCTTAGTGGTAAATGATGCATTACTCTTTAATCCTTGTATAAGCCTTAACACTGCTTATACTAATTTTATTGTTTTAACCGGGCTCTGCTGAAAGCAGAGTCCTGGCTATAGGCAGGCAAATCGCCAATGTTACTATAAATTGCACAAGTAAACAAAAAACCAGCGTCATGGTAAAGCTTCCGCTATACCAAATAGTTACACAAAGAGCCACGTTTTGTCAAAAGTGTTGGCATTTTGTTTCTTTTTTTTTAAATTTCGAATGAATTGTCTATCTTTTTTAGTTTTCTTATTAATATTTTTTTTTAATGTTTTTAAAACATTACTATGCATTTTGGACACATACAATGCGCATGAATTTCCATGAACTACTTTGCTGCGCGATGAAGAAATGGGGATTGAATATATAATGCTTGTTGCAAAATTTAAGGCAGCAACTGTTGAACTTTTTAACTTCTACTAGACAGACATATTTTTTGTTTATAGCCGCTTACAAAATTTGGTCGCTCTCTGATGCTTTGCCGACATTAAAAGCATGAGAGAGAGAGAGAGAGAGAGAGAGAGAGAGAGAGAGAGAGAGAGAGAGAGAGAGAGAGAGAGATTTTCAGTCTTTACTACACAATATGCATAAAGACACAGCAAAAGAGCCCGGCTTTCAGTACTTCAGTACTTTGATTAAGAGATGTCAGTCAATATCAAAACATCTTATCAGATGAATTGTATTATTTCTGTTCTTACATATCCAGTCAACAACCCATACGTCATACGTTTTAGCAGCTTGTTGCAATGAGAGATGAAATAGGAAGTGCATTGAAATTGATACTCGAACCCCCGCCGAATCGTCCGTGAACTTAGATCGTAACATACATGTAAGTCACATTTGATGTATCAATAGCCTTTCATTATGAAGCTATATATACACAAGTTTCATAATAAGTCTGCTCACCCCTATAATGTCAAAATAGGACTTATGAATGTTTAAAGATTTCTCACTTAAGACACCCATCTCTTGTTTTCTGCATTCTCGACAGTCCATTATTATTTCCCATTGCATATATAGTTTCAGTGATAATATATAATTTTGAAAAAAAAGACATGGTGAGAATCCGTGACTTTTTCGAGGGGGGTACACCGTTACCCATGCGTGGATGTAGAATTTAGAATGTAGAAAACACAGCCATGCTTGTTGTCAGTAAATAAAAAAAAAATGCCTCATTATGTTGAAATTTTCAAAATCGGAAAAATCGAATGCCCATGTGATGGACATAAGGCCAAACAAATGTGTTCTCATGCTTTCTTAGCAGAGAAAAGGGGAGTTCTTGAAAATTATCTTTGTTGATATGAAAAATGCAGGGGTCTCAGCATTTCAGCGATATGCAGAGAAAAAATGCCACAAAAACCTCAACAGAAACCAGGCCATAAAGATAGATCGTCAAAAAGAAAATCTACTACTCGTTTTGAATACGATGATGCACTTTCCACGAAACGTAGATCGCACTACAACCGGAGAGAAAGTAATGTAACTGCAACCGATGATATTGAGTCCAATTACTTTCTGAAATTATTAAATGGAACAAAGATAAGGGTATGTTACGGGTGTTCAAAGGCAATCAGAATCCCACCACACGTTCCTGCGCCCCCTTACGATGTGGTTATATGCAGAAAGGAATATCGCGCCTATTCCTTGGACGGGACAGCAAAACTTACGCTCACGCCTCAAAATGTCCATTATCGTTTACGGAAGGCATGCCTCATAATGAAAAATCCCGAATTTGACGAGGATACTCTCATCATTTGTCCTCCTGATGTCGGTCAGCAGCTAACAGATGTTCACAAGAATTATTTGAAATGTTTTAATGTGAAGCACTAAAATCTCTCAAGATGTTTCTCTTCAAAGTTATTGTTTCCTTCCCCCACTCGATGTACAAGCATACAGTACCCATTTCGGAAATTTATTACAGTTATTAATTTTCAGTTATCTCTGGCTTAGATATTAGTAATTAACATCTGGTATATGTATAGTAAAAACGGTGTGGAGTGAATGCGTAAAACTATTGGGATTCATGTGTTTTACAATTGAATACATCTCAAAAATGTGATTAATGAGTTATCTTTATTGTAATTGTTTTAGTAAAAATACGTTACATACATGTACCGTTGTCCATAGAAATGGCGTTAAAAATTATAATTATGATCAGTACCTGACTGAATTCTGCTCGAACTCACGTGGCAAATAAAACAGACTAAAACAGATCGGAAAAATCCAAAGGGCAACGATTGGTTGCCCTCAACCAGACAAAGTTTATTGACGACCAATTTAGAAAAGCGTCGTGTCCTACCTTTAAATTTGCTTTTTGAATTTATAAACGGTTCATTTTATATTGTAAGAAATTGTTTTCATTCTGTAAGTCACATTTTATTATAGTAAAGGATCGAGTTATAGCCAAGCTGTTTGTAGCCTGTTTTCAATAGTAAATATTAATGGGCCGTTTTTCATTCACAAACAAATGGGTCGTAGAAAAACCGTGAAATGACGATAATGAGTTGCCACAACTGGTGAGGATACACATTTAATAAAAATGCACCGAAATAACAGATATTTAACGGCATACTCTAAAACCTGGCCTGGCCTGGCTTGGCCCCGTTGGCCAGGCCTGGCCTCAAAGTTGGCCTGGCCTCATGTTTGGCCTCAAAATTGGCCTGGCCCCAAATTTCTGTCTGGCCTCAAAAATCGGCCTGGCCTCTAACTTGGCCTCTTCAAAAAATTCTGGCCTCAAAATTTAAAATTTCTTTTTTTCTCTTTTTCTTAGATTTAGATAGAATTTTTAGTGATTTCTTTGAAAAATTGAATATGCTTAAGGAATATACGTACATGTATGAAAAAACATATATGAAAAGATGACCGATTTTTCAAGTTGAGTTATTTTAATCCATGTCTAAGCACACAAAAAATACATGTACAGCACTGCTCTTACTACCGGTATAAGGAATATATTTTGCAGCTTCATTTAAATTGCTAAAACATGACAGAGTGATTGAGCTACTGATGAAATTGTAAAGATATTTCATTAATGGAATGAAAAATTGAATGAATAAAACAACAATTACTGTCAAAGGACATTTTATTTAAGATAATCAACACAAATTAAGTTTATGATGCGTATCGGTACACCCTAAAGAAAGATAAACTGTCAAATTGATAAAAGGTAATGGAAAAAGCAATGTGCAATGCAAAAGTTCATATCTTGGTGTGAGCGGCGGATATTTAGAACAATGTTTCAAAGTTATAATTTTCTATTAAAATAAACAGACAATATATTGATATAAATCAATTATGAGCCACTTTTAAAAAGGATTATATATTGTCATATCACATATTGTGGATTGCAGTTATTATGAAGGTCTTAGCAACTTTTTATAAACATAGACCTGCATTAAAGTTTGAACCCCTTGTGCGGCCCAAACATTGTTCAGTGGCCCAGACGAAACATTTAAGGATTAATAATATGTTAAATCTTGACGAAAGTATATGATAATTAAACTTTCAAGTATTGTTTAATATTCATCCATTTGTATTTAAAAAAATGAGCAACAATTTAAGATAGGAGAAAGAACAAAAATGTTAGTATTGATGATTACTTTTGAAGGTACTTAAGAAAAAGGGCTGGCCCCTTAAATTAGGAGCCAAAACACTCTTAAAATCTCTTAATCTCTTACAAATAACTTAAAAAACGATCAAGATTTTGTAATGCATTACAGAAGCAAAGTAGCTAATCGTAACAATATCAGTTTGTAAAACTCATTGCCACACCCATTGATGACGTATTTAGGGTTTTTAGGGAACTAAATTCCTAAATCTATAATGTGCTGTATGTGAAAAAGCACAACACTTTGTTTAGCATTGTAAAGGATATTGACAATCGTATACATTATCTGAAAGGGAGGGGTTGAGGAGGAATTCTGAAATATTTTTTATATTTTAATCGTATCGTTTTAAAATTGAACGGAAGACCTACTCGTTACATGTAACGAGATTGTATCTAATTAAAGATAATGTTCCGATGCAAAAATTCGACCTTCAAATGTGGCCAAAACCTAACTCCCAAGATCATGATTTTAAACACAATTAAAGCAACACAATCTGAGGTCCCTTTCATTTAAGTTACAGTTGCATGACCGATTGATTTTTGAGAAGATTTTCTTTTATATATTCCAATGTAAATTTTCTTTTACCCTCATTTTGACCCCACCTTACCACCGGGGATCATGATTTGAACAATCTTAAATTTACATTACCTGAGGATGCTTCCACCTAAGTTTTAGTTTTTCTGCCTTATAGATTTTTTAGGGATAAAGTTCTGCAGATTTGTCTGTATATATTTCTATGAAAAATTTTATACCAACATTGCGACCCCTCTCTACCCATGAGGATCATGATGTGAAAAAAAAATCTTTGAATCTACTCTACTTAAGAATGCTTTTACACAAGTGCCAGCTCTCTGTCTAGTTTTTGTTAAGATTTTTTTTTAGATTTTTAAAAATATATATTCAAATGTTTAAAACACCCTGCTCCATAGGGATTGTGATTTGAACATTCTTTAATCTTAAATACCTGAGAAAGCTTTCAACAAATTTCAATTTTTCTGACTGTGTCTCGAAGAATCCTTAGTTTGAAGTTTGGTTAAAATTGGCCAAGTGGTTATGATGACAATGTAAAACGTTTAAGGACAGACAAGTGAGATAAAAAGCTTAACTTTAATGAACAAAATATATTCAATTTGATAAAAATTCTGACAATTTAAAAATAATTATAATAATAACAAAAGATTTAGAAAAACTAAAAATAAAGATTCTATTGCTTATCAATTCAAATATTGTATTCTTATTGCGGTTTACATATTTCAGCAAAGTTAGTATTTATATTTTACACATTTTGGAATACAATGCCCTCTTGTATGGCATCAATATCTTTATCTCCGACCTGCACAACTCGAAAACCATGTTCTTTGATCTTCTGTTTTCGGCGTTCGTAACCCCAACCTATCCCAAGTCCTTCATTAGGACCCATGCTACTCACTGGGAGACACTGAAATAAGCTAAACGGTAAAAAATACTGCGCCGTTGCGTCGTTGATAACCTTTTTGTGATACGACGACACCGCGGGGTCGTAAGCGGCCGCAAATCCATCAGGTTTAAGCACCCTCTTGATTCCTTCCAGTATCTCATCAACTTCGTAGGAATCATGCAAAACATCGTTGATTATCACGAAATCAAATTTGTTTGCCCACTCGTCTGGAAGTTGCCCTCCTTTCAAACATATGTATTCGATGTTCTTTAGCCCACTTTTGGTGAGTTCCTTTTTGGCGTTATCGATGGAGAACTGGTCCATGTCTATTGCGGTTATTTTAGAGCATGGATATAGCTTTGCCACTTCTCTGGAATGCTTCCCAAACCCACATCCTATGTCTAATATTGCAAATGCGTTTCCTGTGAATAGATACAGCAAATTGTTTTAACATATTATTTAAAATGATAATGCGTCCAAAATGTATTTGAAAAAAATTCTTTTTATTTTTTTTTTAATATCACAAAAATGAAAGTTTTCTTATTAACATGACAACAAATTGCCAGATCAATTCTTCTGCAAATGAATAATTATAATCATCTGAGTGTGAAATTCTAATGAAAGACTATAAACTCTTAACTCAACATGACAAAAACTATTTGTTTTTTGAAAAAAGTCAACAGTCAAATGACTTTAGGGATATTTCCCAACATATTTCAACCTCTTCAATTTCCCCTTTTCTTTTCAGTGCATCCGTGCTTACTTATGATATTTTTTTTAAAAGTTTGTTTAACTTGATTACTGGACTGGTAACGTTTGTTTTACTGAAAACTTTTTCCAACCACTGCGTTTCTCAGCAAAACTAATAAAATCACTAAATCTAGCAACAACGTTAAGAAAAAGAATAGATAACAAAGAAATATATCAGTCGGGCTTAACACTGACCATATAAGAACATTTGTCTGTCGGAGATAAGTTACCTCAGTTTAAAATTTAAAACACTGCTCTGATGTCATCCCTTAGCTCGCTCCAGCTGTCTAATACTTTACCGTTGACAAATCAGTGTTAGCTTTTTAAGATTAGTCCGTTATCAAGGGTTACAGTACTGATATTCTTCAAAATAGTACTGTCTCAGGTAAATCAACAATGAAATGTAATGGCAGTATTTTAAGTGCAATATATGCCTCAAACACTTCTCTATAAAACAAATAACAAACAGTTCTCGGCCGAAAAGGGCATCAAACTCTCTGATATTTTTTTCACGCAGAACTATATATCCAAAACTTAACACTGAAGATACTTTGGTCAACATGAGGTCAAATTTACGAGCAGTTTGTCTTCAAAAGAAAGCCATAAAATATAATGCACTGTACTGTGGAATTCCTAAATTTGAATCAAGCTATCAGAGCGTCATAATGCCAGGGGTATAAAAAGACACACACAAAAATCATCGGTGAAGTAAACCAGAATCGAGTTCAACATTCTGTAGACTCTTTACTAATTTCTTTTCACAATACCTATTACTGGAAGAAGAAGCCGTTGGTTCCAATCCTGTAAAGCCTCTGATGAACGATACACGTCGATCCAATGCAGAACTGGTTCGTAATATCCATAGCCTTCACAAAATTGAGAGATAATAAGTTTTGTTTTTCAATGCACAAATGATAATGATGATGATGATAATTAAAATCATAATAATTGTGATAATAATTATAATAATAATAAAAGTAATAATTATAATAATATATAATTAAAAAAAAAATCTTAATATCACATTGATAAATCAAAACATCTTGTTTAAAATATAATTTAAAAGATGTACAATGTACTTTTATAAGTTTTAATAACATGCGTTCTAATCTTTGTCAAAAGTAAAAGGATTGTATGATTTAACAGATATGAAATATTATAATCACATTCAACATATTCATCATTCTTCTAGAAATCTTATATAAATTCATTAATTTTGTATCAATGTTACAGAGATAAGTTTTGTCAAAATTTAATTAACAATTGATACACACAGAAAACCCAATAAAAATTAAAACAGCATATCAAGATATTATCTTTTAGATTGATGCAATAAAAAAAATTGAGACCACCTTTGAAAAATTAGCGATTAACAGAGTCGAAAGAAAATGTTAATTATTAGTACTTGACTACTGCGCATTTCAATATATTGAAATTGTGATCCATCAACGATGAGTGCTCATAGGTATTTTGTATACCTTTTGGTCCATCGAGTTTTGTTGCTTCCTCAAGTTTTGGAATCATCTCGCTGAGAATTGGAATAGCAGCTGCATTGTGGCCCCAGATTTTAAGTTGAGTTTTGTCATGAGGAAGTGAATAATTTTCATCGTCTGTGATTGTTACAATCCCTGCTGCAACCATACATCCTAGCCATTCTTGTGTGTATCTGTTAAAAACAGAATTTTCAATTTGCAAATATTTTCTTTAAATAGCAGCTATTACTTGTTCTTTCTTTATATCAGCGAGATTCGGTCAGGAAGACATCATAGATGTATAAAGCCTAAGAATATAATTGATTAATTCCTTTATGCTGATAATTTTTTCATGGATGTTTAAAAAATCTTGTTTCGTAAATGCAGACACATTTTATGTAAGTATAAATGGTATTTTTTATATCTTTTTTGTACAACACAATTCTTTTTATATTTCATAATTTTTAGCAACAAAAAAGTTTTTGAAGTCGCAGATTTAAATGATTGTTACATGTCAATAATTTTTCTTGAGAAATTAATGCTTGTCCCTTTTTCAAAATTAAAATGGGTTTATCTATGCGGTTGAGCTTGATTTAACCTTTCAGTGTTTTTTGAAATTTAGTGTACATTGATAAAAAAATGATATTTTGACGACTCATTTTAATCTCATTCTACAAATGTAATAAAAGTGTTGAAATAAGTGTAAAAACGATTTTCCCCTGTACATTGATTCTTATCCATAAATTGCATACTACGTTCACAGTTTATGAAAAAAAAATTTCCTTTTGGTTAAATTTCATCCAAAATAATCATTGAACAATCAATGATTAATGATCACATTGCAAATACACACGTCGGACTGTTGGATGGATCAGAACAAATCAATATTGATTTCCTATTGCTGTTTATTGATTATACTCTACTGTATGCGTGTTCAAGTTGAAAAAAAAAAACATCAACAAGCACGTCTCTCTTTTAAAATGATCAAATCTGTTTTAAAAAATTCATCTTGTAGCTATTAACTCCAAACTGATGACCTCAAATCAACGGTTTTTAAAGTTTTTTCAAGCATGCATCCGTGTCAAATCGGAGAGTGCAATGAAGACTCCAAAAGCTTTTGGATTTTGCAAGGGTTTGGTGTGGTTAATAAACGAGTTGTAAGATACTTAACGATACGTTTTTTGTAGTATAAGAAATGCTACTATTGTGTAGTGGATGTTACATGCATTATAAACATAGTGTTTCAGGTGGTGTAAATACATGTCGTTTCAATGAATTTTAAGAAACACCAATGTACAAGCTACTGAACATTACGTTATTAAAGGTCCTTATTGTGTTCACTGAAAAATTCAAACGGTCACCAAAACTAGGTCATTCCTCAGTTCTAAAAATAACGAAACCGGTAAAAAGATAATTCTAAAGGTTCATACAGATCTTGAATATCGTACTTATCCATGATAAAAAAGAATTATTCTTGTATGTTATTATCAGTTAATGGATCTAAATGTATGATATAAAATGGGTTACAAAGACAAAATTAACATATTCATTCATTTTATAATGAATAATTGATTATAAAAAGAACTTTATTACATATATGTAATACGCTATAATTAAATTATGTACGAAATATTTATATGTATTTTTTTTTATTGTGATTTGTATTCGACTGACCTTAATTTTTTTCCAGCTTTTTCGCTCAATTCCTTTGCTGTACACGGTTGCTGAATTTCAGTAAAAGCATCCACGATACCAGTTTTGAAACCAAATGCAAAAACCAGGGTGCTAAGTCCATCCCTAACAATCTGTTCTAAATCTCGAGCGTTCGTTGTTGAAGATGCCATTGCCTTGCAGAACTATTCATGCCCTGACGTAATAATACGTACACCCATGTGGTGTCTAAAAATATGCATTGCGGTATACGCATGCCATTTTATAGCAGTCTGTGGTATTGTAAAATGGTTTAACGTAATAAACTTACTTTATTAATATATATTGGTTACACTCTGATGAATGTTGTAACGTCACGTTACTTCCGTCTATTTTTTCATATACGGAAAGAAGATATTTATAGACTGAGGACAATTAATCGGCAAATTTTTTTTCATTAGTAGATAATATACATTTTAGATTATATACCAAATTTAGGTAAATGTGTAAATGTAAAGATGAAAACGAGGGTTATTTATCCTTACAACATTACATAGTCAAAATCATTGCGGTTTACATGTTTAGCGATAGCTTTTAATACAGAAGAGAGTAATGCATTTCACATCTTTTGGAATGTCCTCTTGTATGGTATCAATATCTTTATCTCTGACCTGCAAAACTCGACAATATGCAAAATAATGTGCGTTTCTAAAAAAAAGTTAATATATTGCTGTACATGCTCTGACCTTATTTTCGATTCTAACCAGTTGAGGTTCACATGTACTATTCTTAATTTTGAAAGGGAACAACAATAATATTTCAGATTGATTAAATCCTTGGCTATCTAGTCTACAGAGAGACAATGGCAGTAACAGCAAACCGTGCGAAAGCACACAGTTTTAACCAGAAATCTTATGTATGCCTGTACGTCTTATCTCTTTTTACATTTACAGGGAGTCTCAGATTATCTGATATCATATGGCATTCGAATGAATTAACAATAAATGACGAAATCTTGTGCAGACCCTGAAACATGCTACTACATCTCTGCGAACCGTACCGATCCGTGCAAGAAACGAACCGTACCGTTCATAGCATTAAGCGAACCTCAGAGAGAGAGAGAGAGAGAGAGAGAGAGAGAGAGAGAGAGAGCTTTTGTGTGAATTTTGATACTTAAATAACAGTTTTATCACTTAACTTAATTATTTTGCTTTAACTAGGTTTCTGTATTCAGTCATTTGAGTAACACTTTATTTATATGCTTTGCCTGTAAATTATTTTAAGTATAACAGATAACAACTGCGTGCTACTCAGCTCCTCCTACATTGATGAAAAAAAAATTCGAAAAAAGGTTATTTTTTTTTTATTTCAGAGATTGCTCCTATATATTTGAAATTATTTAACAATCATTATTTAAAGAGAATATTGTGTTTTATATTATGGGATATCTTGTACAAAGAAAAAGCAAAAAAAATTATAATGAAATTAAATTTAACAAATAAATAATGTCAACTAGCCCAGAAGCCAAATGGGGAATGTTTATTAAATGTAAACTAACTACATAAATATGTTGGTCAAAAATAGTGTATATACATTAACGTCATATTGCTCTGTTTACTCGTTTGTGCAGTACCTATATTAATGCACATTTTCCGTCGAGGTGACTAGGAATGGAACAAAACCTGTTATCGATGAATTCAATAAAAGAAACGAGGTATGGAAACCAAATATATGTATATGCCAAATAGAATAAAAATGCACGTCGTCTCTGTGACAAGAAACTGATCTTGTAACATTTGTAGTTTAAAACAATAAGCTGATTTGTTGGAAAATTTCAGAACATATGTGAAACAAGTTTGGTACACATGGGTTTGATATGAATTTGATTAGGTAATGATACAAAATGTACACATGCAATTCCTGCGTGAAAAAATTCAACCTTGAAATGCAGACGGTTTAAATTATTGTCCATGAACTGTAATGACATGTTCATATTTTTTAAACATCTAGCGATCGTCTGACGTTTTGTAAATGAAACACGATTCTTAATCTTTTGTATGCCATTTGTTGTTCATCTAATGTGGAATTCATTTCATTTGTTCCGCTGGTTATATAAACAAATGATATTTTTTTTGTAAATAGAGACGTTTGTCAATATCTTTGTTCAGGTAGTGACATTGCAATATGTGATGTTAAATAATAGAAAAAATATAGAGTTTCTGTTGGCTTTTATACATGTACTTATACAATTTTGCGTTTTTATTCGTCGTCTAAATCTTGTAGAAATATTTTGCAGTCACAGATCGGTATCCAAATTTCGCCGCATCTTTCAACTGGCCAATTGTACGTACAATTTCTTGTTATCTTGATTTGTGTGTGCTCATTCTCAAATTATACTTTCATCAAGATAATCTCGTTCAACGCGACACTATTTTATCATGAACATTGTTTATCATTTCCTATTATGTATAAACTCTGCGTGCGTGCAAACTGTTCTATCGTGCATTAATTCTACATGTAACCCATCGGGCGTAAATCTTATCATATCGTCCATCTTGTGAAACCAAAAATTCCGTGTAATGTACACAAACCGTGCTTTATTTCATAAGATTACGTTTAAATGTTACACATTTCATAGCATGTACAGGTGTAGATGTCAAAGATGAAGAGTAGCCATGTTGTATTTTATATCTCCAGTGCTTGCTACTTTCACTCCCATATGAATCACAAAGGTGAAGATTTTATTGTTTTAAGTACAACCTTCGTATGTTTATTCCAACTAAAAGTGATCAGCTAAGTTGAGCTAAACAGCTTAACTATGGTAAAAAAAATATTGATATAAATTATGTAGTGTCTACAGTAAAGCAAAACCTAACTTCACCGGACCAATTTTATTGACTGCGAATTTCTGAAGCAATAGAAAAAGATTAAGAAAAACTAGAGTTATTGATTCAGTAGTTTATCAATTTAATCATAGCACTCTCAAACTCCTTGCAGCTTACATATCGAAACAAAGCTACTAAAACCGGAAAACATATTGAATTTTACATTTTCTGGAATACAATGCTCTCTTGTATTGTCTCAATATCTTTATCTCCGACCTGCACAACTCGAAAACCATGTTCTTCGATCTTCTGTTTTCGGCGTTCGTAGCCCCAACCAACGCCAAGTCCTTCACTAGGACCCATGCTACTCACAGGAAGACACACGAAGAGACTAAAGGGTAAAAAATACTGCGCCGTTGCGACGTTGATAACCTTTTTGTGATACGAAGACACCGCTGGATCGTAAGCAGCCGCAAAGCCATCACGTTTAATAACCCTTTTGATTCCTTTTAGTATTTCGTCAACTTCGTAGGAATCATGCAGAACATCGTTGATTATGACGAAATCAAATTTGTTTGCCCACTTCTCTGGAAGTTGCCCTCCTTTCATACATATGTATTCTATGTTCTGTAGCCCACTTTTGGTTAGTTCCTTTTTGGCATTATCAATAGAGAACTGGTCCATGTCTATTGCGGTTATTTTAGAGCGTGGATATAGCTTTGCTACTTCTCTGGAATGCTTTCCAAACCCACATCCTATGTCAAGTATCATAAACTCATCTCCTGTTAATAATAATAGCAATAGAGTACGATTTAAAACAAAAAGATTATGAAATAATTATTTATTCACAAAATTGGAAAAGTTTCCTTTTACATGATGCCTTTCAAGCGTGTTGGTTATGTTGAAAAAAATTTAAGTACGTTACTCTACAAGATAACAAGTATTGTGGTCTTTTGAAAAAAATCAACTGGCTTTTACAAAATTATTAAAATTATACAGACTCAAATATCCACAAGTGATGAAAAACATGCTTACCTTTTTTCAGGTTCATTGCTGGAACAAGAAACCGTTGGTTCCATTCCTGTAAGGCTTCTGGTGAACGAAACACATCAAGCCATTGCAGAAAAGGTTCGTGATATCCAAATCCTAAAAAATGATAAGATACATTGAATTCTACCGCTTTTATTAGGTCAATGCCATTGCAGAAAAGGTTTGTAATATCCAAATCCTTAAAAACAATAAGATAAATTGAATTTGGTCGTTTGTAAAATGTCAATGCCTTTACAGAAAAGGTTTGTGTTATCCAAATCCTTATATTCAATAAGATACATTGAATTCTGCCTGCTTTAATTAATCAACGAAGAAAAAGAAATAAGAAAAAAAGCCCATATTTTATTAAACCCAAATCATCTTAAAACTAAGGGTAATAACATCCTATTTAGTCCTTTTTCAAAGTACAAGAACCTATTCAATAAAAAGTGGCATGTTCAATGTCCTACTGGACATTTTTATATTTTTCCTTTGTATTTATTTTGCTAACTTTTCAATAAAAATTCATACACAAAAATACCACAGAAAACTAATACCTTAACAAATTCAGATGTCATTCATCGGATCAATGACATGAGAATCCACTAAATGAGCCCCCCCCCCCCCTTGAAGAAATTAGAAAATACACAAGGTCGATAGAAAGAGGTTGGTTATAGCATTATAAGTGTGATTCGCCAAGTTGTGATGGTGATAGTTGCTCATAGGCATTTTGAATACCTTTTGGTCCATCAAGTGATGTTGCTTCCTCAAGTTTTGGTATTATCTCGCTGAGAATCGGAATAGCAGCTGCAGTTGTGCCCCATATTCTCAGCTGAGCGTCGTCATGAGGAAGTGTATATTTGTCATCGTCTGTGATTGTTACTATTCTGGCAGCAACCATACAACCCAGCCATTCTTGTATGTACCTGTTATAAGCAATACTCCTATTTTATCCATTTAAACCATTGCTGAAACCCCAAAGACAAGGCAAAGAAATACTTTCCTTAATAGATTAGTACATTTAAGTACAGCTTTGTTATAGTTGTATATAACAATGACATACATAAAAAAGATGAATTTTTTTTTATACCCGACCCGATCTACTTCTTCTCAAAGCTAAATGTTCGTTAAATCTAGGTTATTAATTTGTTTCTAAAATAGCTTTTAAGGTTTAGAAATGTAGGTATCTTTTTCTACACTACAGATGGTAAAAAGGGTACACTTTTAATACTAAATAGTTCGGAAAGTATAAAATATATCAATTTATATCCGTGTTGAGAATCAGTCAGATAATGTCAAAAAATGAAAAAAAATGTCAAGCCCCTTTTTTATATCGTGATATAAAAGAGGACAAGTTAGTGTACATTAAAGTTTAAAAGATGAAATAGCGGAAATAGTTATCTATTTGTGTAGAGAAAGAGGCAGTCAGATAATGCCAAATGTAACCTAATTTTTTTTTTAAATATATTTTGAATAGCATGTATACTTTTACAGTTTTATCGAAATTTAATGATAAAATAACAGGAGAAATTGTCGTTACATTAAGAACATGTACTGTTCCTAAAAACTGCATATGATTTGATAGAATATGCATTAGTTGATAACATTTTGCACGGATTAACTTTTTATTTGTTTTCCGTTTACTGACCTTAATTTTTTTCCAGCCTTTTGGCTCAATTCCTCGGCAGTGCAAGGCTGTTTAAGTTTAGAAAAGGCGTCCAGTATACCAGTTCTGTGACCAAACCCAAAGACCAGGGTACCAAGTCCATCTCTTACAATCTGCCCCAAGTCCCGAGCGTTGGTTGAAGATGCCATTGCTCTGCAAGATTTATACGACAGAAAAAAAACGCCAAAGTGTATGAGTATTACAGGTAGCAGAAACTCTACATTTTCCTATAGTGTAATTTCTTTTATATTAGTGCAATGTCACTACCTGAACAAACATATTAACAAACGTCACGATTTACAAAAAAATATTGTTGGTTACATAACCAGCGGAACAAATGAAATAGATTCCACATTAGATAAACAACAAATGGCATACAAAAGATAAAGAATTGTGTTTCATTTACAAAACGTCAGACGATCGCGATATGTTCAAAACACATTATTATGTCATTACAGTTCATGGACGATACTTAAAACCGTGTGCATTTCAAGGTTGAATTTCCTCACGCAGGAATTGCATGTGTACATTTTCTATCATTACCTAATCACATTCATATCAAACACATGTCTACCAAACTTGTTTCACATATATTCTGAAATTTTCCAATAAAGCAGCTTATTGTTTTAAACTACAAATGTTACAAGATCAGTTTCTTGTCACAGAGATGACGTGCATATTTATGCTATTTGGCATATACACGGGTTTCCATACTTCGTTTCTTTTATCAAATTCATCGATAACAGGTTTTGTTCCATTCCTAGTCACCTCGTCGGAAAACGTGTATTAAAAAAGGTAGTGCACAAACGATTAAACAGAGGAATATGACGTTTATGTATATACTTTATTTAACCAACATATTTATGCAAATAGTTTACATTTAATAAACATTCCCCATATGGCATTTGGGCTAGTTGACATTTATTTATTTTTTTTTTATTTATTTTATTTCTTTATAATTTTTTGGCTTTTTTCATTTTACAGGGTGTCCCATAATATATGACACACATTTCTCTTTAAATAATGATTGTTAAATAATTTCAAATATATTGGAGCAATCTCTTAAATAAAAAAAAAAAAAATATAACCTTTTTTATTCGGATTTTTTTTTATCAATGTAGGAGGAGCAAAGCACACGCAGCTGATGGTGTTATCTGTTATACTTAAAATAATTTATAGGCAAAGGATATAAATAAAGTGTTACTCAAATGACTGAATACAGAAACCTAGCTAGTTAAAGCGAAATAATTAAGTTAAGTGATAAAAATGTAATTCAAGTATTAAAATTCACACAAAAGAGATTTCTCTCTCTCTCTCTCTCTCTCTCTCTCTCTCTCTCTCTCTCTGAGGTAATGCTGTGAACGCTACGGTTCGTTTCTTGCACGGATCGGTACGGCTCGTTCCAGAGGTGTAGTGGCATGTTTCAGGGTCTGCACAAGATTTGGTCAGTTATTGTTAATTCATTCGAATGTCATATGATATCAGATAATCTGAGACTCCCTGTAAATGTAAAAAGAGATAAGACGTACAGGCATACATAAGATTTCTGGTTAAAAATGTGTGCTTTTTCACGGTTTGCTGTTACTGCCATTGTCTCTCTGTCGACTAGATAGCTAAGGATTTAATCAATCTGAAATATTAGCATCATGTGGTTTTTCTGGCTGTTCCCTTTTAATATTAAGAACAGTACATGTAAACTTCAACTGGTTAGAATCGAAAATAAGGTCAGAGCATGTATAGCAATATATTAATATCTTAAAAAGACTTCAGCAAGAGTTGCAAGAGATACACTCTATTACACAGTGTTAAGTTTTAAATATTGCTATTAAAACCCCCTGATTTAGTGTTAATTCGAAATTGTGAGAAGTTTATCGAAGGATTTTCTTGTAAACCATTGCTTCCTGTTAACTAGATACAGATAAGACCTACATACATGTATAAGATATCTGCTTATAAATGTGCGTTTTATATTATATGCTTTTACTGTCATAGTTCATCTATCGCTTATATAGCCCAGGACTTAATCAACCTGAAATATACATACCATGTAGCATTTATAGTTGTTTGTTTTGAATTTGGATTGGTTGAGAATTTCTATCAAATTTCATTTTTTATGCTTATTTTATAAAAAAAAAATCTTAACAGTTTTAATGGTTGCTCAATTACCGATCCGTATTCTTAGAAATTTCAATGCGATAAAAGTCGCGTTTTTAAGCAGAGTTAGCTGGCTGACTCATCTCTGAAATTCAATACACAAAATTGGAGCGCTTTTTCACCGTGTGGCTTGTTAAATCTTAGCGCACATAAATGAACCAGGATGAATCAGCATTGTTCCTGTAAACCACAGTTAAAATAAGAAAAAACTTGGTAAACGCGAAAATAAGGTCAGGGCATGTATAACAATATATTAACCCCTTTTTAAAAACACACATGCACATTCAAGCACAAAGAAATATAAGGTGGAAATGAGTGAAATGAATGTTATTAAAAATATTTTTAAAAAATGTATTCTTCTCTAGTAAACAAAATTCGATAACGGTAACATGATATCAAGCCGTCACGTGATTAAAACATCCTTGTTTATTCACAGCGCTATATAGCTGGTACAAGAGGTTTGACTGAGAGATTAAACGCAACCTATTACATAACTATGAGAAACAGTTTAATGACACAAAAATACAGATTATTTAAAAATACCATATCTAGAGTAAAGAGCACAAATTAAAACTTTTTACATTAACTGTCATTCAGGGTTTCATATAAAACTTATTTACTTTTAATAAAAAGATAAATAAAAAGATAAAATATGATAACGGAAGAAAATTATTCAAGAAGTTATTGGGGAAAATTAACAATACTGAGTAGAATGACGAATAATTATACATGTAGGTTTAAACTTTGTATATTTCATATATACATGAATTCATATGGCGACGCAGACAATTAAAATCTTTAGACACCACATAAAAAGGGTACACTTTTACTACTAAATAGTTCGGAAAGTGTAAAAGATATCAATTTATATCCGAGTTGAGAATCAGTATTAGACAGAAAATGTAGAGTTTCTGCTACCTGTAATACTCATACAATTTGGCGTTTTTTTGTGTCGTATACATCTTGTAGAGGTATCTTGCAGTCACATTTCCGCCACCAAATTTCGCTGCATCTTTGACAGACTCTGCAAGTTATTTATTACTTTCTCCATTTACGAACTATTTCATAAGATACCTAAGCAGACCCATAAACATTTCCTAATTTAAAAACAACATCTGCAGTACCCAATTACTGAGTTTTTGAGAGAACTTTTCTTCATGTATCTTCCCTATTTTTTCAATATCCTTAACCAGATTCCGAACCATTTTTACAACAATAGTCTCGGACAAGGACCGGCTCTATTGAAATGATCATATGTTATGAATTTCAATCTGTATGAAGCTTAATGCTAGTGTTTATACCGTTTGAAAAGTATTGCATAAAGCATCATTATCCATTAAATTGTCCAGAGCGTTACCGTACTGCGCTTCAATACACAATGCACATCGAAAAGTCATCGTAAGTATATAATTTAATTTTTACTAGATGACTATAATTGCTAAATATCAATGTTTTGTCTAAAAATGTCAGTAAGTCTGATGGATAATTTGTTTACCTTTTTTTAAAAATTAGTATTAATGCACATTTGTCGAGATAGGATTTCTAATTATCTGTACCATATGTTCTTTGTTGTATAAGAAAACTAAATATATACACCTGACTTCTTAATTAACTGACTGCTACCTAATATATTTAAGTAATGTTTTTAACAGTTTTATAAATTGTTAAAATTGATTTTATTAGGAGTCAATTTCACGCTGTTCCAATGACTTGTCATTTAATATTTTTAAAAATGGACTGAAATAAATAAAATTTTAATGGATAAATTAAGAAAAATGGAAATAAGACATTGGCTAAAAAAATCCAATTATCGAATAAAATTAAAAAAGAACTGCCGTCGTCACTTACACAAATCGAGAATTATTTCATAAAATAAGGTTTAAACGATAAACATTAATATTTCACAGCATGTAGCTGTCAGAGATGGCCATTGATAATGTATCTGTTTTCTGCAATGCCCGCTAATTTCATTCCCGTATGAAACACAAAGGTAAAAATTAAATTATTTAAGCTCAACAGTACACGAATGCTCGTACGTTTATTCTGACAAAAAGTGATCAGCTCAAAAGAGATCGGCTCAGGCGAGCTACTAAAACTGGAAATAATATATTTTAGATCTTCTGGAATACAATGCCCTCTTGTATTGTATCAATATCTTTTTCTCCGACCTGCACAACTCGAAAACCATGTTCTTCGATCTTCTGTTTTCGGCGTTCGTAACCCCAACCTATCCCAAGTCCTTCACTAGGACCCATGCTACTCACTGGGAGACACTGAAATAAGCTGAAGGGCAAATTATATTGCGCAGTTGCGTCGTTGATAACATTTTTGTGAAACGACGACACCGCGGGGTCGTAAGCGGCCGCAAATCCATCAGATTTAAGCACCCTTTTGATTCCTTTTAGTATCTCGTCAACTTCGTAGGAATCATGCAGAACACCTTTGATTATAACGAAATCAAATTTTCCTGCCCACTCCTCTGGAAGTTGCCCTCCTTTCATACATAGGTATTCTATGTTCTGTATCCCACTTTTGGTTAGTTCCTTTTTGGCATTATCAATAGAGAACTGGTCCATGTCTATTGCGGTTATTTTAGAGCGTGGATATAGCTTTGCTACTTCTCTGGAATGCTTTCCAAATCCACATCCTATGTCAAGTATCATAAACTCATTTCCTGTATGTAAACATAGCAATAGAGTGAGTTTTTTTAAACTGTGTAAAATACTTATATATATATATATATATATATATATATATATATAAATATATATATATATATATATATATATATATATATATATATATATATATATATATATATATATATATACAGCAAAACTCGGTTATAACGAAGTCACCGGGACCTAAGAAATTACTTCGTTATATCCGTAATTCGTTATAACCGTATAAGAAATTCATTAAATTTACATAGCTGGGGATCCAAGATGACTTCGCTATATCCGTGAATTCGCAGTATCCGTGTTCGTACTAAACGAGTTTTACATATATATATATATATATATATTTATATATTTTAAGTCACAAATTTTGAAAAGTTTCCTTTAAAAGCACAACCACAGTGTTACATATACATTGACTGCCGTCATGAGAAAAGGGCCCTAAAGGTCAAAATTTCATAAACTCACTTTTTTGTCAATTCTGATTAGTCAACTCTTTCTGAATACAAATATACAAAGATATTCAAGATCTTGTGTGTTTTAAGCATTTTATGACAATTTTAATATGTTAACACGACTTTGACGTAGCTCGTTGAAAACGTCACGACGTCACGAACGTCAAATTTTTTTTTGCATTAATATTTTGTTCTTCTATACTTCCTTTCACATCGTCTTTAATTGTTTGAAGTAGAATTAATTAATAAATTTCTACAATTCTAGATTTCTTACAATTTTAACAAAAGAGAAAAAAACATTTTGAATATTCAGATATAGTTTAAGTTCTGCACACTTCTGATGACTCCACATGCAATAACCCCCCCCCCCCCCCGAACATACATGTAAGATGGATACATAAAGGATATCTAAGGAAAACAAATACTTCTCCCCAACCTTTAAATACATAAAAGTTTTTTAAGTAAGCAAACATATAACAAGCAAAAAGATGGTCAAATTCGATGCCTACATGTATGTTTCCACAATTGCGGGGCATAGTCAAATTGCATACACGAATTTATTTTCAAAAAGAGAAACATTTATTCTTTGTAATTAACCTTTTGCACGGAAATTTTATCGCATATTTACTGATATTACTTTTTAAGTATCTTCATGGTTCTGAAGCAAGTTTGAAATCAATTATAGCTGTTTTTGAAACTCGAGTGTTATTGTGTTAAATTATTGTCATGATTGCTCTTCTCTTTAATACGTTATCAACACTTAATTTTTATAAAATTACCAATGGAAAAAAATCGTCTTCGACTCTCTCACTGAAAAGTAATTACAACTACAAGAATGTGGACAGTTGATTTGAGAGAAAAGATTATAACAAAAATGGCATCTTATGTTTATAGATTAAAATTTAAATCCATTAAGTATGATTCCCTCTATATCTTACGAAAATTTATTGTAATTCACAGCTGTATAGAAACAGACAGGACTGAAATCAACTCGGTCCAATTCTAACCATGCAGTTTACCGACCGTTCGAAATCTTCAGCAACCTAAGAAAAATCAAGAATTGCACGAACTATATAATCATGATGATGCCAAACTCAAATCCCATATAAGACGCTTTGGCTACAGCTTTTATCTATCGTTCCAGTGTACATTAACAATAATTAAATGACCTTTACTTACTTTTTACGATCAATTCAATTCATTAATTTATTAAATGAAAGATGTAAATATAAACAATAAAATGCTTTCATCGGTGATACAATGTACATATATTTAAAAATACTCGTACACACCTAACTAAGTGTATCAAATACGACAGACCAACAATGTACAAAGGCCACCCCACGTGCTGAATATACAATTCTATTCCATCGCTTTGTAAGTTTACGCATACCGTTGTACTTTTGTGATGCGATTTTTATAAACCATAATCGTTGAAAGAATTTATTATATAAGCATTATTCCCTTTTTTTCAAAATGCATGATTGCAGGTAAATTTCAATAAGACTTCTGCAATAATTATGTTTATCTTTTGCACTAATTGGTAGTACAGTGCCGATAACCGTAGCTTATGCTCAGTGAGAAGTAACCTTTTTACATGTTGACTAAATTTAATTTTCTTATTATCGATGTTACACGATGAATGCATCTCTCTCTCTCTCTCTCTCTCTCTCTCTCTCTCTCTCTCTCTCTCATTGAAAACAAATATCGGCCAAGTGATTATCAATTTTAAATAAAATGACAAATTAAATAATAAACGTTTATAGAGTGCATAAAGTTGCATACGGTATTCCGAAGTTTTAAGAAATATCGCGATTCTCGGATTTTTTTTTTATTGCTGTACATTGTTACAAACACACATAAACATTGACTTCAGTATCATCGAAAGTTGTTTCTTGTATAAAAAAGAAAAGATGAGAAACCATCATTTATGAAGCCGATTTGTATTGCTTTGCATGTTATTAATTGTAAATGTCGCACATGTAGTGTTTATACATGTATTTATCGATAAACATGAATTGATTAATAAAACGGCAATTTTATCGACTTGATATCAAACGTATAGTAACATAATGATTGCATTAACAAACCTGTTCAATTTAAGGAATTTTGAATCGATCACGTACGTAAATGATTGGAGATGAACATAATCATATAAAATGCTATAAATCCATGTTATAACTGATTTTTTATGTACGTTAGCTCAAAAAGTACACACATGTGGATTTAAACTGCACAAGAAAAAAAATATGTTGCGCTTAAATAATAAACAAGTTTTTTTCATTTGTACAGGTATATTTACTTTTATGTTGTTTCATTTTAAAATGGCACTTTACATGAAAATGTCACTAAGAATCAGATTTTTCCATGAAATCAAATGCGACATATCAGAGTAGATCTTTATTCTGTCAAAATATTTCTCAAACTCTTCTTATCCGTTAGTTATAACTTTTTAATTCGTTAAATAATTTCAAAATTTGATCGCAAATTCTTAAATTGTAATACATGTAGAATATGCGTGAATTTATTTTGTATGTTGGCGGTAGCACTATAATTGAGACATAGCCGCTTCTCGCGTGTTCATTCCGACTAATTTAAAAAGTGAAGAATCGTCTCCCGCGAGGGAACTTCCAAACGTATGATTTGAAATATTTGACTTGTATTGTTTCACAGTAATTACTGCATAGATAACTGTTAGATTTGAACAGTACTGCTCTGCATCGATTCGGTAGGGCTCGATAGGTCTCAGCCTTCAACCCCTCTTATCAACAAAGAGTGTGCAGTGTAGTTTTTTGTTTGTTTGTTTTTTTACGTGATTAAATCATACATGTATTGCTCATGCAAACTAAAGTTGTATAATTTTACTCAGATTACTTTATAACTCATCATCGGAAATCCACGACCATTGAATTTTGTGAGACGGGTCTTTGGTTTCTAACAATGATTTATTTACACTAGAATGTAAATTGTGGTGTTTAAGTTTCATAGCGGATGCAAAAGCAGCAATTTTATGACGTCTCAGCATCAACTTGTGTGCAATATTACGCGTTCAAAATGTGTAGATATTGACGTTACATGTATATATTTCATTTATCAAATGTTTATTTTTTTAATCAACATGTAATATTGGACTGAAAAAAAATATCAATCGCGGTATTAAAACAAGGCCAGACTCTAATTATTCAGAAAACACAACACAGACGCAGAAAAAATAGAAACAGAAAATTAAAAAAGTTGCGTTTACAATGCCGCAACTTTGACGTCGTTTTCTGAGCATTGTGACGTCAAAAGATAAGGGCCCTTTTCTCATGACGGCAGTCACATTACTCTTAAAGCATTATCGATTTCAATTCATTTTTCTGCATCCAATGTTAAAAAAGCTTTTTTTGAATACTTTACTCGACAAGAGTATAATTATTTTTGTCTTGGAAAAATAAACTGGCTAAATCAAAAAAATAATACTTATGATTGTATAGCCTCAAAATATCAACAAGTGATAAGAAATATGCTTACCCTGTTTGAGGTTCATTACTGGAACAAGAAGCCGTTGGTTCCAATCCTGTAGGGCTTCTGATGAACGAAGCACGTCAAGCCATTGCAGAAAAGGTTCGTGGTATCCAAATCCTTAAAAACAATAAGATACTTTGAATTCTGCCGTTTTCAAAAGGTAAATTCCATTGCAGAAAGGTTTGTGATATCCAAATCTTTAAAAACAGTAAGATACATTGAATCACACTGAAATGATATAAAAAGCATCATAATATTTTATTGAACTCAAAACATCTTAAAACTGAAGATAATATCATTCTACTTCGCTATTTAAAAAAAAATTAAAGTGACATATTCAATGTCTTTCTTGAAACTTTTTTTTTAAATTCCCTTTTTCTTTGCCAATTTTACAGTAAAACTTTTTTCACTAAAATACCTTATAAAACTAAAAGGTCAACAAATTTAAATATAATACATCGGATCAATGACATATACAGGGTGTTTCAACAAACATGTCCCAACTTTCGATGTCTATACCTTAGCACTAACATGACATATTACTTAACAATAATACTGCATCTGACAGCGTTTATTCCGGCAAAATGTATTACAGTGCAAATGCAATGTATTATGATGTGATAACTAATATTTGATGACATCATCAAAAGTTAAGTATTCAGGTATTTGAAAATGGATAATAAAAATTATCTCTATATTTATATTGTGAAACTGTACTTTGAAAATGGAAAAACGCCGACCCTAGTGAAAAAGGTTTTAAAAAAGAAGTACCCAGATGTGAAACATTTTTGAAGGAAACAGATTTTTTGTATTGTTACTAAATTTGAGCAGTACGGGATTAGCGGTGATGGAAGAAAAGATGCGCGTATAAGAGAGAGGACTGTGAGATCGGATGAAAATATTGAAAAGGTGAAGACAATTATCAAGGAGACTCCAACGAAATCAGTAAGAAATGTATTTAGAGAAGTGGACTCAAATATAAGTTCTTCATATGTTTATCGAATTTTAAAATACGATTTAAAATTCACACCAAATAAAATTTCTATAATGCAACATCTAAAAGACACGAACATTTCATCCCGGTCAAGTTTTGCAGAATGGATGTTGAGAAACATTGATTTAACTGAAGTCATATGGTTTTCTGAAGAAGCACATTTCACCCTGAATGGACATGTCAACAAGCAGAACATGCGTTTCTTGGAAATTCAAAACCAGACTTATGCAGAAAGACCACTTCATAGTCAGAAAGTTACAGTATGGGCAGCACTGAGTAGTGCTGGTATCATAGACCCCTTTTTCTATGAAGAGAATGGTGAAACCACAGCAATTACGTCGCAGCGTTATTTGACCATTCTAAAGACGAAATTTCTTCCTGAGCTAAGGAGAAGAGATATAGAAATGAACAACTTATGGTTTCAGCAGGATGGCGCCACCCCACACACTGCAAAAATTGTACTTGAATGGCTGGCTCAAAAGTTTCGAGAACATTTCATATCCTTACGTTCAAACATGGAATGGCCACCACATTCAGCTGATCTCGCCCCTTTAAATTTCTTTTTATGGGGTTATTTAAAGGACTGTGTTTATTCGCCACCCCCACAAGACACGAGTGCTCTAAAAATGTCTATACAAAGAGAAATCCGACGTATAATCGTAGACTCTTGTAAAAATGTTATCAGTAACTTCAGAGATAGAATAAGACTAGTGACTGAGAAACAAGGCGGACATTTGGAACACGTACTAAAATGACTTAGTTTTAAAATGCATGTGGAAAATAAATGATTCAGCTTTATTAAAACTTTTGATTTGATAAAATTTTATGCAATTGCTCATAACATTTTTGCAAAATTTTAGTTCATACATAAAGCATAACTTTTATTCTAAAACTGTAAAGTTGTGACACGTTTGATGAAACACCCTGTAAATTCCTCAAACTGATCCCCCATTTTAAGGAGAAATAAGTTCTTAAATCAGCATAAAATTACTTGATTATGATAGATATCATAATTGATAAGAAGTATTTAAGTTTAATAGTCCCCCCCCCCCAAATAAAAAATGCAATTTTGGATGAAAAATTACATTTTCAAAAATTTAGTTCAGTTATCATGAACAAAAGCTCCAGGCGGATTCGAATTCATGATCTGCGGTTCAGAATCCCAGTACTTTAACCACTAAGCTATGACGATATATAACCCAATCGAACGATATAAACAGTTTAACCAAACATTTAAATCGCCATCGTGTGACGTAGTGTCTTCAAAAGTATAAGAGTAGGTGTAGTGACGTACCTTAAAGAACAGTCTAGAAATTGTATAGAAAGAGATTGATTTAAGTAATGTGATTGTGATTCATCAACGTTGTGATAGTTGAAGTTGCTCATAGGTATTTTGTATACCTTTTGGTCCATCGAGTGTTGTTACCTCCTCAAGTTTTGGAATCATCTCGCTTAGAATTGGAATAGCAGCTGCATTGTGGCCCCAAGTTATAAGCTGAGCTTTGTTAGAAGGAAGTGAATATTTTTCATCGTCTGTGATTGTTACTATTCCGGCAGCAACCATACAACCTATCCATTCTTGTATGTATCTGTTAAAAACAAAAATCCTATTTTAACCAATTTAACCATTGCGGAAACCTCAACGACAAGGTGAGAAAATTACTAATTTAAATAGATTAGTACATGTAAGTGCATCTTTGTTATAGTTGTGTAATTCAATGAAATGCACAAAAAGCTTCATAGATGTATGGAGTTTTTATACCGGACCTTTTACTATATTTTAGATCTAACTCTTCTAAAAACAAAAGTTATATTTTCGTCGAATCTAGGTTATTCATTCGTTTCTAAAAATAATTTAATGGTCAAAGAAATATAGGTATCTTTTTCTACACTACAGATGGTAAAAAGTATACATTTTTGTTACTAAATTAGTTTAAAAAATATCAAATTATATTCGTGTCCAAAATTAGTCAGATAATGTCAAATCAAACCGCGTTGTTTTACATTGATAAGGATAAAGGATAGATTAAATTACTTTTAAAGTTTTATCATTAATTATGTTATTTTTTTATGTTTTGAATAGTTCGTGTACTTTTACAAGTTTTATATTTGTATTGAGAATCAGGTAGTCAGATAATGATAAATTTAACCCCGTTTTTTATGTTTTGAATAGTTAGTGTACTTTTAAAGTTTTATCGAATGATAGAATAGCGGAAAAAGATTCGAAGTGACAATAAGTGCCGCACCTGAAGATTGCATATGATTTGATAAGTGATATGACCAAAATATGCATTACTTGATTATATTTTGCACGCAATTGCTTTTCATATATTATTATTATTTTACTGACCTCAATTTTTTCCTCGCCTTTTGGCTCAATTCTTCCGCAGTACAAGGCTGCTGAAGTTTGGTAAAGGCCTCCACTATACCAGTTTTGTAACCAAACGCAAAGACCAGGGTACTAAGTCCATCCCTAACAATCTGCTCCAAGTCCCGAGCATTGGTTAAAGATTCCATCGCTCTGCAGTTTCCTCACTGTTGCATAAATATGGACACCCATGTGGTGTGTGAAATTTTTAATTGTCTACGGCAATACAGGAATATATGCGTATTCGAAATCAACAACGTCTATAACTACATGAACAATTATTTGTCAATTTACTCAGTATTGTTAATTTTCTTTAATAACATTCTTGAGTACTTTCTATCATTTTATATTTCATCCTTCTATTTTTCTTTTTATAAAAAGTTATATAATCAGTTCAATAAGAAACCTTGAATGATAGTTGATGTAACAAGTTTTAGTTGTGCTATTTACGCAGGTATTATTAAATAGTCTGTGTTTAATAAGTGTCTTAAAGTGTTTCTTAAAACTATGTAATAGGTTGCGTTTAATCTATTGTACCAGCTTGCGCTGTGAATAAACAAGGATGGTTTAATACGTGTGACGCCTTGATATTATGATACCCTTATCGAATTTTGTTTACTAGAGAAGAATATCTTTTTGTGAAATATATTTCCACCTTTTATTTCTTTCTACTTGAATATATGTGTGTGTATGTAAAAAGGATTAATTTATTGTTATGCATGATCTGACCTTATTTTCGCGTTTAACCAGGTGAGGTTTACATGTATTGTGCTAATTCACACTTGTTGATTTTTTTTTCGCGCTAAGACCGAGTTTGCACCAATTCTGTATTTTGAATTTCAGCATTGAGTCAATCAGTTAACTCTCCTTAATATCGCGACTTTTATCGCGTTGAGATTGCTAAGAATACGGGCAGTAATTGGGCTAACCATAAAACTGTTAAGGGGGATGTGCAGCCATCTTGTACATTTGAAGATAAGAATATAAACATTTTTTGAAATTGCTTGTTTCAGCACGAAACTGTCCAAAAATGTTGCCAAAATATATAAAAGCAATAAATATGAAGTCCTACATGTCATTTTGTTTGAAAAATATGTATACAAGAACAGGACAATATCTTTTTAATCACTCAGAACAGCTGTCGAACTGTGCAGCTACAGTCTTATTTTGAAGATTTAAAGATCTGAAGAAAAAAATTGAAGGGGGTTTATTGGGGTCCTCTCTACAAACATTTGTTGAGGAAAAGTTTGAATTTTGCTCATTTAAGTTGTAATTTTGTCTGTCTCAAAGTAAGGTACACTATTCTCAAAATGGGCCTAAAAATCACAAGATATATTTGTCTGTGTCTATGAAGGTACAATACAGGTATATTTTCATTGAAATAGGATGTATATTTTTTAAAATTTAAGACATGTCTTAACTTTTTTACGTGCACAATGAAACGGGAAAACAAACAAACAAAATAGTAGCCAACTAGCCCAGTAGCCAAATAAGGATTTTTTTGTTGTTGTCTTATTGTCTGTAGAGTTTTGTTTCCACCATTCGTGCAAACAAATTTTGTAGACAAAATAAAATCGTTTGGATAATTGATTTTATGAAGGGTAAATATTGAATCAAGACTATCGATTTTTTTTCCATTTAAGAGGCCAATATGCTAAACATTTCCGTTATTAATTCAATTTGGGATTTAGAAGTGATTATAATTCGAATACAAGCTTTTTCTTTATAATGCATTTTCCAACTGAATACAGTTTCTTTGGTTATTATATTATTGAATATTTTCAATGTTTAACAATTTTGAATTTTTGTTTACTAGATGAATGTAATGGCTATATATATCATATCTAAAAATGTCAGTAAGTCTGACGGATAATTTGTTTACCATCAAGTTTTTAAAAAATAAGTTAATATCAAAGCACATTTGTTGAGATAGGATTTCTAATTATCTGAACTACATGTTCTTTGTCCGTCACAATTGTCCCCTGCATTGTCCATAACCCCCTCATAATGGCGAAGGATCGATAGTTACAAGTATAAATTGCGAGTTTTGATTCGACTGTAAATCTAATGCTGTTTATTTCCAGTAGGCTAAAGAGTTTTTTTAAGATGAAAAAATCTCATGCGAAAATAAAGATAAATCTAGCACAAAAATATTTTGATTTTATATATGTGTCCCAGAAAATTTCCGTTAAGATACTTGATGGAATACAAACAAGATTTGACTCACAAATGTTACGTATATTCAGTAACATGTTTAGCGAAAAAAAGATGCTAAAAGGGAAACGTGCACAGGAAATGATGCGTGTTTATCACAAGCGTTAATGGCGTTTGTCCTATAAAAGTTTTATCAGAGTTAACCCTCTGTATTCCAAGATATTTTTTTTTTTAAATTTAGGTAAATTTTTGCAAAACAAAATCCTTGTTTACCATCTTGTCTGAAAATATGTGGAAAACAACGTTATTAATCGCAAAAAGATGGCATACTAGTACACAACATTAGAAATTATAGTGAAGATCATTGAGTGATTCTTGTGGGTGTTTTTAGCACGTGATTTTACAAATAAAATGTATATAAGCTGACATGCACCAGATACAACACTTTGAATTTCTTGAAGTTATTTTTTGATTACCCACATTTAAAGATGATCAAACCGAACGTCATGTTTGTGATTTTCATGGCTTTGGGCAGTAGTCTTATTCAAGGTATAGATATACTGTATGATCCTTTGTATCGATATAATTTTGTATCGAGCGAAAACCAATGTAAAGTCGTTCAATACTTAAGATTCATATGTATTTATTTCGATAAAATTATTCCATTCGTTCACTCAGTTCGCTTACTATATCAATGTTCATTCTTTTCATAAAACAACGTCACAAAATACATGTAGCGAAGGTGAATTAGTGGCGATCATCATTAAAGCTCAGTATATAAAAACTCAAGCATGTTAACCGCAGATTTTACGTTCAAATTAGACTGACCCTTTTGTTTATATTCATTTTTTATCGAATTAAGTTTGAGAGAATCATATTTTTGTTTTTATTGCCCATTTGTTTGGCTACATGTATTTGACTTTTGTCATCTTTCTATCTCTCACTATCAAATCTATTTTCGTAGACTTGAAAAAATTCTTTCAAAATTAAGTGAGACCTCTTAAGGAGGCCAAATGGTCAACAAATATTTATTATTCGATCTGAGAATTATTTCCAGCTATGATTTGTTTAGCTATATAATTGACTTCTTCCAAAAAAGAGCAATACGGTCTTAAAATGACCATTACCATAAAGGTCTCTCAGAAAGAAGTATCAATTGATGAGGTTAAGCTGTCTGCTAAATTAAAACAAACATATACAACAAACGGTTTCTCGATATTTTAGCAATATTTCGACTATATAGAACGTTTAGATTACCGTCGCATGAATCAATAATAAATCATGTGTAGGATAACCTACATTGTCATAAATATCCATTTTTATAAATTAAGACATTTTGAAAATAAACTACAAAATGTTGCACCAGTGTAACTACTTACACCTTTGGTAATTCAATACAGGTGAGATGATGTCCGTAAGCTTTCTTTGAATTTTAACTGATAAGTAGTTATTGTGAACTACATCAAAAGCATACTTTTATTTTCGATAAAAAAGCCCGAAATAGCAAAACATGGTAACCAACAACGCGAATGGACTAATTAACGCCATGGCGAAAAGTGTAGGACGAGTTTATTATGCATAGCCGGGAGATACCTTTGATCGGGCATCTGTGGTTAATACAAAAAAGTTAATAAATAAAATAATTGAATTGAAAGCGATTTTAGTTATGATTGGAACATTTTTCAGACCGGGGTGGCCCAGGAACGCGGATTGACTATAATTAACGTTATGGTGGAAAGTTTAGGGCAAGTTAATCATCGGTAGTAAACCTGAGACATTAATTTGTAAACAATGAACATATTTGTGATGAATTAAACGGGGAAGTTGAATAACCGGGGAAGATGTTAACGTAATGTGACCTTCAAAACAAAATTTAGAGATACGACGCACTAAATACCTACTCACTGGTTTGAAATAAAACGATTTTATTTCAATCCTGCAACAAAAGGAATTAATTTTAAGGACACTTACATATATATGAAATAAATTCTACCCCGGTCCGCTCATCTAGTATCAAGCCAGGCAGTAATTTTTTTTTAAAAATTTTAAATAAGCAATTAAGAAAAAAATCGGAGTCAGTATTCACATCAGTGATCCAAAATTATGGTTCAACATGTTAACATTGTATCATTTTTATGTTTAAAGTTTTTATATTCGAGCTTGCGCGGGATATCATTTAGTTGATAAGAAATTCTTTGTTTTGTTTTTTAAAAAAAAGTTGGACTTTTGAAGACATGTTTATTCCGCAAAATGAGTCCATATTTCAAATCATTTTTTCAGTGTTCTAATATTTGAAATGAAAAGGCTGTTATTATAGGAAGAGAATCTCGATAACTTGATTTGATCTCACCATTGAATGATTTGAATTTCTGTCTGGAAAACTGGTTTTAAAATCTAAATAGTTTAACTTTCACAACTAGGTTCCACTACCGCTTGCAGTTACCCGTTCGTAACCCTTGACGACAATTGTTATTACTTCAGCACAGCTACTGCGTCATGGGATGATGCTTATGTAAGTACTCAATACAGTTCAAACGCACTTTCAGACAGCATAAAACACATTTCAAAAGTATAAAATCTGTCATTTTTCTTTATCCATTTAAAATATATTTATAACGTTTACCTGCATCTTGTCATATTTGTAAATAGGGTTTGTAAAATAATTTTTGCACATTTATGTACACGTTTTGATTAGTATCAAGTATATTTATATACTAGTACAATATACACGATGTAGTTTTGTTTTTTAAACCAGATTGAGTGTTTACAAAGAGGGGCCTATTTGGCAAACCTAGAGACCTTTGATGAATATATGATTCTCCGTTCCAGGCTTGCTTCTCTCCGTAATGGTAGGTTTACACAATTACTTCTTTGTTTCATGCATTATTTTATGTGATAAGAAAGTGTATTTTTGATTTGTAGTTTTGAGAGACAAATAATGTATAAAATGTTAAGAGTTTGCCGGAATGTACGGTGGTTGAAGAAAAGCATACTTTGTTTTCTCTCGATGAAACTGATTTTTTGTAATTTGGTAGAAGATAACGATTGAAACATATACTGAGATTACTTTATTGGTAGCCTTTAGAATAAAGCAATAAGAATAATATCTGGTAAAATAGATTGGTACTTGTTTCATCATTATATAATAATTGTGTTCAATGTATTATCAATTGACGAAATGTATGATCCTAGGCCAGAACTACGCGATCGGAGGACGTAACATCAATCGTGAAGTCAATGATGGAGACTGGAGATGGGTCAAAAATGGGTCTTTGACGAAAATGTCTTATTTTGCATTTGGACCAAGACAACCAACTGGATCAAAAGCCTCTCCCGAAAATTGCATGTGGGTCTATTCTGAATTCAAATATGAGTTCATTGATATGATCTGCAGTAATGTTGCGAGATATATTTGTGAAAAATAATGACTTTGATTATATGGTTGCTCAGATATACAGTGGCTATCAGCCGTTAAATATTTTTGATCATAAACTGGGATTAAGTCACAATGGTATTTAGTGCATGACTATTTACAGAGATATATAGGGAAATTTTTACTGCGATAAAAAGATGCATAATATATGTTAAAATACACGATCAAAAATCTTGGTTGATTTATAATAAATGTAAGACTGGTATATGCCTTTATTTGACTTTTTTATATTTTACATTAAAGAACTTAATTTACACAATCATGAAGTATGATAAATCATGTTTTTATCCTTTGAACAATTTTCTCAAGCTCGCCGACATTTGGACTTCGTATCGAAGAAACATTTATTATTTATTATGTGATACATTTTTTGACAATTTTAGTACTTAGATATTAGGTCGTATATTGACTTGTTCACAATGCAATTTTAATTCAAAATAACAAATATACTGAACGATATGTCATTAACATATACATGTAGCAAATTTCCTATTCCTCAGTGGAATACAATGCAATATAATGGGTTGTTTTAAAAATGTAAACCTTTCATGTTGTACATATGCTTACATGTACGTATGCTGATGTTTACCACTGCTTGCTTGTAAAATTTACTACAGTACATCTTCATTTCTATATTTAATTAAAAGGTAAGAAAATATAAACTGATTTATCATGTGGAATATGACTCAAAATGTATATACATTGTACGTTGAAATTGTAATAAAGTGAGTCAATTGATTCGTTTTTAAAAATCATTGAACGTTTCTTAACAGGTTACAGATATCATTCTTAATTATTGATTTTGTAAAATAAAGCGTGAACCCCCCCCCCCCCCCCACAAAAATACCTTAATATCTTTGAATATAAGATAAGTGCAGAAATTTTACAATTTGTTTTTTGGTGGGGGTGGGGGGGGGGGGGGGCGGGGATTCGGGCTCACGGAAACTACACCGACAGTAACTGTTTCTTACATTAATATTAAGCTTGCAATCGTCTGAGGTTTAGACAAGTATTCCTTTCAAAGGAATTAATTATTATCGACATGCAATATCATTGGTCAGCTATACTTTGATATGTAATAATAGATATTATAATAATAATAATATAACTATAAATAAAGCGGAGGCATTACACTACATGTAATAAAGAGGAAATTAGGACATATCGCACCGTTTTGCTGTTTTTCGAAACAACAAGGAATGAATAAACTGTACTCTTTTAGTAGGAGAAGTGTACTTCTGATTTAGATTTGCATGTTAAAAAACGTAATCATTGTAACTATTATGTAAGTGTATCACTGTTTTAATCTCAATCAAACGCATTAGATAATGTTTTATTAATCTACATGTAATTAAAGATTTACATGAAGCTGTCTAGTGTATAGTGAACATAGTAGTGCGAGGCGCAAGTGAAATTTGGCGAATGCCTCCTATGGACACAAAAAATCAACGTGATTCCATCATGATCATCTCTAAAGAAAATAAATCACTTGGTAAATAAATTCTGTAATCGAACCCAATTACATATGTGTGTATACTGTTCTATCGTGCGTTAATTCTTTCCTATCGTGGGTTAATCCTATCCTATCGTGGGTTAATCCTATCAGTTCTATCGTTCAATTTTAACAGTTTATCCGTTTGATATATATTTATATTTAGTTTAAACAAGAGTTCTATTTTAATTGAACGCGCTATATATTTTCCGTGTGAGATTTATTCTCGTTCTGAAATGTTCTCGACTATCGGCTACGAGGTGCATTAAAGAAAACAGTGTTAATAAATCATACGCGTAATGTGTATATCCGTTAATATCTATTTCATTTGTTTGTTATACAATTCGTTTTAAATTAATAGATCATTTGAATATACAAAAAAATATTTACGATGTATTTCATATTTATTTAGAACAAGAGTTGTATTTTCATTGAGACCGCTATGATTAAATCTTTGGGATGATCGGCTAGGGTGTACGGTAATTAAACTGGTCGTTTGTATTTAGATGCTTTCAACAATGCAGCGATGATTAAAATGTTCATAACAAGAAATTGTACGTAAATCTTGATTTGTTTTTGTTCATTCTCAAATTCTACTATTATCAAAATAATCTCATTTAACGCGACACTATTTTATCATGAACATTGTTTATCCTTTCCTATTATGTATGAACTCTGCGTGCGTGCAAACTGTTCTATCGTGCATTAATTCTACATGTAACCCATCGTGTGTAAATCTTATTCTATCGTTCATCTTGTTAAAAAAAGTTGCGTGTAATGTACAAAAACCGTGCATTATTTCATAAGACTTGGTTTAATTGATACACATTTCATAGCATGTAGATGTCAAAGATGAAGGGTACCCATGGTGTATTTTATATCTCCAGTGCTCGCAACTTTCACTCCCATATGAATCACAAGGGTGAAGATTTTATTGTTTTAAGTACAACCCTATAGATACCTTCGTATGTTTATTCCAACTAAAAGTGATCAGCTAAGTTGAGCTAAACAGCTAAACTATGGTAAAAAAAATATTGATTTAAATTATGTAGTGTCTACAGTAAAGCCAAACCTAAGTTCACCGGACCAATTTTATTGACTGTGAATTTCTGAAGCAATACAAAAAGATTAAGAGAAACTAGAGTTATTAATTCAGTAGTCTATCAATTTAATCATTGCACTCTCAAACTCCTTGCAGCTTACATATTGAAACAAAGCTACTTAAACCGGAAAACATATTGAATTTTACATTTTCTGGAATACAATGCCCTCTTGTATTGTCTCAATATCTTTATCTCCGACCTGTACAACTCGAAAACCATGTTCTTCGATCTTCTGTTTTCGGCGTTCGTAACCCCAACCAATGCCAAGTCCTTCACTAGGACCCATGCTACTCACTGGGAGACATGAAAATAAGCTAAAGGGCAAATAATACTGCGCCGTTGCGTCGTTGATAACCTTTTTGTGATACGAAGACACCGCCGGATCGTAAGCGGCCGCAAATCCATCAGGTTTAAGAACCCTTTTGATTCCTTTCAGTATTTCGTCAACTTCGTAGGAATCATGCAGAACATCGTTGATTATGACGAAATCAAATTTGTTTGCCCACTCCTCTGGAAGTTGCCCTCCTTTCATACATAGGTATTCTATGTTCTGTAGCCCACTTTTGGTGAGTTCCCTTTTGGCGTTATCAATAGAGAACTGGTTCATGTCAATGGCGGTTATTTTAGATCGCGGATACACCTTTGCTACTTCTCTGGAATGCTTTCCAAACCCACATCCTATGTCAAGTATCATAAACTCGTCTCCTGTTGATAATCATAGCAATAGAGCAAGATTTAAAAAAGATAGATTATAAAATAATTATTTATTTACAAAATTTGAAAAGTTTCCTTTTACATGATGCCTTTCAAGCGTGTTGGTTATGTTAAAAAAAATTAAGTACGTTACTCTACAAGATAACAAGTATTGTGATTTTTTGAAAAAAATCAACTGGCTTATACAAAATTATTAAAATTATACAGACGCAAATATCCACAAGTGATGAAAAATATGCTTACCCTGTTTCAGGTTCATTGCTGGAACAAGAAGCCGTTGGTTCCAATCCTGTAAGGCTTCTGATGAACGAAACACATCAACCCATTGCAGAAAAGGTTCGTGATATCCAAATCCTTAACAATAATAAGATACATTGAATTCTACTGTTTTTATAAGGTCAATGCCATTGCAGAAAAGGTTTGTAATATTCAAATCCTTAAAAACAATAAGATAAATTGATTTGGTCATTTGTAAAATGTCAATGCCATTTCAGAAAAGGTTTGTGTTTACCAAATCCTTATATTCAATAAGATACATTGAATTCTGTCGGCTTTAACTAACAATGAAGAAAAAGGAAAAAAGAAAACACTATAATATTTTATTGAACGCAAAACATCTCAAAACTAAAGATAATAACATCCTATTTAGTCCTTTTTTAAAGTACAAGAATCTAATCAATAAAAAGTGGCATGTTCAATGTCCTACTTGGCATTTTTACATAGATTCTTTTCCTTTATATTTATTTTGCTACCTTTTCAATAAAAATTCATACACAATAATACCACAGAAAACTAATACGTTAACAAATTCAGATGTCATTCATCGGATCAGTGACATGAGAATCCACTAAATAACCACCTCCTCCTTGAAGAAATTAGAAAATACAAAAGGTCGATAGAAGGAAATTGGTTATAGCATTATAAGTGTGATCCGGCAAGTTGTGTTAGTTATAGTTGCTCATAGATATTTTGAATACCTTTTGGTCCATCGAGTCCTGTTGCTTCCTCAAGTTTTGGTATCATTTCGCTTAGAATCGGAATAGCAGCTGCAGTGTGGCCCCAGATTTTCAGCTGAGCTTCGTCATGAGGAAGTGTATATTTGTCATCGTCTGTGATTGTTACTATTCCGGCAGCAACCATACAACCCAGCCATTCTTGTATGTATCTGTTAAAAGCAAAAATCCTATTTTATCCATTTTAACCATTGCTGAAACCCCAAAGACAAGGCGAAAAAAGATTAGTACATGTAAGTACATCTTTGTTATAGTTGTATTTAACAGTGACATACATAAACAATCTACATTGATATATTAATTTTTTTTATACCCGACCTTTTAGATCAATTTCTTCTCAATGCTAAATGTTCGTTAAATCTAGGTTATGAATTTGTTTCTAAAAATAGCTTTTGAGGTTTAGAAATATAGGTATCTTTTTCTACACTACAGATGGTAAAAAGGGCATACTTTTACTACTAAATAGTTCGGAAAGTATAAAAGATATTAATTTATATCCGTGTTTAGAATCAGTCAGATAATGTCAAAAAACGAAGAAAAAAAATGTCAAGCCCCTTTTTTATATCTTGATAAGGTTAAGGACAAGTTAGTGTACATTAAAGTTTAAAAGATGAAATAGCGAAAATAGTTATCTATTTGTGTAGAGAAACAGGCAGTCAGAGAATGCCAAATGTAGCCTATTTTTTTTATATTTTGAATAGTATCTATACTTTTACAGTTTTATCGAAATTCAATGATAAGATAGCAGGAAAAATTGTCGTTATTTTAAGTACATGTACTGTTCCTAAAAACTGCATATGATTTGATAGACGTTATGACCCAAATATGCATTAGTTGATAAAATTTTGCACGGATTAACTTTTTATTTGTTATCGGTTTACTGACCTCAATTTTTTCCCTGCCTTTTGGCTCAATTCCTCGGCAGTGCAAGGCTGTTTAAGTTTAGTAAAGGCGTCCACTATACCAGTTCTGTAACCAAACGCAAAGACCAGGGTACTAAGTCCATCCCTTACAATCTGCTCCAAGTCCCGAGCGTTGGTTGAAGATGTCATTGCTCTGTAGTTTCTATACTGGTGCATTATAATATGGACTCCCATGTGGTGTCTAAAGTGTTTAATTGTCTGCGTCGCTATATGAATTCATGTATATATGAAATATACAAAGTTCATACCTACATGTAAAATTATTCGTCAATTAACTCAGTATTGTTAATTTTCTTCAATAACTTCTTGAATAATTTTCTTCCGTTATCATATCTTATATTTCTATTTATCTTTTTTATTAAAAGTAAATAAGTTTTATATGAAACCCTGAATGACAGTTAATGTAAAAAGTTTTAATTTGTGCTCTTTACTCTAGATATGGTATTATTAAATAATCTGTATTTTATGTGTCCTTAAACTGTTTCTCATAGTTATGTAATAGGTTGCGTTTAATCTCTCAGTCAAAACTCTTGTACCAGCTATATAGCGCTGTGAATGAACAAGGATGTTTTAATCACGTGACGGCTTGATATCATGTTACCGTTATCGAATTTTGTTTACTAGAGAAGTACACATTTAAAAAAAATATTTTTAATACCATTCATTTTACTCATTTCCACCTTATATTTCTTTTTGCTTTAATGTGCATGTGTGTTTTTAAAAAGGGGTTAATACATTGTTATACATGCTCTGACCTTATTTTCGTGTTTACCAAGTTTTTTCCGATTTTAACTGTGGTTTACAGAAACAATGCTGATTCATCCTGGTTCATTTTTTGTGCGCTAAGTTTCAACAAGTCACATGGTGAAAAAGCACTCTAATTTTTTTGGATTGAATTTCAGTGATGAGTCAGCCAGCTAACTCTGCTTAATAACGCGACTTTTATTGCATTGAAATCACTAAGAATACGGATCAGTAATTGAGCTAACCATTAAAACTGTTAAGATTTTTTTTTATAAAATAAGCAAAAGAAATGAAATTTGATAGAGATTCTCAACCAATCCAACTTCAAAACAAACAACTATAAATGCTACATGATAGGTATATTTCAGGTTTATATAAGCGACAGAGGAACTGTGACAGTAAATGCATATAATATAAAACGCATATTTATAAGCAGATATCTTATACATGTATGTAGGTCTTATCTGTATCTCGTTAACAGGAAGCAATGGTTTACTAGAAAATCCTTCGATAAACTTCTCACAATTTCGAATTAACACTAAATTAGGGGGTTTTAATAGCAATATCTAAAATTTAACACTGTGTAATATAGTATATCTCTTGCATCTCTTGCTGAAGTTCTTTAAGTTTTCACTCGGTATATTTTTGTAATTAGAACCTTGCATTCCAAATAAATCGGCGTTTACTGGTATGAAAAACTTTAAATCTTCAAGTCATCTGATTGCCTCCGTAGATCTTCTCTATACATATATTGTTATGTTGAAATATTTGCCAGAACATCTCGGTTTAAACAATTTAGAATGTAAACTGTATCTCGATACCTGCAAAATTGTTACAACAAACCGAACAGGTAACAACTCAATATTTGATAGAATATGAGTCAGGGGTTTCCCCTTAAAACGTGCTCATTAGTTCAAGTTAATCAAATTAATTAGAATTTGCGTTTGCTATCGGTGTTTGCTCTTAGTGTCCTCTGGATTTCTTCAGGCGTGCCCTACAAATTTTCAACCTAACCACATTTTTGTGCACTAGGATTCAACAAGCCACATGGTGAAAAAACGCTCCAATTTTGTGTATTGAATTTCAGTGATGAGTCAGTCAGCTAACTCTGCTTAATGTCCTCTGGATTTCTTCAGGTGTGCCCTACAAATTTTCAACCTAACCCCAAGCATGCAAGGAAAAGCTTTTGCTTGGTTGCGCTCGGCTTTTTGTCAGGTTGTTTGATAAAATCTTAACTAGCAAAGGGTGACCTTCCTTTTTTTCTTTTAACCCTTGATGCATCGTTTAATTTTACAAATATAACAATTAAGCATATATTTTGCTTACATTCGCTTCTCACACTACTCATTATAATTGTTTTACATGTAAGCGAAATGGTAAATATGTAAAACAAATAAGGCGTTAACTGTACGCATCAACGCATTAACTGGACACACTGTCCATATTTTGCACCTAAACTGAATAAAGGTCTATACATTTGACCTCATCTTTGACGCAATATTTGTAAAAGCAAATGTTGTTGCCGAATGATTTCTGATTGGCTATGAATAGTACAAGTAACAGTAAAATAACTATATGGTGAAAAGAGATGGAGACCAGATAACACTTGACCATTGAGTTTTGAAACAGTACATGATATGTGATAAAGTTTGAACATTGGTAAAAAAAATTAAAACAGTTATTAGACTTGGAGTAATCGACAACGCTGGTTAATTAAAGTTAGAGCCATTATTTGTTATCTTTATATCACAAATAAATATCTGAATTCCTTCATACATATATATTTAGGTAATTTTACGTTTTATTACGAAATGTATACTTAGGAATCATGACATTAGAGTAATAAAATATAATCATTTTACCGATAAGCTCTACCGTGTATGTAGAATTAAACAGCAGTGTAATAGAAGTTATAACCAGCAAATATTATATTGAAACGTAATACAATAAATAATTAAAAACTTTTCTAATTTAATTGTTTGAAACTTTTTCAGCATGCTTCAATTAAAACCACCTGAATTAAATACAAAACATTTTTTAACGAAGAACAATATCAACTTTATGTCAGACAATATGCAAAGTGTTCTTGTACGTATTACATTTCATTTTAATGTGCGTTTGTTTTGTTAGAGTAATGTTAGATATGTAGATGTGTCATAAATTTGGTTTACATGTAGCATCGCATTTTCCTCTTTTCTCTACATCAATATCATTGGGTGAAAATGTTACTCGGATCCTTCCCGCTGGTGATTTTCATTCTAATAAGTAGTGACAAATTACAAGATAAAATATTGTTTTCAAGTGACATGAAATATAATGGTATTGAATCGTAATGTAAGCCACATTATACGATTAAAATTACTTTTGACAATAATAAATAGATCATGTAACGGAGACTGAAATTTACAAGATATATGTACAATGACATTCTTAATTAATTTGATTGTATACAAAAGAGAAGTATGCATCTTTTAAAATACGATGTTCTTTTTTGATAACTTGTGCTTTAAACCGCTACTTGTACTTTAAATTACAAAATTTATCAGAAAAAATTCCATTTACCAGAAACTGATTTAAAAATCATAATGAAAGTATTTGATTTTATTGTAGCCAATACAATTTCTGTTCAAAAATGTCTGCGTTTAGTATAACGATTGGCTCATTCATTTTCTTTTTGCTAAAATATAAGATATATCAATAATCATACTTTGAATTTGTTTCGGGTTTCTTACCTCATTACATTTTGTCGAATTTTTGAAAATAATAACACACATTTGGAAAGGGGTGAAGTGAAAATCAAAAGAGTGAAAAAGTCAACGATCTCTTCATTGACATGTCTCCTATTTGTACTCGGTAAACTAAAATTTAATTAAATTATGACTAATAAATCATCACGGTTATCATAATTGGTGATAAGCAATCAAAATTAAACTTTTATCATGTTGAAATATATCATTTCTTTGGGAGGGTGTCATTGGCTAAATATTTTAACTACAGAATTTTAAGATGATGCTTTAAATATCTTATTTGAAAGAAAATGGCCGTACCTGTCAAATATCTAATTATTTAAACAATTTGATTATTCAAACTATACAAACAGGTCAAGAGACCACGTGCAAATACCCGTACAAAGAGGTTGGCGCCAGTTGTTATTACTTCAGTTCAGACAAAGCCTCATGGAACGAAGCTTACGTCGGTTTTTTTTTATCTTACTTCTTTATTTCTATATTTGAAACAGTATCATTAATTCAGTGTTAATATCTTTCCTTCTTCTCGACGACAAACAGGACCAATTTTTCTGTTTTACTAGTACCTCAAACGTACTTCATGATATATAAACAATTGTGTTTTTCATTTTTTTACCCATTGATCTATCTTTAAAAGTCTCTTACAACAGTTTAACGTCATGAATTATTGACATCATCATCTTTTTGGCATAATTATATATTTATTGTCTTGTATCATTTCAGATTTATTTCTTACATAAAGGGGGTATTTGGCAAATTTAGAGACGTTTAATGAATATATCTTTCTCCGCTCCTGGCTTGCTGCTTTATATAATGGTAAGTAATTAGATTTTTAAAAAAGATATGATACAGATAAAAATGATTTCGAACGAGAAAATATAGTTGGAAGGGTATTGATAAAAAATCACTTTCACTAATGAGATGTAATGACGACTGTCCCGGTATAAAAGTCGAAATAAAAAATGTCTCTGGTCCGCGGAAATGAAGATAGTTACGTGTATAAGAAACTTATATTTATTTGTCAATTATTTGAGCCATAGAAGACTGAATTAAAATGACGAAAATACACCAATGTGTTAGATTCAAAATGTTAAACTGTCTAATAAAATGTCCAAGAAAAAGATGTTTCATCAAAGCAAACTATTAAATGAATGATTGGAATTAAAAATAAAAAAAAATATAAATATATTTAAGGCAGGAGTTATTGGATCGGAGGACGCACTATCAATCGTGAAAGGTGGAGATTGGAGATGGGCAAAACATGGTACCTTTTCGAAGACTTTGCATTTGGACCGGGCCAACCTATCGGAACAAAAAGAAGCCCGCAGAATTACATGTGGCTATACTCTCCCTACCATTATCAATTCACCGATGATAGCTGTACCATGTTGGCGCATTATATCTGTGAGAAATAAATATTCATCCACTTTATGCTACTCACTGATACATATCAAGCAAGCATTACGCTTATTATATAGAGTTAATTTTTAAACAACCCGATATATTTCGGAGGACAGTGAGTAACAGACTTAATTCGTATTTTTCCTTGTTTTTTCGAGGACCCTAAATTCTTTAAAAAAAACTTGTGTATAATTTAAAAAAAATGAAGAAAGAAATGCAGTTAACATTCAGGCCGCCATGGCGCAGTTTTTTTTTGTATTGGCTGCTTCATGGCGACTATAAAATAAATGTCCGCGGCGCGTTTAATCCAGTGGCATTACGTCATTTAAGTCCAAGTCAAATCATGTATGTGCAGAGTTTAAAATAAACTGTTACATGAATCGGTATAATATCAAACCCCTGATGAATGTGAAATTCCTATTTTTGTGAACAAAGGATTTACTGAATACAATATATAAATAAACTTTTGATATAATTACTCTCTCACTTCTCACATACTCACTTTAACTTTTTCTTCCTATATTGTAATACTCAAAGTAATTAATAAAGTGTAAGGTAGTTGCTTGAGATAATTGTAAACCAGAATGCCTTAGCAGTAAAACTACAATTCAAAGAAAGAGAGAGAAAGAACATAATACTAAAGTGATGTATTATTGCACTTATGTCACGATTTCTGATTTAAGAATATAGATGAACTTTTTAATACTGTACATGTATCTCTGATTTATACAGTGTAAGAGCCTGAAAAATAACTGGTGTCTTATTTTGTTTTAAGCATGAAAATATATATATTGTTTTGAATATATAAGATTACAAAACCTTAATTTACAATCTTCCCGTTTAGGGAATAAACACCAAAAATACATGACAAACATCAAAACTAACATTTTTTGTAGCATTTCTTTAAGACATTAGTATATTTTAGTATACAAAATGCATTTGATAGTGGTTGTATCGTCTTGCATGATGCGAAAACAAGTTTTATAGTTTCAAACATATTAATTGAAAAAGTACAGCAATCAGAGGTAGTAAATCTGTTTTTCTTAACAGTTGGATGTTGAATATATTTGACAGGAAGCCTTATTGTAAAACAGATGCCCTAATATCTTTGTTGAAAATCTTTATTCTTAGATATAGTATGATTTCAAGTAGGAAGCAGAAAAAGATTGTAGTGTAAAATACAAATCATAAAGAATCACAATATTGTTCAATCGTGACATCCTTGACAACTGATACAAACATAATCAGTTTCAGTCCTTTTAAGGTTAAAGATGTTTGTAAATACAGTCCAATAAAACATGTCCTTATATGTTTAGGTGTGCTTGTCGTGGCCATTTAATTATATATTTATTAGATAATATTTTGAATATGCACAATGTATGCGCTGATGATTTTAATACGGCAGCATAGGAAAATGAATATAATAATAAGCAATAGAAATAACATCTTGATACAAGGAGCCAAAAATAACAGTACTTCCGAAAGACAATATTCTCTGAAAATTATGCCAATTGGGTCGAGGAAATAGTCAAATGACCCATCCGTCACAAATAAAATTTGATCGGCATTTTGCAGCGCATGGATAATAAAAGCACAAATTGTGGACCAAAAAACCCCCCAAACCTGCTGAAAGGGGCGCAAATCGCGCATGCATATTGTAATTTAAAAAACAAAAAATCACGCATATGGTTAGAATTGAAAGATGCAAATCACGCCAAAGACTATATATTTAAAAGAAATCCAATTTCATTAAAATGAGACAGATGCAACTTGCACTCCATTGGCTTATGACAAGCATCAATGAAATGTTGATGATTCTAAATCATAACCAATAAATGATCCAGAGCATTCCTCAAAGTGTTGATGACAATACACTGTTGCCCAGTCCATTACTTTGTGAATAAACTCCATTTTTCCAGAACAAATTTTGCTAATATCTGGAGAACGAACTGATACACCATGATTTTTACAAACGTAGAAAATGCACTATTCACCTTACGTTTCCAAGACAATTGATTCAAATTAAACGGGGAAAATTTGAGACTATATAATTCAAGTTTGTAATAAAGTAAAAAACCAATATCTGACAAAGCTGCCTCGAAATTGTTTATAGCATCCTTATGTATTGTGAGCTTGACCAATACTGTTGTCACTACAATGGATACTAATAATCTTTCGAGTTTTATTACTACCCAACAAATACTACTACACAATTGTGGGATGTAACTGCACCTGAACCATACAACGAATTCCAAGGCACAAGATGTTGGACAATTCCTGATCAAAATGATCTTGATTTAAACTCTATGCCCGATGAATAATAGATAAACCTATAATTCAAAAAATGGAATCTAAACATACGAAAAAATTCATTTGATGATAAAGTTAAAAACGAAGATTTAGTTAATTTCAACTTAACCAAAACAACAGTATTGGACAGAATATAAAACATGAAAATGGTCTTATAGTAAGACTTGTAAGCTGCAGACTCCACCTTTTTATTTGCATGCAAAATGAGTGCATCTGACATTCTGTTGTCTGAGTATTTAAGAACTACAAAACATTGTTCAACATTGATGAATAAAGCAATTTGGTTAATGGTGCAGAGTTTAAATGTAGAAATATAAAATTCTTTTTTTTTTTATAGTTGTACATGTACTAGATGATGCAGCAAAATTCTGCAGAGATTGAAACTATAACATTGTACCATTTGATTGTTTACTTGCATAAATGATCCTAACCAGTTTGTTTAGTCTTGGATGTTTCAAAAACACTTTTATAGCATCATTAGAAAAAGTAACATGCCTGTAACTGAAATCCACTACTCCACTAGTGCAAAGAAAACTATTGTAAAAGCAACCTGAAAAAAAGCCGTTTCAAATTCAGAAAAGCACAAATGTAGTAAAACGCCGACAACGCTATTCAACATATGTAATATGCTAGGTTATCTAATATCTTGACATTTATTATTTTTCTTGTAACAAGCTTTACAATAAATGAATCAACTTGATTCTTCCAGTGGTGTAAATTGATGACAAAACTAATCCCTGATATATAACATTTACATGAAGCAGTAAAAAAAGGCAGACCACTCTCTGACAGGTAAGCTATAAAATTGATAACAAAATCAACTGGAAGGGGTAAAGTTGTAAATATCAAGGTACACAATACTGTGGTTTCATTAATATTCAAGGGTGTCAATTTTCGTGGATAAAATGAAAATCACAGTTTTAAGGACACGTAAATTCGTTGCAAATGACCCTATCAAAACAAAATGTTAATAGAAATTGCATTTCAATGAATACTTAATTTTGAGGATCAACTTAATAACAAAATTCACGAAAATTGGTATTCAACGAATATTGATGAAACCACAGTAGCAGTTTAATAACAATTTAAATCAATTGTTTAAGTGTAAATATACTTGTATTTATTACTACAACGTTGGTTCTCGGGATCAACAACTAACGTACGGTAGATATGCAAAATACAAATAGTACCTAATATTTAAGCTACTACTTCACACATGCAAAAACTATAATCCCCTAAATTAGGAATAAGAAATATAAAATGTTACTACAATTAGATACACTGGTCTAAAAAATGTTTGAATGTTACATGTATCGTGGGATTTGTGCGAGTTTTATTGAATTTCATTTCTATTTATAAAAATGTTTTGTGTAGAATTTTTTTCTCTATATTTATTATTCAATTATATATATTTATCAAAATGTTTTGTGTAGAATTTTTTTTTATTTTAAACTCATTTTAGATTATCATTTTGTTCCTATAGTTAAAGCTATACACGCCATATCAAAATATGTATAGAAATAATTCCAGAGTATTTTTAATACTTCGCTAGAAGTTTAGTTTTGTTTATAACATTATAAGGATTATAAATGAAAAATCTGAAAATTGTTATATAAAAACTCAATACGATTTTAAGTAAAAAATATCTTTGTTTTTGAATTTACAAAATGTTTCTCAAAGATTGCAGTCATTTTGGCAACAACTAATGTCCCCAGGAGAGTTGTGTATATTATAAAAAGAACCCGTTATGAATAACAAGTTTCCAGATGACCGATAATAGAAAAAACAAGCAATGTGCTGAGCCTATTTTGTTAAGATAATAAAATGTTTCCCGACGACACCTTTTTTTCGACTTTTATGCAACTGCAGTTAACTTCCCTTTGCTCAATACGTCACTTGCAGCAACACGTATAGAATACCGTTATTTCATGACCATGGAAACAGTTGAATATAAAAGGATGAGTTAACGCGCACGCTCTAAGACCAGGAAGTGTGGAGTTATTGCCCTTGAATTAACAAATAATATGCTTAATTGCATGCAAAAAACAGGATTTATCCATATTTGAGTTCAGAAGAAAGTTGCATAATTTTTTATTTGTTAGAATAAAATTACTCTTGCAGTTTCTACATTTGCGGTCAGTTTGATGCTTTGCATTAAAATTGTTCTGTTTACTTTTGTTCTGAATGCGTTGTCCCACAACCTACAAAATGACCACGTTTTTGCTTCGATATTCATGTATTGATTATAAATTTTACTTATTCATATTTTATTACGCGATGACCAGTCAGGGCTCAAAATGATGTTCTAAGAAAAATGCTGAAATGTTACTGTAACGGCAGCTCTGCTTGTACATTGAAACATACTCAAGAAATTATCAATAGCTTTTCTGATTTTATTTTTTGAAAGTTTTCATAATGAATCAATACAAGGTACCTGAGATTAAAATATAACACATTTGTGATAGCAATTGAAAGTTCGAATATCAGTTTAGGGAGGATCTTAATAAACTTGGTTATATGCAATTGAGAAATAAACATATACAGAGATAAAAATGGGGATTTATAGGTAACATGTAAAAGAGCTGCTACTGGTCTTTACTGAAATACTAGATATAAACAGACACACCGTAGTTTTAATTAAATACATGCATATTTATTTAGTGATATTTACATGCTAGTCTAAATTATTTGCTTTTTCTGTGATAAATGATTTTCAACATAAACTGATTTTTGAATAATAAAACCGTTCAATAATTACATTAAAGTCTTACCTGCTTATGATTTGTCCCAGTGTTCTAACCTTGTCGCATTTTGTCGACTTTTTTAAAGTGATAAATTGTTCTTAAAATGAATATAAGGAAAGGTTTTCTAGAATGTTTTACATGTTCTTTACAGGTATTTATTCCCCTTTTTAAGGCACTGGACCTCTCGATTGCAAAGTTTTTCAATTTTTGTTAAGAAAAACTTAAGTTAGAAAACTAATATATAATTGATGGATACATAAAACGTTGTGTGTCTTCTTTTATTGACTTTCAAATTGTTGATATCAAAAAATCTTAATTTTATTTTTGTATTCTGATATATCTAATTTTTTTTTATTTTTTAATCGTTATTTTGCCTTAACTATTAATATGCATGAAACAGAACACATTCGTACCTTTATCGATAATAGGATTTTAAGTATTTCATTGATTACACCCGCCACTCTCATTACCTATGATATTGTTTTCCATACAAAATAAATGGTTAATACGTAATACTAATATATGGCTTAAGATAATTTACATAGCAGTTAAATGGTTAACACGCCTTATGACTTTGAACATTTGAAGGATATGTCCAAATTCTAAGATTAACTTCACCTTGACCTACATATCTATAGGTTCTTCGAGATTTTTGTTTCCAAGGGAGTTTTGTTTTTCGCAGACTGACTGGCTTTGAATGTTGAATGATGATAGCAAAAGAAGCATAACTCACAAATTACTCGCGTACACTAGGATGATTCTTATGATCTTCAAAAACACGTGTGGTGCTCAGCCAAGAACAAATTACCCTTGTCAGTACGGTTAATTTAAAGTATATGACATGTGTTGAAGCCGAAAAAAAATGTTCGGACTCTCTGGTGTTTGAAGAACTCTGGGTGATGAAATTTCGAGGCAACAAATGTCAACTTAATTTTAAGTGACAAATTAAAATCTGGTAGTATATTTCAACTATATAATTATAATATATGAATAATTTCCAATTGCCATCAAAGCGTGTGGTATGGTATTTTTCAAAGACCTTAACGCACATCAATTGTTGCGTTTTATTACGAGATAACCAGTCAGGGGTCATATTATTTGGTATATGAAAGTTGATAAAATTCAACATCACTGGAATGACAGCTGTGCTTGTACATTCAACATAATGAGAAAATTATTTAAAGATTTTCTGAATTATTAATTGAAAATTGAAATTTTAATTATTAATAATTGTTTAGAATTTTAATCATGAATCAATGTAAGGCACTTAAATAAAAATACAACACATTTGTTGAACGAAGAATTATTTTCCCGGCTTGCCAGCCAGCACGCAAGATGTACTTTTATGTATTACATTTCATTTTAATGTTTGATTTTGTGGAGTAATGTTACACATATAAATTAGGTGTAAAAGGTGTTGAAAGTACAAATAGTATAGCATTTTTTCTAATAATTTTCTTTATTGTCATTAGGTTAGAATGTTACTAGGATACTTTCAGTTCTTGGTTTTAATTCTAGTAAGCAGCTACCAAACAGAAGGTAAGATACAGGTAGATTCTTTAAACTTATAATTACACATAAAGCGGGGAAATGCACCGGAAAGCAATATAATAGCAAAAATGTCAAATATCTCTTTATTGACATTTCTCCTGTTTTTACCTGATAAATTGACGAATAGAAAAAACATGACTGGAAGTTAAAATTAACAAATCAGAATTTTAACAAGACAAACACAAGTATTCACCTTAAGGATGATCCTTCCATATACATTTCGATTAACTTATATAGCACCATTTTTACCTTGAACTTTTATCATGTTCTAATATATAATTATGTTTTCTTGTTCTTTTTCCATTGGCTAAACAACTGAACTAAAGAATTCTAAGGTTATGCATAAAATATAGTGTTTTGAAATAAATGATTGTAGGTTTTAGGTCTAATTGATTCTAACAGTTTGATATTTCCTACATTCAAAACAGGTCATGAGACTACCTGCAGATACCCGTACAGAGAGGTTGGCACCAGTTGTTTTTACTTCAGTTCAGACAAAGCATCATGGGACGAAGCTTACGTCAGTTCTATTTTTTTTAAATCTTACTTCGATATTTTTATCTTCGAAAGAGTAACGTCAGTTCAATGTCATTATCTTTCCCTCTTCTCGAAGAAAAACAGGACCATTATTCTTTTTTTCTCTAGTACCTATAAAGTATCTCATGATAAAGAAACAATTGTTTTTGTCTTTCATTCATTTTTTCGACCTATCGATCTATTTTCAAAAGTCTCGAGCAATAGTTTGACTTCATAAAATTAATGACATCATCATCTTATCGGCATAATTATATATCTAGTATTTTGTATCTTTTTAGATTCATTGCTTACATAAAGGAGGATATTTGGCAAATTTAGAAACGTTCAATGAATATATCTTTCTCCGCTCCTGGCTTGCTGCTTTAAATAATGGTAAGTACACAGATTTTAAGAATACATATGTTGGAGAAAAAATGATTTCCCAAAAGAAAAAGAGTGGGAAGGACATGAATAGCAAATCACTTAAAAATTACTTATTGTAATTTGTCTCATTTGTAGTGCAATTGTGAAGGGGTGGTATAACTACTTTTTATTGGAAGTGTAATTGGACATTTATAATGTAATGACTACTTTCCTGGTTAGGAAGTTGAGACTTAAAAATGTTTATTGTCTGCAGATATGAAGATAGTTACGTGTAAAAGCGATTTTAAATTATATTTATTTTCCAAAAGGGAACGCAACACACTCAATTAAACTTTTTTAAAATATCGTTGTTTGCAGTAATTTTACAACAATATTTAATATTCGAAATGTTTAACTAAGAAAAATTAATGTTAACGACATTTTTTCGGATGTTTTATCGACTCTACTATCAATTAAATGAAGGTGAGTAATATAAGTCTAAAAATATTTTTAGGCAGGAGTTATTGGATCGGAGGACGTAATATCAATCGTGAAATACAAGGAGGAGATTGGAGATGGGTAAAAAATGGTACCTTTTCGAAGATGTCATACTTTGCATTTGGACCAGGGCAGCCAAGTGGATCAAAAGGAACCCCAGAGAACTGTCTGTGGCTATATCCTGCATATAATTATCAATTCATAGATGATATTTGTACCACCTCAGTGTATTATATTTGTGAGAAATAAATATTTATCTACATTATCCTTTTCATTTTTACTTAATAAGTAAATGTCAAAACCGAGGATATATAAACTTAATCAACCCGACATATTTTTGAAGACAGTAAAAACCCTATGTGTGTTTGCTTGTTTCATTTAATTTTTTTGAGTACCTAAAGTTAAACTTTTGTATAATAATAAAATAAAACGAGAAAAGAAATGCGATAAACAATATGTAAACGTCATGTTGTAGTCCATAGTTTGCTACTTACGACTATAGAAATATAGTCGGAAACTACTTGACGCGATTAATTCAACGACATTGCGTAATTTTAGTCCGAGGCAAAACAAATATGTCGCACAGTTTAAAATATGATGTATTATATTTTTTATTGTATGACATCTGTATGACATCTTATACCTGATACATATAGGTCCTGCAATTTGTTGAATTATTTGAGCTAACCATATTTGTTTAAGAAAAAAAAACTATTTTTGCTCTGAAAAAGTTGTAACTGTCATCAAATATTAATTTATAGATCTGGTATGATTTGCAGCAGGGCTCAGATCTAGATTGTTGCGTACAATACCATGCACAACGAATAACAATATTGTTACCTATTTACGTTATCTTTTAACTCAACCTTTTTAAAAATTGATGACAGTTAATACATGTTCCTTCATTGAACGGTACTTGAATACACTATAAATATGAATCAGGGTTGTTATTTAATTATATCCGCACTGTGAAATGCTATTACGCATTTAAAAAAGTCCAATGAAATATAACACTACGACTCCTGGAAATAAAATGGTACCTTCTTTTATTTAATTTTACAAATCTACAGTTGGAATAATTTAAGTTGAATGCGCTTATTAGTACAAACTCATTATTTCTTTGAAAATGAAAAGCATATAGAGGTGTTCCGAGTCATAACCTAGGAATATAATAATAATAGGGAAATCTGTAAATTTGTAGGAAAAACTGTAAAGAAAAATGATTGTCAAAACTTCCAAGCTTTTGATATTACGGTGGGTTAATAGAAGGAAAAAAAAGAAATGCCAGGATATTTACTAACGGATATTTGTACTAATAATTTTATCTTAAACAACCCCCCAAATTCTATTATTACTTAAGATATAAGTTTTTGAATCTTACAGTATCATTATTCTATTTGAAAAGGACACATCATTTGAAATTAATCAATGAGTGCTCGACTACACGTATCGTTTAATTAAGGTGGCTCACTACATCGTAAAATATTTTCTCAAATCAGCAGAAAATTACTTGATTATGATAGATATTATATAGATATTATGATGATAGATATTATAATTTCTCGCGTACAATAGGATGATTCTCATGATCTTCAAAAATACGTCTGGTGCTCCGCCAAGGGTAAGATGAAGACGAGATAACCCGTGGCCAGTTCCGTACAGAATATAGTTCGTGTTAGGGCCGAAACACAGCATAACGTAAATTTGGACAATCTTGAGATTTGAGAGCTCTGGGTGATTAAAGGCATCAAATGTCAACTGTATTTTATCTAACATATTAAAAACTTGAAATAAAATAAATTTTAACTATTTTTCGATTAATTTTTGATATGATTATAATATATGAATGATTTCTAATTGCCATCAAAGCATGTGGTGTGGTAATTATCATATTCCTTTACGTGTTTGTAATATTGCGTTCATTACGAGATGACATTTCAGGGGTTATAATAAAATGATATACGCAGCACTGTTAAGGTTGCATATGCTTAAATTACTAAGAAATATTGCACCAAAAACGAACTACAAATGTGATGGTAGTATTAATCAAAACTCGCATACAACTTTTCTCAAAATAGGCCTTCTATTATCTTAACTCTAGTGATCCATGTGTTGTGACACACATGTGCATTCAGCGTCATCACGTGCCTATCACGTGACATCGATATATATAAACATTTTACTACGTCACACATATTTTTCAATATTGCAAGGGCATACCCCCGTTGCACATTTATTTGTTTTGCATGTATAATTTTAATGTGATCTCCTTCACCCAAAAATCACTGCTGCTTTAATGGAATCGAGGTAATTACAACGCCATATCCAAAAATACACTCGACAATCCATCATTCACTGGGGTATCAAGTCATTTTTCATCAACGAATAAGACAAACTGGAGAATAAAACAAAGCAGCAGCATTTTTCAGTTACTTCAAAACCTTCTTGATCACTGTGTAAAATATCAAAAGTATCCATGCAGGTAATGCCCTTGCGAAAGTGCGTTGAATATGATATACATGTATTTTCTTTAACTTAAAGGGGCATGGTCACGATTTTGGTCAAAAATTATTTTTCTGATTTAAATATTTACAATGCTTCATTAAGGTATTTTTAATATGCAACCGAAATTTGAGTGTTATTTGTTGAGTTATAAGCGAGTTACAGAGCTTGAAAATCTTCGCTATGTAAACAAAGCGTTTGTTTACATTTTGAACGTTGAAGTAAAAATTTTGGTTTTAAACCTAAAACGAAAGTGTTAAACGTTAGGAACTGTTTATCTATGCTTAAAATAAGTAAATAGATAGACAAATAAGCTGGAAAAAGATTTTTTACAAGTATATTGAACCTATGTAAACAAAAACAGGGCACGAGCCTTGTTTACATGACAAAGAATTGTGTGCCCTGTATCATGCTTATAACTCTACGAATGACTCTCAAATTAAATTTGATCATTAGAAAATCATTTCTAAAGCATTGTAAATTATGGAAACATAAAAATAAAATTTGACCAAAATCGTGACCATGCCCCTTTAACCCCCTTTTCAAACGCAATGCCGATCTAGATTTCGGTTAAGGGAAATAACTCTGTAGATATAGTGTTGCGGAAAATTTGAATTACATTATGAACATTTTGCGATATTTTCCCTTGGTTGTATTGCTGGGGGCAAAATTGTAACTTAAATATAAATAAATATTACACATTTATAAATTTCAAGTGACAGCGAGGGTCAGTAATTCATCAACAGAAAAAAACATGAGAGATAACTACGACATGCATTACCTCTTTATATTCCATAACCCCCTCCCTCTCTCTCCCCCCCCCCCCCCCCCGATCCGTGCATGTATTCAGCGACTATCAAAGCCCTGCATTTTTTCATTTTATTTTTTACCTGCTTTGCCAATTTAATCAATAATTGGTGAATGAAATATATTTTAAACCACATTCTTCCTCAAAACTGCTGTTTATTTTTTTGAAAGTATTCCTCAACATTGCTGTTTATTTTTAAGAAAGTACAAGCACAAAACTACTACCCCCACCACCTTCCTAATGAACATATACTTAAACAACAATACATCAACAATGTAAATTCCTAGATTTTGAGTGTTTATCACAACAACAAATACATAGATTTTCAAACATTTATTATTCATTTTTCAAGGGAATACTGAAGAAATAACTCATAGTCAGGAAACTGTTAACAAATAAATCACGGTTTAAATAAATAATATTTGCATATTAAGATTAATTTTGACTGTTTAAGTTTTAAATATCATTGTTAATAATTAAAAAAAAACCCAAGAGTTGCAAAATCCTAAGCTTAGATTCAACATATAAATACATATACAAAGATTAGGTTTGTATATATATAATTAACAGATATAATCATGTTGATATTTCTGTTTGGAGGTTATAAATGCACATAATTGTTTTCCTCGTACAAAATCATGCCGATGGTTTCCACATAGGAAAAAGCTTGGTAACTGGCAGGAACATAGGGAGGTAGAACCAGCCAATTCACTAATTGATGCAGATGGTCTCATGCATAAACCTACAAAAAACACAACATTGTATATTTTAGCACTTGCACTTTACAACAGTATAAACTAAACAATGTCAAATGACAAAAAAGTAAACTTTCACCCTGGGAAATCTTTTTTGATAATTAAAAGACAATCCTATGAGCAAAGAATTAGCCTCTGATGTTTATTCAAAGTTCTTGTAAACAATAGTGGACACAAAAGATGCTAAGATGGACACACAGTTACATAGAAGAATAGTTGGAAATGCCACTTGGGCATTTACATGTACAGTGGGGCCTCAGATATCCGGACGCCAGATAACCGGACGCTTCAGTTTACGGACGATTTTATTTGGGAACAGATTTTTTATACGTTATTTTGTCTCATTTATCCGGAATTCCGCGTTCCAGATCCGGACGGTCTGTTTTTACCACAAAACACTGATTTACTACTAATCTTGCTTCATTTAACCGGACAGTAAAAATTGATGATACCCTACTCAGTACAAAAGATTACCCCTGTCAATTAAGTTTCACACCTTTTTTACATGCTAGACCCCATATAGCAACACATGCTAGAGTTGTCTGTTGATATGAACGTTTTTATATATAAAGAACTCTGCTTTATTTTATTATTTTGTCATGAAATATTAACCGGACAATAATGATAACCGAATCTAGCTAAATTCTTTGTGTCTAAGTGTGATATGTGTGTGATACACTGATGTTTGCAATTTTCCAATTTTTGAAAGTGATTTGGGAAGACAGTGTGTTTATACAAGCTACTCATGAGTATGAAAGGCAAAAGACCTAGTATCAACACTGGGAGCTATTGTATACAAATACATTATCATTCAAGACAACAATAGACACATTTCAGATATCCGGATACTTCACCTATCCAGACCATTGGACTTAAGAACAAAAGCGTCCGGATAACTGAGGCTCCACTGTACATGTATTTTATGTTCTTTCTTCCTAAATTTTGATTTCTTTATATAAATATATATTATTATTAACATTACAGATTTTCTTGTGGCAATTAACAAATGTTCCCAATATACTGAAGAAAATCAAGAGAACTTAATACTCCAAGATAACTTAGGTATAAATGCTTACAATAGCAGAAAGAACCCCCCCCCCCTCCCATTAAAAAAAATTATCGTCAAGGGATAATGCTAAGCAATCAATGTTTGCGATATAGTGTATACTCTCAGAGCAAGTTTAATTACATTTCAGGCAGAGTGAAAACACACAAATGCATGCAGGGTAGTCTCTACCCACAGAATATAATATATGTATAAGGCACTGTATTTTTAAATCTTACCAAAAACATGTTATATGCATTTGGATAAATTCAACTTAGTGGCTGAAGCAGTTGATTGTAATGAGTCACTGGAGCATACAGCATATGGAATCAAACACCATGACACAGGTACCCCGCACCTTTCACCTCTTCTACACAACACAAGTAGTCTACATGTACAAATGAAGTACATGTATAAGCTATGGCATAAATGAAGCCATCAAATTACCAGTAATTTAGACTTGAACTAAAATTTTATGCAGAGATACAAGTAATAGTTGATCAGTATGATGTCTTTGAGGCTGGCGATCAGCTAATAAAGGTGTGAAAGACAAAAAATAGCACCTCATATTTTGAAACCTCAAAGCTATCACTCTTTTTCTTTCTAGATTATGTATTCCGGTCAATTAAAACAAATAAAATCAAAATTTTATTGTGCACTACATAAATGCTTTGAATCGGCATAGCGCGGCCTTAACTCCAGATAAGTTTCATGAAAACTTTTGACTGACCCCTGTCATTGAAAGCAAGGTGTACAGTAAATGCATGATCCAAGTTGAATGAAGGTGATGGCAATCTAGTTGCAGCTATTAACAATGTAATGCTACCTAACAAGGATAACTGTATTGCTTTGAAAAATGTTTTAATTGTCTGCAAGAACGCGCCTGACAAATAATTTCATTTAAAAATTGTCCTGATAAATTAAACATGTTAAAAAACCTGATCATGTTGATAGTTAAGACAGGTCAGCAAAACAGCACAACATTAGAGACTCAGAGATAATAATTCTCACAGCAATTAACCTATATTGTATCATATTTTTTTTATTTTACATATACAGGTAATATAATTATGACTCAAAGTTATATTGAAATTAATTCTAAATATTTACATTTTCCAGTATCTTTGCCTGTGATAACACTACGTATCGATTTTGTACTATATAACCCATAATACAAATGACGCCAAATCGAGGCGCCAGCGGGGTTTGCTTATTAATATTTAAATACAAAATCATACGATGGCTTAAAATTAAGTAAATATTAGTAATAAAGAATCATTCTTTGAGTAGTATGAGCTGATAATTTCGGTTGGGCGTGATCAAATCTATCACAAAGCCCTTCGGGCTTTATTGGATTTGATCGCGCCGCGACCAAAATTATCACCTCATAATACTCAAAGAATGATTCCTTATTCTTTATATAAATATTAAGACTCTTTAATGTCAATGTAAACAAGCTGAGCAGTGACATTTTTATTTGAAGCCAAATGGATCGATCAGCGGTCAGAAGTGATACTTTAGAGCAATTTGTCAGAGTAAAACTGATTTCTTTTAATTAATTGCTTTATGTGATTCCGTTAAACTGATCAACCAATGAGTTTGTCAACACAAAATAAACATGCTGCTCATAATTAAGAAGAAACACATAATTTCATCATTTTTGGAAGATCAACATGGTTCGAGAGAGGTGTGTGTTAAATGGATTAGGCAACAAGCAAAGTTAATTTAAAGTTAAATAAAACATAAATAAAAAACATAACATATGAATGAAAAGTATTGTATTTTATTTTCTTAGTATAAATATATTTTTCCCCGTGGGTACGAGTTGACTAGTGAAGTCGTACTCAAATATTTGGGTACGAGTGAACCACATAGTTAAGGGTATGACCTGACCATTTGAGTACGAGTTGGTTTGGGTGCGACTTGACTTGATTCCATTGCTACACATGCAAAAAATAAAATATTGATCATATACCAGTCCATGTAAATATACATGTACCAACACAGTCTAAACAGTGGCACTACTTATCATCTATATTGATACATGTATGGTGTCGCTGATAGATAATCAATGTGGAACTGGAAGGTTGTGCATTCAGGTAAAATCTATTGTCTGATGGGGAAAAGCTGATAAATCGCCATCGACATTTATTTGTCCAAGACGTTTTCAACAAGTGGGATTTAAATACTCTTGAAATGGCTTTTTTAAAATAATAAGTTATATGCAATTAAAGTATTGATATATTATCATTTGTGTAACAAAATGATATGCTAGTGCGTTGATAAGTAATAAAGCTTCATAATTATTTACAACATGTGGTCGTAGGAAAACACATCTCGATTTGTACATCACTTTGTTGTTTCAGCACACACTAAGTACTGCGTTTACACTTTTTATCATACTGTTTGCGTTAGTTTATGGAATGATTTGTCTAATACTTACCATATCTCCTGCATAGTTCGACATCCACACGCATTGTATCAATCCACAACATCTCGGCGCACATGTTTACCATTTACCAAGCCTTCCATTTTGCTAGCAGCTAAAAATAGTCGACGCGTCACGGATCGATACAAGCGTCGGAAAGGAGCGGATCGGAACCAAACGACAATTGATGTTTTCATTGAAAATAAGTAAATAATGATCATTATTGCAGAATGAGGGATTTGATATTTAAACTCTCTTCAACAAGAAATTGAATCCAAAATCTAATCAACTACGATTAATAGATGTTATTTACGTTAAATTACATATCTAATGAATATTCATGTGTTCAAAGTTGATCAAAATAAGCCCGTGTATTAGAAAAAATGCTAAAATTCAACAATAACACTTGTGTTTTCACTGCATCATATTTTTGATCCCAGTCTATTTTATTGATTGAATATACGTTTATTGTCTGTCATTTATTCTAATATGTCTTGAATAAATGACCATTCCTATTCCTGTTACCTACGTGAATTACTGTTATGATTTCATAGGAGGGGTCAAACAAACATAAAGATCTTTTCTGATTCAATTGTTTGAAAAATACGTGTAATCAGTATCGTGAATTGAAATAAGGCAAGTGAATGAAATGCAATACATTTGTAAAACGAAAGAGATTCATGTTTTGCCAGTCAGCACGCAAGATGTACTTTTATGTCAGTATTACATTTCATTTTCATGTTTGTTTTTGTTGAGTTATGTTACACACATATATATGTCAGATTTCACAAAAACAATATCATTTTTCATGTGCTCTTCATTGTTATTATTATTATTATTATTATTATAAGAAAAGAAAATGTTGCTTAAATTCTTTCTATGGATGACTCTTATTTTAATAAGCAGTGACCAAATACAAGGTAAGGTAAAATATAAGTTTAAAGTGACAATCATGTTAAAGCATTTTAATCGTAATGTAACTTGCCCTTTTATTTTCTCTATATTGCACAATCATAAAAGGAATTTTATATGTCGATGATATTTATATAACATGATAACAATTAAAAGTTCAAATATTAGTTTAGCGAAGATCTTAATTAATTTGATTATATGCAAGAGAAAAGTAAGCATCTTTGGAGATACCAATAGGGGTTTTTCGGTAACATGATAAAGAGTTGCTACTGGTCTTTACTGAAATACCAGATATAAACAAACAGACCGCAACATTAATCAGATACATGTATATAGTTAATATAAGGAAAAGTGTTCCAGTACTTTTTACACGTCTTTTACATTTTTATATTCATTTTTGAAATAGCTGGACTCCTCGATCGCCCAGTTTTTCAACCTTTTTGGTTTGATATTTTCTGCCTGATGCGATAAAGGAGATTTTGGGACAAGTTTGTTATGAAACAATGTAGTTTAGAGTGTAATATAGAACTGGTGGATCGAAAAAAAGAAGGATAAATTGATAAAAAGAGAAACTGCGGGAGAGGGAACTCATATAACTTAAAGACAATTGTATAAGCGTTGTGTGTCTTCTTTTATTAATTTTCAAATCGTTGATATTGAAAAAAATTTTAATTATATATTTCGTATTCTGATGTATCTTATCTTTTATTTTTCTATTATTGTTTTGCCTTAACTAGTTATATGCTCGACACAAATTACACTTACACTTTTATCACCACCAGTGGAGACTGGGAGATTATACAATATATCTTTAAATCAAACAGTATGTAAACTCTGTAGTTTAGATCAAATTGCTTACGAACTCCAGTATATTCTTGAATGTTAAGAGTTATTGATGTTCAGACATAATTGCGTGGACCCTGAGGTCCACGCAGATCAGGGTCCACGCAAAAAATATATAAGCGAGGTTAAACCGGATGCTATGGGGAAAATTCAGTCTGCGCATGAGCTAGCCTGGTTCCTATGCGTAATGGGTAGCTCAGGGAACCAGGCTAGAAAACGTTTATCTGAATCGGGATCGGGATTCCGTGCCAGATGCACACATAAGTTCAAAGGCGCTGTAATTGTAAAGTTGTCGGTGAACAGTACAGAAACAAAGTACACGTTTAAAGAAATGATTGGCATGTGATATGAACTATCAGTATTATGAAATAAGTTAATGTTAAGCCGAAACTACAACATGCATCAACTAGCATAATTTGCAATGTTTTGTTGTTTTCCGAATACACATGTAACTTAACTTTACTTTTATAGTAGGCAAGGCTAGAGAGCTTCCCGATTAATTTTTTTTAAGCATTTAAGTATGATTTAATAATTATGTCACTGTATGAAAGTTAAAATCTCAAGAAAAATGCATCAAAATATGAAATTTTTAATTTACACAAAGCTGTCACTGCATAATTAACAAAGTAGTGCGAATCGTAATGTGTGCGCAAATAGTAGAATTCACCGAATGCCTGATACTATACATGCAAACTTCATTCATAGATAGATCATAATTATTTTAGAAGTATGAATCCTTTAAATTCTGAGATAAAAAGTCAGGGCTATATATACATACATGTATACGTAATACAACGTACAAATTTAGTGGTTAAAAGCAGAGGGCTAGAGCCGGTGGAATCTCTAATCTCTAATCTCTAATCTTTACATACAGATTAAAAATTCACAACGAACTCCTGAAAAAAATCCTCTTTACATCTTTTTAAACAACGCTTCATTTACAATTTTCTAGCAAAATACACACGTGCATCCAGCAAGGCGTGAGACTTTGTTTACCTCGAAGTTACACATGTGCTTGAAAATCAAGCCCGGGCCTTTTCACCCCCCTCCGGAAACAACACGCATCAAAAATTCAAATGACCTCGCATTATTACAAAAATGGGATAGTTAGACCTCTTCCACATTGTTTTTCATCTCTTAAAAAAAATTCAGCTCCTGTCGCGTGCGGAAACGCCCCGAATTGAAAGGAAAATTCGGGAATTATTTTGGCTCAGCCATGTTTTGAAATTCTGTTATGACACCTTAAGGCTTTCACGTTTTCGTTGGAAACACGTGCAAATGGTCCACGTATTGTAGTCTTTTTTTAATGGACAGCAACTTGTACATATATATTGATGATAAATACTGTTCAGCACCAAATACTATTAAGTTTTGTGAACTTATGTCTTGTACTAATGTTACAAATCTGAAAAAAAATATGTAATTTTATTATCAAAATATACAGTCTAATATTATAGTCTGTCATCCATAATTCTACATTATCCTATTTTCGTTGTAAATATTGTATATTTATGTTTATTTACTATTTATTTACTACCTATCTATTCATTTATAAAATGAACCTCTGACCTTTGAACTGTATATATTGATTGACCTCATATAATATTTCATAGTTTGAGTGAATACAATGAATTTAAAATTATCAATGAAATTAAATTAGGTGAAAGTTTCAAATGCAGTTATCCGTACAGAAAAATTGGAACTAATTGCTATTACATCAGCACAGACACAGCGTCGTGGGATGAAGCTTACGTGAGTTTTTGAAGCCTTTTTTCATTTTTTTATGAATTGTATGGCTGTATAAGGAAGTTACTGAAGTTCTTGTCCATCAAAAACTATGTTTAACTTGTATATGTATATTTTTTACATTTCATCCAAATTAACTTATGATTTTATTTATTTTAGGTTAAATGTTTACACAAAGGAGGATATTTGGCAAATATAGAAACATTCAATGAATTTATGATCCTTCGTTCATGGATTGCTGGGTTAAATAGTGGTTTGTAAACGTGCATGCATGATAAATGTTTTTGTTAAAGGCACGTAAAGCAGAGAGATTAGACCATACTATGTTATCTTACAATATCTCTTTTTTTTTATTAGAATATGACGGGTTAGTTATACATATTTTCGTGAGTTAAATTGTCGAAGTTGTATTGTGGTAGTAGCTTTAAATAATGATAATGATTGCTGTGGTTATCATAATTCCATTAGATGACATGAGGACTAGCTCTTGAGTTTTATAATCCATCATTTCTATGATATGTTCAATACCGGCGAAATGCATTGTAACAATCTTTTATATCCGTCTGTGTCTATCATGCCACCTATGATCAGTTTGTACAAATATATTTAAGGCAACCTATATTCGATCGGAGGGCGAGAAATTCAGGATGGAGATTGGAGATGGGTGAAAGATGGTGATAGCTTTATGAAGATGTCTCATTTTCTGTTCGGGCCAACGGAACCTAATGGATCAAAATCAAGACCAGAGAAAAGCACTGCGCTATATACCGCTATGCAGTATTATGCTATTGATTTGAAATGTAATTCTGTTACAAGGTATATTTGTGAAAAATAAATAAATGCGTTCATCTAAGGTTTTGTCCATTGTAGATTTATTAGTTAATGTTTAACATTTTGCTTGCTATGTTTAATGTTTTGTTTTATGTAACTCATATTCATTACTGTATGCCGACATGGTAATTGTCAATAAATGAATTGAATTGAATTGAAAAAAAAATACAAATGCGTTTATTCATTTCTAAGAAACCTTAGATGAACAAAACTAGGCTTGTGTGAAGACTATTATTGGTATTCATAAAATTGTATAAGTGTTCATTGTTGACTTTCCTTTCTAGCGTTGAAACAGTTTTTTTTAAAAAACAACATATCCTTCTAGCAGCTGTAATGTTTTTAGGATTGACAAGTTCCTTAATGGGATTGACATTTGTATATGTGTTCACATTGAATATATCATTATAATTTAATCTACACTGGCGATATTTTGAACAATACAATACAAAGTGTTTCTTATCTTCAATAAACAATTTGCAAAAATTACACAGACGTTTTTCTCTTGGAACAGGAGGTTTAGAATATCTACCAGTTTCAATAAATAATGAATGATCACTGATTCTTAGTTTTGTTAGGACAGATCTGTCACATTTTTTAAAGGTAGTTTTAAGTAGTGTTGTAGTTCATATTCATTTTGGTTTACAGTTTTGCTATAAAAAGACAATTTTCCAGAGTCAGCTTTACATATATTGTTTAGTAGTTCGTGTATTTTGTATTGATAATGTTCTTTTAACTTGTTCTTTTTAATGACGTCATATTCGTATATCTGATTGGTCTCTCATATTTCTGAGGAAAAAAATTTGACAAAACGTGTTCGTTTAACAACTCATTATCGAAAATAAAGTTGCTAATTTTTCTTTGATATTTTAATATGTTTAACCTTCACAAAGCTCGTTCCTGACAAAGAGGTAGACGATTTTATCTCTAGTGGTTTGTTCAAATATATATTCCGGTCTATTGGATGGTATCCCCATCCTTCCATAATATTCACTCAAATTAAGTCATAATAAAATAGTGATATAAAATACAGAGTTTAGAATGTTTTAGCAATTCCATATTCAAGATATTTCTCTGGACAGCTGTTATGTAAATAAACAATATAATCGAGTATAGTAACAAATTCAGCTTCTAGTAGAATTCATGTTGTATCATGAATCATGTGTCAGTTGCTTCAGTGAAAATTATACGGGTTTAAATTCGTGGGGACAAATTTTTGTGGATTGCTTCACTTTAACAAGTTCGCTGGGACTTACTTTCGTGTATTCTGTTATATCTATAAAGGGAAATATGACTCCTTTACTCTGATTCATTTATTCGTGGAGAATATTAATTCGTTGATGAGTGGTACATGTACCCTCGAATTCCACTAAAATTGAGCCACAGCGAAATCTAATAATTCCACAATATGTTAACTCTTTTACACTTTCATGACCAAACAAATAAGATTCAAAAAATCATTTTCGATAATCTTGTGTACATCAATTCTAGGTTGTTGAATGACACATACTAATTCATGCTGATCTTTTAACATTATACATGTAACATTAACACTTTTCTGGACAGTAACACTTTTGTTTGTCGGACATCATTGTTGATTTTTATACAATTAACACTAAAATACATGTAGTTGGGAATGACATTTCTGGATAAATGATAAATCTGAAGATTTGGAACAAAGATAACAATTATTTTTCTTTAGAAATAAAATGCCTTTAAAAGAAGAGATTTTATTAGACAAAAAAACCTCTGGTACAGTGGTCATCAATTGAACGGTTTTATACAGATCATCTTCCTTATTATAAAAGTATATGCATACTTAGTGTTTGTATTTTTTGTCTACTTTCATTTTGCAAAGTGGGTGGAGAGGATGGTTTTTATGATTTTATCATTATGATATTTTTATTTCACTGTTATAATAGATTTGGCTTTTTTATATTGAGTTTATGACTTAAATGTAAGCTGCCCTTCTGAATTTGATGTTACCTGTCAGATTTGGTCAAGATTTGATTCATTGTTCCTGAAACTTTGAAATTTATTCCAAAGTTTACGAATACCATAAAACATAAATAAATCAAGATTGGTATTGTTTGGATAGTCGAACGTCATCTGGTATTCGTTAACTTTGAAATAAATTTCAAAGTTTCATAAGAAGACAGACAAATCAGCATGAATAAGATTTTAAATGGTATACTGAGCTTATGTAAGTAAAAACAGGGCACAAGCCTTGTTTTCATGACAAATAAGTGTGAGCCCTATATCTTGCTTTTAACTCTACGACTGCCTCTCAAATTTCATTAATTTGATCATTAGAAGTGCATTCCTAGAGCACTGTAGATAATAAAACAGAAAAGTAGATTTTGACCTAAATCGTGACCATCCCCCTTTAAAGTGATATAAAAGCCCCCCCCCCCCACCCCTCCCTTGGATCGATATATAATTTCGCTCTGTTACACAGTTACATTTGTCAAATACAATCGACTGAATACCAAATATAGGAATTAATTCAGTGAAAAACTAAGTTGATTTGTTTAATTAAATTGACAAGAAAAGAAAGCAAATCAATATAGAGTTGGTACAATGTCCTTTCTGATACTATTTTTCCTAAATAAAATATACAAGATGACTTTGTGTTAGGTATTGTATTGGTTCAAATAAATTATATAATAAAGGATATCAATTGTTAATTTAATTTTATCATACAAAAGAAAAATGGGTTCAAAAAAGGTAAAATTTACTCTGTACAGTCTGTACTTATCTTCTGTTTTACCTAGTTAATTGACTGAGTATGAAAACTGACGCGAATATATAATTGAAAATTTGACGATTATATCCATTTGGAAATTATATGGACATTTCACACAATTTTGAAAAAATATTACCGCTCCATTTTTTTTCTAATTTCTGAACGTGTAAGGTGCATATTTGACTTTATAGTTGAAGTCAATATAGATCGGACACAGAATCATAAATAGATATCGATGCAAACATTGACTGAAATGCGAAATTTGGGTAGAATAGGCATATATAATTAATAACATTATTCTTCATTTGCTTTATCATTACCATATTGTTTAAAGGTGGAATGGGACAACTGTCGATATTATTGTGGATAAAAGTTCATTATAATTTTTAAAAAAAGCCTTTACCTTTTCTGATTTTTCAAATTTCGCAATATTAAATCAAATTATGTTTTCAAAACATTTGGAAACGTAAATAGTCTTAAATCCCCAGCGGAATTAAAACTTGTGAATTACAGATTCGTAAAGAAACCTCTAACCTTCTGCGCTTCGCTGTTTATGAGATTTTTGGGAATAAAACTACTGGTAAAATTACACTGAAGTTATTGTTTATTTTAATGAATAGTACGTCAAAACATGGAGGTGTCCAATACCACCACAAAGTATCTCTACATTAAATAAATCACATTCTAAATATTTATCTAACATTCTTATTTTATCTTGTATTTTCAGTTGTTATTTTTCCTAAACTGTAAATGCTGTGTAATGCAAAAACATGAAAACCGTTCATAATTTTATCATTGAAAATAAATTAGGAACAGTTTCTCATGCAGTTATCCGTACAGAATTATTGGAGCCAATTGCTATTACATCAGCACAGACACAGCGTCGTGGGATGACGATTATGTAAGTTTATAGGGCCTTCTGTTGCTTTTCACGTAACTTGACTTTACTCAAAAAGTTGGAATTGACCTAGGTTCTTGTCTTGGTTATTTCTGAATTACATTTGTATTTTTTTATAAAAAGTCTAATGTAAGTTTGTTTTTTCCTTTTTAAGTTATGTTTTTAGATATATTACTAAATATTTGCTTGTCCTCTTATTTCACTTGAAGCTTTTGTTTTAGGTTAAATGTTTACACAGGGGTGGTTATTTGGCAAACTTAGAGACTTTTAATGAATTTATGATCCTACGCTCCTGGTTTAGTGTCCCAGGTCCCAGGTCTCTGAGTCGCCCACCTCTGTATGAGGCATCGCTTACGCACAATATACATGGCTTTAAGGTAACAAAGGTAAAATAGATGGAACAAGCATTACATAGCTAACTTGCAAGTATCAGGGCCTTCATTGCAGACACAAGATCGCCAAAAATGACAACTTATTTATAAACTCCCAATTCGGACGTATTGTGCCCGCATTCTGCACCTGGTTGTACAACATCATTTAGGAATACTACGCAGTGCCACAAGAATCACAGAGTTCATTCTGTTAGTTATCATTACCGCAATTCATTGTGCAGTATCTAGGTGTATATAAGTATCATAATGATCAATTTGTAATATTACCAATTCAAGGTGTCATAGCATGGCTATCTGGTTACATATTATGTAAAAAATTCATAACAAGATTTTTGAAGAAGAATTCATTAATACCAATTCAATTTGTCTATAGAAGAACATAATGATATAACTGTCGATGGTCAGAGAGGCCAATTACAGTAGTGCACATTACTCTTAATTTTCGGAACCATTGTAAATGAACGCTGATAAATATTATAGCGAAGTCTACTTTTGACTAAATACAAGTAAACTACAAGAAATTATTTGTCAATTTTGCTTACATATACTAGCGGAAAAAGAGACTGTGCATCATTTAATATATGAAAAACATTTAAAAATTACAAAGAACAAATTTTATTTTTTGTAATACACATGTATTCGTAACAACATCTGATAACACATTAATGTCAACGTCGAATAACGTCAATTTCAGCACACTCGAACATCACTGTTATTTGAAATGGAATTAACAAAATTAATAACGCGTGTGACCACCATTTGCGTTCACGCATGCTTGACAGCGACGCCTAATTGATGACACTTAAGTGTTCATAAATGCTTGAGGGATGTTGTTCCAGATGTTGGTTAAAGCCTGCTCTAAATCAACCAATGTCACTGGCTGATTTGGTAAACGGCGTAAACGTCTCTCCATTTCGACCCAGACGTGCTCGATCGGCGACAAATCGGTGGAAACAGCTGGCCAAGGCAAGACATCGGCATTCTGTTGAAGAAACAAGTTTCTGACTACACGTGGAACGTGTGGCCTTGCGTTGTCTTGCTGCAGAGTGATGTGATTTTGATGTCTCTGTATGAAGGGTATCTTGACGAGATTTGTCATTATTTCAATGATAAATTATTGTACGTATACATGTATGTTATTTACTGACATTTTCTTCAAGGCTTTTTATTTCAAAAAAGTGTGACACTTTTCAAATTACTCTGCAAATAACAAAAAACAAATTATGGGAAGTCATACAACTTAATTTACATGCATAGGACGTCAACAGTAATGTGAACATTTTTTGAAAGGTTTACATATATTTTGCATGGATTGGAAAATGACCATCACTTTAAATATTATTTGAAGTTACATATACACATTTTACACAAACAATACCATAAATGACCATGCTTGTAGATTCCTCATTTATGGAAAATCAGATGGAGACATGCATGCATTCATTTATTTATTATTATTTTGTTTTTTTAATACCAATAGTACAGAATCATATGTATAACCCAGGTGACAAGATTTCAAACAGTGTTATAATAGTAATATACTGAGTTATAAAAAACTAGTAATAAGAATTAATGTGCTTGAACGTCTTATATCAACTCCGCAGTGCAGATAAGGCTACACGTCGCTCTGATATGCTAATGAAGGGATAATGAGATATGACGTCATAATACATGCCCCGCATCTGTATTTCCATATATGGAAAATGCACCGAAAACGATAGTTTTGGCAAAATATACGGTTGATTTAATACTTCATGGGAAAACCTATAACAACGAATTACACATATGTGTATCTATAAATTTACAACAACGAGAATATACGAAGAATTTCGATATCACATCTGTCGTATGGGTGTGAATCTGCGTCCTGAAAGCGCTCATCAGACGATGTAAACACGTGTAGCTGGTGTTCCCGATGGTAACGATCTTTCGATGATTTATCAGGAATGTAGAATAGATATACAGTGTATTTGTAATAGACCAGATAACTAAGTAACTATTTTAATGTGTTTTTATACAGTGGATGAATTTCTTATCAACTTATTGTGTTGTTTCGTTCAAACCATGAGAAGAGACTGCATTGTTTACATTTATACTGTACAATGTACATGTAGAAGTTTATTGTCGGTCCGTTAAATTGTTACTCATTTTCTTCAGAAAGTTCAATCGACACGATCGAATCAGTTCATAGCATTTGTACAGACAATGCTATAGCTTTACACTATACTCAGTCTGACTACATGCAGTTGTTTGTATATGTAAACAAAGTGAGACTGTGAAAACAGCTGATCTGGTTTCCTGAAAATCAGTACAGTACATATTTTTTTCACTTTTACAATAGGTTCGGCTGCTTTATATTGAGTTTATAACTTAAATGTACGCTGCCCTTCTGAATTTGATGCTACATGTCAGATTTGGCCGAAACCTTGAATTTTATTCCGAAGTTTACGAAGAACGGATGACGTGCGAATATCACCATTACACTTAAGAGAGATGTCTTGTTTCTAAATTTTAATCTACATAGTATTTATGTTTCATGTAAAGAGTTTAATTGAAGCATATTTAGTAAATTCACGATACAACAACCAGGAAGGGATATCACCTATACATGTGTGTCACTTTTCCCTTATACGGTATCGTAATACATTAATTGGTGATAACTACAAGACGTCGAAATGTGCATCGTGTTAAAACTTTATTTGCGACTATGTAGATAAATCAAAAATTAAATTAAAATATAATGAGAAAACAAGCTTTATGACATGTTATTAAGAAACCATATTTCGATGATATTGCATTATTATTTTTACATCTGATATCATCTTATATCAATAAAAAATTTTTTGAGAGAAATGAAATACAAAAAATGAAAACCAATTAAATGTCAAATACATCATTACTTTAACACTGGTATTTTAATAATTACAATGTATAGCATGGTGTGAACAGATCGTATTTTTTTAACCGATCGTGCTATGACCGATGTATTCTTTAAAACATATATATATATATATATATATATATATATATATATATATATATATATATATATATATATATATATATATATATATATATATATATATATATATATATATATATAATATATATATATATATATATATATAATCAATAAGTCGATCACATTTATAGTCAATTAAAAAATATGTGTTCCATGATTTCTGAATTGCATTTGTAGGTTGAATTAAAACTATTTTTGTTTTGCTGTAAACATGTCGTCACAGACTTTCATAACAACATCTAAAATATGTCATGATATAAGGGAGAATATTGACGCTTTGCCAAAACGCCAGGTGTACTTATCTGTATTACATTTCATTTTAATGTGTATTTTAGTGGAGTAGTGTTACACATACATATGTCAGATTTTGAAATTACAAGTAGCATTGCATTTTTCATGTTTTCCTCTTGATTAACATTGGATGAAAATGTTGCGTGGATCATTTTTGTTGGTCACTTTGATTCTAGTGAGCAGTGATCAAATACAAGGTAAAATTATAAGAAAAAAAAGGGGCATTGTTGCGATTTTGATCATGATTATCTCTCCAATCCTAATGTTTACAATGCTGCAATAAGGCATTTTTAACAGGTAATCAAATTTGAGTGTCATTTGCTGGGTTCTAAGCAAATTTCATAGCTTACAATTATTTGCTTTGTAAACAAAGCTTTTGTTTACATTTTGAATTCCAGTTTTAGGCCTAAAATGGATGTGTTAAACGTTAAAATGAATAAGAAAACAGACTAATCAGCTTGAATAAGATTTTAAATGGTATATTAAACCTATGTAAATAAAGACAGAACACTAGCTTTGTTTATGACAAAGAATTTTGAGCCCTATATCCTGCTTATAACTCTACGACTGTCTCTCAAATTTCATTTGATCATTGGAAAAGCATTCCTAAAGCATTGTAAATAATCAAAACAGAAAAGTAGAATTTGACCAAAATCGCGTGTCCCTCTCCTGGATCGATATAGAATTTCGCTCTGTTACACAGTTACATTCGTCAAATCCAATCGATTTAATACCAAATATATTAATTACTTCAGTGAAAAACCTAGTAAATTTGTTTGATCAAATTGACAAGAAAAGAAAGCATCTTTAGTGACGTAATGTTCTTTTCTGGAAAAAAAGATCTGCTTCTGTTACAAATTGAATTACCAGAAACATTATATATTAACAAATGTACCACATAAAAACAAAAAAACACTGAAAAAATATCTTTACACTGCATTTACAATGTTCTATTTTTTTGCGTTTTGTACATAAACTTTAAATAAACTCATGAAACAAATCAATAAAAAGTCGGTACAGTGTCCTTTCTGATACTATATTTTCCTAAATAAAATATACAGGACTTTGTGTACTGTATTTTATTTGTTAAAATGGATTATTTCAGAAAGGATTTCAATGGTAAATTTTATTTTATCATACAAAAGAAATATACTGTAAAAATCAAGAAAAAATGTTCAAAATTTACTCTACCCAGTCTGTACTTATCTTCTGTTTTACCTGGTTAATTGACTGAATACGGAAACTGACGCGAACATGTAATTGAAAATTTTGACAATTCGAGCCATATGCCTTTGGAAATTATATGGACATTTCACACAATTTAAAAAAAAAAATCTCTCCATTTTTTCTGATTTTTGAACGTGTAAGGCGCGTATTTGACTTTATAGTTGAAGTCAATATTATATTTTGGACATACAATCATATATAGATATCGATTAATGATGCAATCATTGATTGGGGTAGAATAGCCATATAATTAATACTTAACATGGTTCTCTCGATTGCTTCATTTGCTTTATCATTTACATATTGCTTAAAGGTGGTATGGGACATATGTCGATATTAAAGCTGAACATTGCTCGTAAATAGGCACCGTCACACAAATACCTGGGGCTCGAAACATAAGCATGCTTAGATTTTGACTTAAGTAGGGTCATAAGAAGGATGGAATCTAAGGACCTAGATAAGTCCTGCTTAAGTATGTCTTATACCGTAACCTAAAGCAAACTTAGCAATGTCTCAGCAAGACTGCTTGTGGCGTAATATCGAGATGCCGTTAGAACTTGATAGAATAATATAGTGGACTTCTTTTTATCTATGTTCTACATCTTATCTCACCAATACGACAATTCACATACTATGAGTATAATTTCTTCATAATAACGATATACATTGTTACAGTAATGAAATTGGGCAATCGTCGTCTTTAAAATCATTGAGGGTTTTTTGTCTTCAAACGTATTTTTCTGCAATTTCTCAAGTTTTGCGAGTTTTACATATATGCTAGTAGTTACTTCTTGTAAATTGACAATTACGTGTTTACAACCTATTCAACAGCCCAGTTGGATACTATGTGGAAAATGTTACAGCTTATTACAACCACTGTTATAATTTTTGTCAGTTAAATCAAAACTTTTATATTGGTGAATATTAAGATATTTCTTTTGTGTAAATGTGTAATTAATGAACTGTTTAGACGTGTGTGCCTTATATAGGGATGGTAGTTACATCAGTTATGAAAAAGAAATATGGCGGACAGTGCCTATTTACGAGCGGTGTTCAGCTTAAATGTGGATAAAAGTTCATTATTATCAAAATACCTTCACCTTTTTTGATTTTTCAAATTTCACAATATTAAACCAAATTATGTTTTAAAAATATTTGGAAACGTAAAAAAATCTGAAATCCCCAGCGGAATTAAAACTTGTGAATTACAGATTCGTAAAGAAACCTCTAACCCTCTGGGCAACGCTGTTTATGAGAGTTTTTGGAATAAAACTACTGGTAAAATTACACTTTAAAAGTTATTGTTAATTTCAATGAATAGCGCGTCACAACATGGAGGTTACCAATACCACCACAAAGTCATTCTACATTAAAAAAAAAATCACACTCTAACTATTTATCTTACATTCTTATTTTATCTTGTATTTTCAGTTGTTATTTTTCCTTAACTATAAATGCTGTGTAATGCAAAAAAAAAATGAAAAACGTTCATAATTTTATCTTTGATAATAAATAAGGTAACAGTTCCACATGCAGTTATCCGTACAGAATTATTGGAGCCAATTGCTATTACATCAGCACTGACACAGCGACGTGGGATGACGCTTATGTAAGTTTATAGGGCCTTCTGTTGCTTTTCACGTAACTTGACTTTACTCAAAAAGGTGGAATTGACTTAAGTTCTTGTCTTGGTGATTTCTTGAATTATTCATTTATAAAAAGTCTGACGTGGATTTGTTTTTACTTTTTAAGTTGTGCTTAAGGTCAGACGACACATTCCTCGATTTCCGATAACTTTTTCTAGGAATCTGTTATTGATTTACTACCACTTTGACAAGCTTCCTTGCAAAAGATTAAGGTACCTTAAATACCAGACATATCTGCACGATACTAGAGTATGAAATTTCCTATAAAATCTTCTTGAAAATACACTCGAATTGCTGATTAAAATGTTTTGGGTATATACATTTATATTTGTACAATTTCATTCATTTTAAAATGATAATAAATAATTATATTTTATTATATTATCATGCCGTTGAAAATTTGAAGAATAGTTATCATTTTGCGAGGAATGTGTTGTCTGACCTTCAGAATATATCACCGAATATTTCATTATCCTCCTATTTAAATTGAAGCTTTTGTTTTAGGTTCATTGTTTACACAGAGGAGGGTATTTGGCAAACCTAGAGACTTTTAATGAATTTATGATCCTACGCTCCTGGCTTAGTGGTTTAAATAATGGTAATTATACAAATTGAAATGATTGATCTGAACATAGATTATAATGCATGTATAAGCTCAGATTAAGAGTCCCGGGTCTCTGAGTCGCCCACCTCTGTATGAGGCATTGCTTACGCACAATATACATGGCTTTAAGGTTACAAAAGTAAAATAGATGGAACAAGCATTACATGGCTAAATTGCAGTATCAGGGCCTTCATTGCAAACACAGCTAGGATCGCCAAATATGACAATTTCTTGATAACTTGTTTGTATATTTTCAAATTGGATTTTACTGTGCCCGAATTCCCTACCTGATTAATTAACATCATTCAAGACTTAGGTTGTTGTAATGCAGGTTTTGAGTCTTACGCCTGACTATGACGCATTGCTTACGAACAATATTAAAAGGTCATTTATAAAAGTAAACATGAGTTCATGGTTTAAAAGGTCATAAAGGTTATATAAAACATGCCATACATAACTCAGTATAGAGTACCAGAGCTATCGATGCAGACACAGAATCGCCAAATATGACAACTTATTTACGAACTCCCAATTTGGACATTTCTGTCCCCGTATTATGCACCTGGTTGTACAACATCATTTAGGAATACTACGCAATGGTACAAGAGTGACAGAGTTCATTCTGTTAGTTATCATTACCACAATTCATTGCGCAGTATCTAAGTATATATAAGTATCATAATGATCAATTTGTAATATTAACAATTCAAGGTCATAGCATGGCTATCTGGTTACATATTATGTAAAAAATTCATAACATGATTTTTGAAGAAAAAATCATTAATACCAATTTAATTTGTCTATAAAAGAACATAATTAAATAACTTTCGATGGTCAGAGAGGCCAACTATAGTAATGCACATTACTCTTAATTTTCGGAACCATCGTAAATGAACGCCGTTAAGTATTATTATGATAGTATTATAGCGAAGTGTCCACAAAATCTACTTTTGACTAAATACAAGTAAGCTACAAGGAATGATTTGTCAATTTTGCTTCCATACAATACGTCACCTTTCATTATTTCAATAACTTTGCAAAAATGTTTTAGGTCAATCCTATTCGATTGGAGGGCGTAAAAAGGATGGAGTTTGGGAATGGGTGAGGAATGGCCGCTTTTCCAAGATGTCCTATTTTGTGTTCAGTCCATCGGAACCAAATGGTTCAAAATCAAAACCGGAAAATTGCGCAGCAATTGCTTCTGATTTACATTATTATGTTTATGATTTCAGCTGCAATTCTGTAGTAAGGTATATTTGTGAAAAATGAAAAGTCAATATACTTTTTACTTTTTTAACTAATCCTTTTTTTATGTTGTGCATATCAGTCGAATAAATAATTACAATTACGTTATCGCCGACGTAATATTCTTTTAATGCAGCACTGGTAATGCTTACTACAGAAATATGAACAGAATAATTAAACTTGCATATGTTTCTGCTTTGTATAGAATTCATCATTTATTAGAATAAATACCAAAGAAAAGGGCTCAAGTTTAATATTTTTTTTACCTTTGCTTAACATTTACACATTCATTCTATAAAATTCATCGATGCAGCAGCACTTTTTAATAAATAAAAATACCCCTTAATTCATATTAAAGAAATTATCAATAATATATAATATTGATCTGTTAAGTGTGCCTTTCTAAAAAGCGCAATTAGATGCCAAACACACCGACCTTTTGCATTAACACACTAGATAAAAATAATATACGCTCTAAAAAATAATTGCGATCATGCCGGATCAAAACAAGCAAAAAATAGAATTTAATCGTTTAATAATTATTTAAAGATAGTTCTACTTTAATTTACGAAATGGATTTTTCCAATTTTAAGAATTGATTAACGTCCATGTACCTTGACATAAATCGCAACTAAAAAGTTTACAGTGATATAAAGACGTTGAACGTTTTAGAATGAGTTTTCAAACTTTATTCGTGAGTATGAACATGAGCAAAAAGTATTAAATAAGATAATAAATCGAGCTCTACAATATTTCATCAATAAACCAGATTACAATTTTATGGCATTATCACTCATACACCTGCTATCATGCAAATATACAAGTAAAAAATTAACAATCATTAACGCTTGATATCTTTACAGCAAAGATTGTACTGAAATTAACTACATGGTTTGTTTAACACAAGGGCTCTTATTATTACTAATTTACTGATGGAATTAAATGCCATCAGAAAGAAGCTGTGGACATGTTGAATTTTCACTGATTCTGGAGATTAAAAGAGAACTAAGTAGGTTAGTTGTTGAGCATATATGTACCCAAGAGAACAATCATACTCTTAACAAAAGCAATTTGAAATAGACACAATTTTATCAATGCTCAGACCTTCTTAAAAATAATTGGCATTCGACAAAAAATTATGAAATTTGACATAAGCTGAGAAAGTGTATTAAGTCTAAGACTCTTAAAATTCTACACAGTTGCATAATATGAACATAATCAAGTTTGAACCAACAATAAGTTTCGATGAATCGAAAAAACAAAATAATGCTGTCTTTGACAGTTTAAACCCCTGAAAAATGTAAATTACCGAGGAAAAGAAAATACAAATATCATTAGTGAGTAGATCTCCATGATAAACTCAAACTAGTTTCATCATCCGAGTAGCACTACATATAACACTTTTCTGACAAGTTCTTTTAGCCTATTTTTGTTAAAATCTTCATTAATATTTCACAATGCAAACAAATATGATAAAAATAATTTCGTGTTCTTGAATCAGGTATTGCTTTTTTTATCAATAAGTTGTGTAAAACATTACGTTAATACAAATTAAGTATGTTTGCATTTGAAAAATGTAAATTAAAATTATAATAAATTGTGTAAAACTATATACTATAAGTATTGCAAGATAATGTATCATATGTACAAATCTTAAAGCCCTTGTTTTACTATGACTGTGTTTGCATAGAATATATATATTGTTACCTAAACCATTTTACTGACTGTATTTATAACAAAAAAGGACTTCCCTAAACATATCGTCAGATAATTATATATAATATATCATTTAAGTTATTTTCCTCTTAGGTCAACAAACACTAACATGGCATAACACGTATTATATAACTACTGAATAGAGGAAAAATATGATATTCATTTAAATATTCAATCAGTCATATAAAAAAACAATGTATGACAATGATCATTGGTGAACAAGTGAAAGCAAACACAATCACAAAGTGAAAGTCCACAAACAGAAAGTGAAAATTTATGAACAGAGAAAATGAATGATCCAAAAGCATCAAAAACTCATATCAAAAGTTTTAGATGTGTACATTAATTGATTTTACAAATGTACATGATAAATGACTAAAACAATAATTGATTAAAGAATAAAGAAAGCACTGTTAAACACCATTCCCAAAAGCTAAGGATGATGGGTTAAATATGTCATTATGTTCCTTTACCAAAGGATTTTTCCCCTCATTGGAAAACATATGGTCGCAAGGAGATGACTTATATCTGGATTTTTTTTTCAATAAAAAGAAGATAGTTCTATCAAAATCAAGACGGGTCTTCAAACAAACACTTATGGTATGACAAGATTCGTACAGTGGGAAGTCAAAGTTAACAAATTAAGTATATGCCCCTTGAAGATGATTCTTCTAAGGACATTTTCTTAAATAATAACTAATAAATCATCACTTTTACCATTATTTGTGACAAAGAATCAAAATTAAACGTTAATCATGTTCAAATATATCATTTCTGGGTGAGATTCATTTGCTAAACAATTACAAAACTTGGTCGTTTATCTTCTTATGAAAAGCATTTTAAAACGCAAACAAAATAATTTGTTTTCCAAATTTTCTAACAAATAAAACAAAATTCACAACGCCAATTCATATAGATCAAAAGCAATACACTTGATTAAGACATGAAATAAAACGTCGATGTCATCAATTTCGGAGCCTTGCCTTAAAAAAGTTAAAAAATTTATTGATATTTATCTTTTGTCTCTGAATGCATGAGCCACTGTCAACATTTTGACCACTTGCTAAGCATCAAGATATTGATGATATTCAAAAAACGTAAGTGACATTAAGTAAAATTGAATACATGTATTTTGAACTGGGGCGTTAACTGTCCGTATTGGACAGTGAAAAATTAATTAGAGTTTATCTCCAATATTACTAAATGCGTTTGAAATAAATAATAGTTTTTATCTTATTTACGAGGGTTGTTCGGAAATTATTGAGACATTTTCTCTTATTCTTTTAGTAAAAAAGATAAACTCTTGAAATTTTACCAAAACGTAAATCAGGATAGAGTTTATCAATGTGAAAAGTTTCTTGTTCATGGCATGAATAGATAATTCCTAGTAAGCTGACCAACGTGCCTTCGTCCTGTAACCCGGCGCAACCGCAAACTTTTAACGCTTCTTATTGCTCCCGTGTTTTAAACACCTTACAAACGAACTGAAATAAGAATTATTCTTTATTTCTCATCTTTTGTTTTAATTTCCAGATGTCATCATTTACATTTTCTCTCATTCTTATTTTTTTAGAGAAAAAAATCCAGTTATTTTTACCCGAAAGTCTAATTACTGTGAATGTCTCCTGCAGTAATTTTTTTTTTTACATATTTTAGAACTGTTGACAACAGTTAGTGTGTCAAAAGTTGTTAATTAATCCCTTTGGCCTAATTCTAGTTAAACAATCAGTGAAAAAAATATGATGAACTGAAGTTCTATACCTTGTCTTGTCATCGTATAGTTTTTTACGCAATTGCGTGGCTTTGAAAGGTCTTCTTCTGAGATTTCCACCAGTTTAATGGTTTTCGTTGCGCCGCCTTGACATCAAAATTCAATGTAAAGTCGTTGTCAGATTTTTATTATTTGGTAAATATATGTGTACCATATCCGTATTTCAACTCAAACATCAGTGAAACTTAATCAACAGTTAGTCGCAAAGAATAGCAAAATGAACAAATTTAATTTGATTTCTTTTTTTCATTAACTGTATTTCTACGGACACTTATAAAGTAGATGTTTAAGTTGTTTAATCTCCGAGTTCATAGCTGCGCCGGGTACCCCGCCCACCGACTTGTTTATCTACTGTCGTAAACAAAATATTAAATTTTCTTTTAATATTACTTTGTTTTATTATTTGTTGGTGTTTCTTCAGTGTCTATGCCAATTTTCACCAAAATTCGTCACTTAGAAAAGAAAATAATCGATTTGTCTCAATAATTTCCGAACAACCCTCGTAGCTTAATAAAAATATTGTTGTCTTCACATACGTCAATTGAATACCACATTCAGTAAATAGCTTTAATGTTGCGTTTTATTATGGTGATGATTAAACAGAAGCACGTTCGCAATTATCAAATAGAAGCTCGGGAGAAAATATAGCTATTATTTGGATAAACTATCATATTCATACTGTGATGTCATCAGTGCCTTGTTCAGTAAAACGTAAAAGTGATTAGACAATCATAAAAACCTCTCTGATTTTGTACAATAACTATGCAGGGCATTTTCTAAACAGTACAGAAATAAACAAAATGATAACTTTGGTATATGGGTATTATTTGCACGTATTACTAGCATGAAAGCTGTATTACATTTCATTATAATGGTTGTTAAATTTGAGTAGTTTATATAGACATGAATATTATTGAGCTTTGTATTTAATGTGGTATTGTGTTTTACCTTTATTATTTCTTCATTAATTTTAGTTGAAAATGGGATTCACATTATTTCTTTTGGTGATTTTAATTCTTATTAGCAGTGGCCAGCTACAAGGTAAGATATTAGTGAAAACGGCATTTTATTCTTTCTTTAACTGTTATTAAACTAACTTATTTGACTTAAAGTGCTCCGCGAGTACACGTTTTTAACTAGGTTGGTTAATTTTTCTTAAAATATTTAAAACTATTTTAATAACTATCAACAATTTAAATTAACATTTTTATTGGACAAGTGAATTTGAGGTAGTTAAATGACTTTATTCTGATTGATGTTTATAGATAAAGAAAACCGGTTTGGGACGAAATTATAGCTCTTTTCGTAAAACTTTATAGAGCTGTTATTTTAATTAACTAAATTTCTTATATTAACAGTTGTATTAACCTTAAACTTAAAATATACTACTAAATGAATAAAGGATCAATAAATGGTACAAATACTTTTTATCCATCGGAAATTTCTTTTATATTCATGTTCTTTGCAATGCAAACTTTTTGTAGATTTCTTTTGAAACGTTAACACAATAAAAAGGACGTTTCTTTGACTTTTTCCATACCTGTAAAATAAATAGAATTTGGACGTATTTTCAATGTATCGCAAAAAGTAACAAAAGCACGAATGTTTAAATAAATCCTATTTGTATAAGCATTCTGTTGGCATTATAAAAATAAAGAAAATTGATGTTTTCAAACATTGTTCTAGAAAAACACTTCTTTTCATATTGATAAATTTAAGGTATCTAAGTCCCTTTACTAGCGTCGTATTGGACAGAAGGTTATACAATCTGAAATTTTTCATTTTTTAAAATAAATACTAATAAATCAGGTGACAGTTCTACATGCAGTTACCCGTACAGACAGATTGGATCTTATTGCTATTATTTCAGCACAAATACAGCATCTTGGGATGAAGCTTATGTGAGTTTATTTTGTTTCTTTAAAACCTAAATCTCAACAAATTAGCAGTTGATGTCTTAATTTTTTTTTAATGCTACCAATTAATGTGATGATTTTACGTATATGCTTATTTGACATATTGATGACTTTGATAAGTGTCAAGCAAACCGTCACATTGTCATTACATTTTAGTTATAATGAAGATTTGTTTCAGCTTAATTGTTTACATAAAGGAGGATATTTGGCAAACTTAGAGGCTTTCAATGAATACATGATCTTACGGTCTTGGCTTGCTGGTATGAATAATGGTGGGTTGACTTGCATATATATATATATATATATATAATATATATATATATATATATATATATATATATATATATATATATATATATATATATATATATATATATATATATCATCGTTTTTCATACATTCAAATGATATAAAGTTCATTTAAACTAACCAACACCTATATACATAAAAAACTAAAACGAGTTAAAATATTATTTCTACTTTCAAACGAAAATGTGTTCATATAATGAACGATTTCTTGTTTGAAATAAGGTATCTTAAAAAAGACTTTTTCCATTCATGTGCATGCACAAAATGATTTTTTTCAAAGCATCATACTTAACTTTGCATTTGTTCTCAATGTGTAAACAACAAAAAATTATTTAATTTAGTGTTTTGCTGGAGTAAATCAATTTTTTACTTCCGCTCAATGGAATCGGTGATTAAACGGTTTGTATTCTTTACATTGAAAACGGCAACTTAGGTCAGAAATAAGAAAACTGAATATTTAAAAATTAATATATTATATTAATTATTATAATACCTTTTAGATGATCGCAAAATCAGTACATTTGCATTGATTCCTCTTTGTTTAATAACGAATATTTAAATGGATGCTGACATAGTATTCATCAAAAATATAATTTGCTGAATTTAAGTACATTACAATTCATATTGTAACACTATTATAGGTCACCATTATTCAATTGGAGGACGTGATATTATGGAAGGAGATTGGAGATGGGTTAAAAATGGTACATTTACGAAGATGTCTTATTTTGCATTTGGACCAACGGAACCCACTGTTTCAAAATCCCAAAAATGTCTTTGGCTTTATGCTGGTTACAATTATAATGTCATTGATGTAAGCTGTAGTTCTAAAGCCAGGTATATTTGTGAAAAATAAACGAATAATTTCGTCAATTTTTTTTTTATCACTGTGCATGATATTTGTAAATAATTTACATTTTGTATACATCATCTCCAGTAAAAGAAGGAATTTTTTAAAAAAGATTTGGCCCCTTTGACTGGGGTTCATTGAATTACGTAATTTCCTGATTCTCCGATAGATGCTGCGTCATATTTTAATAAAGAATGGTCTTCGGTTGTTGTTTTTAAAAAGATTAAATTTATTCAGAATTTCACGATTCACGCATGAGACGCAACGCCAAACGATAAAAAAAAATGTCATTTTAGCACTGAGAGATAGGCACGTCTCTTAATATTTATTCTGCTATGTATTTAAAAGTACGTATGTTCTGTGCATAAAGTTCAGTTGTAGACTTTATAATATATCTTTGATATAACCACACGGAGGAGCGATTAATCGAAACTAAAATAGTTCACAGTGATATAAAAAGACATCGAACGTTTTATCATCGATTTTTAAACTTTATTTGTGAGTATGAACATGAGCAAAGATATTAAATAAAATAATAAAACGAGCTCAACAATATATCATCAATAAACCAAATTACAATTTTATCGCATTATCACTCATACACCTGCTATCATGCAAATATACGAGTCAAAAATTAACAATCATTAACGCTTGATATCTTTACAGCAAAGATTGTACTGAAATTAACTACATGGTTTGTTTAACCCAAGGGCTCTTATTATTACTAATTTACTGATGGAATTAAATGCCATTAGAAAGAAGCTGTGGACATGTTGAATTCTCACTGATTCTGGAGATTAAAAGAGAACTAAGTAGGTTAGTTGTTGAGCATATATGTACCCAAGAGAACAATCATACTCTTAACAAAAGCAATTTGAAATAAACACAATTTTATCAATGCTCAGACCCTCTTAAAAATAATTGGCATTCGACAAAAAATTATGAAATTTGACAAAAGCTGAGAAAGTGTATTAAGTCTAGGACTCTTAAAATTCTACACAGTTGCATAATATGAACATAATCAAGTTTGAACCAACAATAAGTTTCGATGAATCAAAAAACAAAATAATGCTGTCTTTGACAGTTTAAACCCCTGAAAAATGTAAATTACCAAGGAAAAGAAAATACAAATATCATTAGTGAGTAGATCTCCATGATAAACTCAAACTTGATTCATCATCCGAGTAGCACTACATATAACACTTTTCTGACAAGTTCTTTTAGCCTATTTTTTGTTAAAATCTTTATTAATATTTCACAATGCAAACGAATATGATAAAAATAATTTCATGTTCTTGTATCAGGTATTGCTTCTTTTATCAATAAATTGTGTAAAACATTATGTTAATACAGATTAAGTATGTTTGCATTTGAAAAATGTACATTAAAATTAAAATAAATTGTGTAAAACTCTATACTATAAGTATTGCAAGATAATGTATCATATGTACAAATCGTAAAGCCCTTGTTTTACTATGACTGTGTTTGCATAGAATATATATATTGTTACCTAAATCAATTAACTGACTGTATTTATGACAAAAGAGACTTTAAAATATTTTCCCTAAACATATAGTCACATAATTATATATAATATATCATTTAACTTATTTTCCTGTTTGGTCAACAAACACTAACATGGCATAACACGTATTATATTACTACTGAATAGAGAAAAAATATGATATTCATTTAAATATTCAATCAGTCATATAAAAAAAAAACAATGTATGACAATGATCATTGGTGAACAAGTGAAAGCAAACACAATCACAAAGTGAAAGTCCACAAACAGAAAGTGAAAATTCATGAACAGAGAAAAATGAATGACCCAAAAGCACCAAAAACTCATTTCAAAAGTTTGAGATGTGTACATTGATTGATTTACAAATGTACATGATAAATGACTAAAAAAAAATAATTGATTAAAGAATAAAGAAAACACTGTTAAACACCATTCCCAAAAGCTAAGGATGATGGGTTAAATATGTCATAATGTTCCTTTACCAAAGGATTTTCCCCTCATTGGAAAACATATGGTTGCAAAGAGATGACTTATATCTGGGTTTTTTTTCAATAAAAAGAAGATAGTTCTATCAAAATCAAGACGGGTCTTCTAGCAAACACTTATGGTATGAACAGATTCCTACAGCTAGTGATAAGTATAATCTTCCTGACCTTGGTACAGAATTTTACAATGCAGTTGTGAAGGGAAACTGCGATTATAGTCAATTCATTCTTCTTTTAACGACAAGACATCATCGATTTTCCATAATTATTTTACTTAGAACTGTTACAAATTGAAACTCGGGAGAAGATTTTTTTAATTTAATATAGAAAATGATGGCCACATGAGTTGACCCCTTCTAAATTCAAAAGTTATCCTTACATGTTTTATATGTAAAGAATAACATATTTTGATTTTTTTTATTAGCACTTATTTCTGTCTAGTGATCTGATGAGTAGATTGAAATCTTAAGTGAAAAATTTGTTCCAAGTTATACACCAAGTGAACATTCTTTCATCTACCTACAGCCTTAATTTACATTACCAATTTCATTCAGTATTTTGTTTTACAATTAGAAGTATTTTCTAAATAGTGTCCTTCCTTTCCTTAAACATGTTAAAGGTCACTACATTATAAATAAAAGATCCTATATACGGTAATAAAAATACCACATTCTATCTATATAAAAGATCATCTATCGAAGTACTGTTTACTGTTAAACTTTCACTAAAGGAATTCACAAAAGATCCATGTGAAAAAAAATTCTTGTATGGATTCGTCTATAAGCTGACTGGCAACATCATTCATTTTTTGTCAAAAAATATACTGGGAATAATAGTTATGCTTATTTTTTCATTTTGCATTTTTGTAAAGACAAAAAAAAAACAAATTATAAAAGAAAACTAAATACTTTCACAATTATAGTATCTGTAAGACAATTCTGGTAGTAAAACAGTCAGTTTACAGGCTACAGACTGATGTTGATATTACACAATGTAAAATAGATGTCAATCAAAGATATTTATAAAGGTTAATTTTTCCTTAAGTTTGTATATAGATATCTAATTTTTTTTGCTAAATCGAAATTGATTATCAAAAAACTGCCATAACTAAATCACTAACAATTTTAGAATACACCGTGAAAGAAAATATTTAAAACATTTACCGTTAATGTCTGTGAAATGTTTTAATAATATCTAATTATATTCAAAAAATGAGACTTAAATTTATAAAGACTTATGAGTAAATGCTTTGCTATCATGTGGAACAAACGGATGCATTCTACTGGTTAATAAAGCATACTGTAGAAGCAAAAATATTTGTCATGGATTTAATTTCGTTAATATCGTTAGGCAGCAGTAATAATCAACGAAATTAAATCCTGGACAAATTTCAAACCTAAGTATTAACAAATATAAAGTTGATATGCGATACATTTTAGGGATTACAATAAGATGAAATTAAATGTTAACGAAATTGTTTTTTGTTTAAAAACACCTTAATTTTAACCCAACGATAATATGTGCTTCTACAGTAGTTCATATAATACAATAAATTAATAATGCCATAAGAAATTTTAATAAATTCAACAGGACAAACTATTCTCTTTTATAAAAATGATAAATAATGCTTTAGGAATCATCATATATCCTGAACAAAATAGCTCTAATGTGAAAAAAAAACATATTATTCAAAATGTGAACATGTTGGCACTATCGAAGTAGTTTGCTGTGGTGAGACATCACATACACAAACACACACACACGTATACACACACACAAATTACATGATTCAAAACGGAGGATAAAACATTGATAAATTAATGATCACACAGCGTTCAGCATTCTCAATACTGCGGAATGATTACATGTATCAGGAGAATTTGTTGTGGTTTACAGTTGGAATTTGATGTTAAACCTCACCCATAAATCTATGTGTACCTTCCCATTTAAAATTAATATTTGTCATTTTTTTCCACTATTCATGCTGGTATTTCACAGAAACCAAGTCCCCATAAACCTATAAAAACATTCCAATCAAAAAAATATAGCCTGAATGAATTAATATGATTCTAAAATACTGTAGTTTCATTGTTATTTGATAAGCACCAGTTTTACCTGGATTTCATTAATTGTAAAAAAAAATCAATGAAATCGAGTGTTCATCAAAATAAAAAAATAACATTTATTTGCATTTGCAAAGGCAATACCTCTTGAAACTGTGTGTCTTTTGAAATCCATGAAAAGTTGGTGCTTTCGATATGAAACCACTGTGTATCTATAATGTAAATGCAAAAATAAACATCCTTTGGCATCCCATCCCTAAAACATGCGTTCAGTCAAAAAATTAAAGTTTCCTATGGCATCCAATTCCCCAAGTCTTGCGCCATCTTCTTCTCCCCTTCTTCCTTCTGATGATGTTGATGACTGGGCATCTGAAAGCAGTCCACTGGGAAAGCACTGACCGTCTTATTGAACAAACTGATGCTGAATTCTAGACAGCCCACCACCAAAAACTTGTGATCCTCCAAAACAGTGACTTTGGACGTCGTGTTTAGGAAGTTCACGCAGATATCTGCAACTTTGGAATGAGAGCCGAGGCAGATCTTTGGAGCTGGTTCAACTGGGTGGAAAAATAAAAAAACATATGAGGCCTAAGAAAAAAAAGTGTTTGTTTCCGCTTTCCCGACCGATCCTAGCTTTTACCCCCCGACTCAAAACTTTTTTTTAAGGATTTTTGATGGAAAATCGTTTATTTTAGTTTTTATCCAATTTGGAAAAAAAATTACTCATTTGTCACAAAAACGCTTGAAGCAGTTACTCTTCTCAAATCAATGTAACTCAAACGTTTCGTTTCAAAATGGCTGTATGTTTCCATGTGTTGTAGATTTTAATAATGCTCTCATCGTTGGCAAAGGAAGTAACTGATATATATTATCATTTTTGTGTTTTCTTAAGACCAGCTTAATAGTCAGGAATGATATTAAAGGTATTTCTCATTTTATACCATTCAGCAGTGTCAGTATCTAACCGGCATGTATGGATACTGCAATATTAAAGGGAAAAAAAAAATTTGAAAAAAAAAAAAAATTCCGACCGACCGACCCTACTTTTTTTCAGCATGAAAGCGGTAACAAACCATTTTTTTTGTTAGGCCTGATTATATTTGATATTTATATCCCGTTGGATTTTCTTTTAGACTGATTCAATTTGCTCGTCTTTCCCCTCATTTCTATCTTTCTTAATTGTATGCCTAAAACACCATGTTGTCAAAACATCATATTTACATTTGCATTTAAACCTACAGAATAGTGAAAACATTCAGTTCTGTGTAAACTTTTTAAAGACGTCGCAATGACTACCGCACGACTTATTGCTTGACCGGTATATTATTGTGAACATCAAAAACCCAGTTATTTTAAAAATTATGAGCAGTTTGCCTTTTTCAAACATAAATATAAGTAAAAAACAGCAATGTTAAAGAGTTCACCAGGATACAAACTTGGTTGGTACGAGAGCAAATCTACCGAGAAGCCCCTCTGGCTTCACAGGATTTGATTGTGTGACCAACTAAGTTCATATCTCGGGGAACTTTTTAACTTGCTGTTTATTTCTTAAATGAACTATGCTAATATATGTACAGCTTATAAACATAAAAAAAATCTTATAAGTGTTTAAGTATTCTAAACATATTAGAATTTTTTGTGTATTCCATTAACATGATTTATTAAGCATTTTTGGCACTTTCCAAAAATTCAAGTCCATTGCCAAATGTAATGAATATACGGTACATCAATATGGTTTCAGAAATGTACGAAATCAGTAACTTGATGACAAATTAATTTTTGCTGAATACCTTTCATGTAACATAAAACATATTTTACAGTATCTTCTTTCAGGTAAATATTGTCCATTTCTTATTTCATATTCTTTTAACACAACAATATAGTCCAATACATTGAAATTAAAACTAGAGCCTATACTTGAAAGACTCCAGAAACTGTTCAAAGTACACTTACCTGCTATTTGTTTCTGATATACAGTTCTATTGTCCATGGAAAACTTGAAATTGAGCTCCTGCAACGAGAAAATGCATATGATTAGCAACTTTATCAGGAATTGTGTACTATATCTTTTATTTACGTGTTGCTAATTACCTACTAGTACTCAGGAAACATTGTTGTGAACTACTCTTCGTGTAGTGCAAAGATTTATCCAACCACCATTCAAAACGTAATGTAACAAATCCCAAAACAAAATATTGAGTTTGACCATCTGAGGACTTCTTAAAAATGTCACCATAAAATTAGAAAATTGAAAGCTTTATGAATTACACATTGTACATAAAGTGGTTTCATCAATATTCGTTGAATACCAATTTTCGTGGATTTCGTTGTTAAGTTGATCCACGAAAATAAATGTTCATTGAAGTTCAATATCAACTAACATTTTGTATTCAATTTGATAGAATTATTGGCCATGAAATTACGTATCCTTGAAACTGTGGTTTTCAGAAAATCCACGAAAATTGATACCCACGAAAATTAATGAAACCACAGTATTAAGTTAAGAAGATGATCAAGACGTCGCATCAGTACCTGAGATTTGGACATGAAGGTAACATTGGCACATGCAGTGAGGTTGACTTGGATCCTCTTATGAGTGACCCTAGAACAGCACATGCATTCATAGTCTTTGCAATCACAGAAGCCTACTGGATTTTCCATCACGACCTTTCGCAAGGCAACCGTCAAATTACCCTCGGTCAAATTACTCTTAACGTGGACAAGTTTCGGATAATTCACATCTATCTTCTCTTGCTTACTCAGGTGATCTGTGTCTTTCATCACTTGACTTAGGTCGTCTAGAGTCAGTTTCAATTTCCAGACATCGGGTACAAAGACGTACCTCAGAGGGTTCGAAGACTTGATCACCCCTAGCTGGGAGAGTTTCTCTATGGTTTTGTTCTTCATTTTCTCACCCAAGTCCAGTGTCTTATTTTTCAGCTTCTCTCCAATTTTTAACATTGTATCTAAATGACCCTCTCCCTTAGGCTGTGCCTTTTTGCTGACATTTTTCTCATCTTGGATTTTGGAGTTGCTTTTCTTTAATGGAGCTGCAGTCAAAGAGGCCATTGAGTTCCTTCCATCACTTTTATCAGTCTTTTTAGCATCAAGTTTTGACGAGTCTTTCTGCTGTTGCTGTGGAGAATCTTTTTTACCATCAGATGGTTGAACATCTTCCTTTCTTTCAGGGGGTTTAGCATCTTCCTTTCTTTGAACATCTTTAGACTTAGCATTATCCTTCCTCGTTAGCGGTTGAACATCTTCATTTCGAGGTGGAGGCTGCAGCACCCCGCTTTCCTTTGCTTCATGTTTCACATCAGTGGCCTTCCTAACCGTGTCTTGAACACTGATATGGTTGGTTTGGAATGATATTGCATGTTTACTACTTTGATCATGTACTACTTGATCTATAAAAAAGAGAAAAAAATAAAATTATAGTATGGCAAAAGAGAGAGATAAGATTCAGAGGCACTGGCACGCTGTGTCAAATTTTGCTGCATTATGATTTTGATTTTGAAAAGTTTCTCAATTTCAAATTAATTATATAAAAAAGGTTTTTCCCCTATTTGAATTTTGCAATAAAATTTAAAAAAAACTTTCCTGCCATGCAACAGTTTTAAACAAATAATTTACAGTAAAATTAGCTTTGAACTCTAATTTTGGCAGCCACTCTATTCTAAATATATAGCGGTAATGATAATGATGATGAAAAATGGCCGATCCTATTGATGAAAAAAAACCCACATTTGTTGAGCTACTTTACTTTCAATAAAACTTCTCAAGTTTTCTGTTTACATTCAGTTCTCTATCTTGTTTTAATATAATTCTTATTAATAGGTTGTATTCATTCAGTGTACTTAATTTTAATCTTATCATTTTTAAGGATGGCAGTAGATTAAGCTGTCAACAGAAAACTTGAACAGATATCTTCAGATTTACTGTAAAAAGTTTTTTTGTTCATGCCCACTGATTAACTGCTTAATATATTCCCATTGATAAGGCTTTCACACCCCATGCAAATAAAAGTAGTTAACATTATTTCTAGTTTGCAGTTAATCTACAATTAAAAACAATATTCATGATAATTACATGTAACTTTATTCACGAAGCTCCTTAAAGATGGCTGACATCATATTATTAAGAAATGAACTCAATGTCTACCCAAGTTATATGAGTATAACCTGGGTTGGAGTTCTACGAGTATAACTTGGATAGATATTGAGTTCATTTCTTATAATTTAATTTTCTGTAATTTAGTGTACAAATTGAGTGCGTTTTACCTTTAAATATGATATTAATCTGTTCAAAACTCAAACGTCAAGCGAATAAGTAAGTTTTTGCCGTTGATGCATTGTGAGGTGTCTTGTGACATGCAAATCAGGTTATACAAATTTAAGTAAATCTAATGTTCGTTACAAACAGAATTAAATCATTTGTGCATGCATCTTCTATTCCAGATTGTTTCTGACTCAAACAATCTTTATTATGGAGAACTGAAGAAAAATCCTTGACAAAATGAAGATGCTTTATTTTTTTTTCAATATTTTTATCATATTAATTCAATAGAGCAGACCTTTTATCATGAACCCAAAAATGATAAATGGTTTAACTTGAAGTAATATATATCGCATAGCCCCCTAACTCCGTCACTACCCTAACTCCGTCACTTTCGGGAAACTCCTCGCCGTTTGAAATCAAGTGCGATCATTTTTTGCATGTCAATAATCTTCAATCAAATGTCAACAATTTACAACGGTTAAATTTAAGAATGTGTATAAACATAACAAAATTACACCTTGCACATTTTATGCAACAATAATTGCGTGAAATCAGCTAACATCTTTTCACGGATGCACTAAAATAACGATATTTCTAACACGCGGGCCTATTTGATTACTTACCGTGGTCAGTCATTTTAAGAGAGGTCCCGATGAAACATTTCACATGTAATTTATATTTTATTAAGGACATTAATACATTTTTTTAGTCCGCAATATCTTTTGTGCACTACACTTGATGATATAACGTCAAATCGCTCATGCCGTAATTTTTTAATTATACAGGGTTACAGATATATACGGTATGTCGGTATTTGGAATATGCTACATTTATTAAAAATGTAATTAATAAATAAAATAATCATTAATATATTCATAGTTGATATGATATATTTCAAATATATAAAGACAGAAATCAAACGGCATCCATACATTCTGAGAGGTCATTGTGATTTTTGTTACAAGGGCCCATTTTTTTTATTCTGGCGATCATTTCACTTTGATGAAATGATATACAATTTAAATTGTATACACCGATTTTACTTATAATAACTTGGCCTAGATACAAGTTGAGTTTAAACTAAATTGTTAACGTGTCTTCATTCCCTGGCGTATCATAGATCATGTGGGTGATGGAGTTAGGTTCATAAGTTATGATAGCACGTGTGATAAACGTCGTATTCAGAGAGCTTATTTGAATAATAATAAAAATATTTTTGCTAATAATTTTCTAAATTATAACGTTTCAGATTATATTTAATGATTGCAGACGATAAAAACTGCAAAAAAATAATTTACAGAGAAACGCGGAATGTTTTCTGCTTATGGTGACGGAGTTTGGGTACTCGGGGATACAGAATGTTTTGATTATCAAAAATGCATATTCATGAGCTACATGTACAATGTATGTCAGTACATGTATGTGTTAGAGTGCAATATCATCTAATGTCCATAAAATGCAGTAACATTTCTAGTAGACCTTAAATTGTTATCACAAGTACACTTCCACATAAACCTGGCAGATGGGGACATCCCAACGCCCACGAACGCACTCCGTTACACTGTGGTCTAGGACACGAATCACAGAGGAAATTCCGGTAAACATGTAAACACAGGAATATATAAAAAGAAAACATTTACCTGATGAAAAATAAAATATGTGATAAAGCAACCAGCACGTTGTTGCACACAATAAAAAGAATAATATATGCTTGCGTCTGTACATTAGGCGAAAGAAGCCCATATTTCCCTCAATCCATGTTTACGTCATCCTAGTTCTCTTTTGTGAGAACCAGTTTGGGCTGTATGTAGTTTTGGGTTCAATCGAATGGATAAAATATTTCCGGAATCCACCCATAGATTCATGACTGTGCATGCACGGATCTAGCTTACCTTGGTGGAGGGAGGGGAGGGGATCCGGACCTTCCCTGGAAAATTCAAATTTAGAAAAATTACCGAAAATATGCTTCGGAACTGGGTGTTGCTAAAACTCGGAACGGAAAACGGAACGGAAAGGAAAACGGAAAATATCATGTCACGTTTATCGCTTTAAAAGGGTATAGACTGGCCAAGAACGATTTACTTTGTATCATTTATCTATATCTAATGAATGATTATCAACATGTGGTTGTTTAATTGATATTCTTATGAATGTCTATAAAATATAGCATTGTATTCATTTGGCTTTAATTGGGTACGAAACGAAAAAAAATCAAATTTATATGAATTGTGAAACATTAACATGATTGAACGAGCAAAATAGCTACAACTTTTTACTTATTTTTCATATATGGTATTGCTGGCATATCAGCGTAACGTACGCAGTTAGTGAAAGAGTTTAAAGAGTATTTTTATATTCATAATACTTACATCAACATTGAATTTTCGGTGCTTTATACGATTTTAAATCATACAGACGATACAGTATCATTGAGATGAAAAAAAAAAAACCCGAACGACTGACGACATTTAAAATACATTAAACATTAAAATGCCCGGTACATAGTGAAACTATTATTTTTAGCAATGTAATTTTGTTTACGTTTGTAATTCTTGGCAGTTGTTTATTCCTGCAGCTATATACATATGATCAGAATAGAGAGCTCTAGACATTGCCTGGTTTGATTTTCCTATTATAAATTGGGACTATAGTTTGTCAATCCCATAATATTCATGCAGCACATTTGGACGATTTTAAAAAAAATACAAATACCTGTAAAAGATGCAATTGAAATAGATTAAACGGGAAATATCCAACAAAACTTCATTGACACATTATCATTTTTTAATCGGAAAAATCACAGGATCGAAAACAGATTTCTTACGGAGATTTATAATGGCAAATGTTGACATGTTTTCTCCAGTTGTAAGTTACTCAGAAGACCTTGCACAGTTTTTCAAGTTATCAACCGGGTCCGTTGAAATTCAAAACACCGTACACTTCTTTATTTTCAGCCGTGTATTGAAATCAGCTGATAAGCCAGAAGAGGACGTTTTTAATCAAGAATAATGAGAATTGTGAATGCTTCTGAAAGGGAATCGCTTGAACCCCGAGGTATATATGAATATCGAGTGAAATAATTATTCTTGAATAAATAATCTTATATTGCTTATCTTTCAAAAAAATTAAAAAATTACATTAAGTATATCGTTTTTAGCATGATTAACAACTTTATGAAGTAAAAAACATTAGATAAGATTTCCCGTTTACCGTTCCGTTCCCCTTTCCGTTCCGTTTTCCGTTCCGCGTTTTAGCAACACCCTTCGGAACTAACCCGACAAACTTTAATAACCCCCCCCCCCCCCCCCACACACACACACACACCACACTGGAAAAATGTTCTGGATACGCACATGCTTGTGTACACGTACACTTTTTTGCATTTGCTTTTAAATTTTACAATTTCTTTTGCTATTCAGTCTTCTTTCTTTCAACTCTGAAAAACCTTATCATTTTTCTGAAATTGTATACAGTACGAGTTCTGACAAATTATGATATTAATATGATAACTGTTTTTACGGACAAAGTCAATAGAACAGACTTGTCTGTTTGGATAATATAAATGTACTACCTTGTTTGTATATATATATAAACACTGTATGACTTTGTATAATTGTCCTTCTTCCTTTGTCTAGAAAATATGATATACAGTGTATATCAAATTATCATTGTCCACTGCCAGTATGTCGATATTCAGTTTCTTCACGGTTATTCAATAAGGTGAAATACATGAAGAGTTTTATTGATTTAGTTCCTTAAGAAACTTTATTTATGGTTACATTGGAATTAATGATAAAACTGGCTTGGCCCATATGGAGAAAATGCCTAATTTTGATGAATCATTTGCTGACACCATGTTTAGTACAAACAAAGACAATTAATTAATCTGGTTGCTATACATGATTTCTTGCAATCCTACGTTTACATGTATTGTACTCTGTGCATTATACTATTACAATAGTATATCATATATCATAAATAAATATCAAATTGGTTATGTAAGTGTGAACGTTTCCTTTAGTCTTAAAATAACTCAAAATGCATGATGACGTTTTTATTTGTGCTCTGACGCATGAACAGGCTAAGTGTAATAATTCACATGAAATTGAACATTACAGATTTTCAATGCAATCATAATAAATTACACTGAATGTAAATATTTATTAATACATAGTATGAAATATTTAATTATGTTCTGCACCCCTGATATGAACAAAGTTTACTTTACTGTCAACAAATCATCAAATTCATGGAAATAGTCTCGTTCAATCTCTATCACCCAGTTTGGTGTCTATCTGAGAAATTTTATTTTCTTTACATTGCTGTTCAAATATTCTGATACAAACAGATTGTTATTGTTGTCCACACATAAACCAGAGGGATACTCCAGATTACAGTTATCAATGTAACGGAGAAACTGTCCATTCTGATCCAGGATGTGAATACAATGGTTGTCACCGTCTGTTGTCAGGATACGACTCTGACTGTCTGTTGTGATACCACAGGGTTTAAATGGTTTGTTCTTGGTAACTGAGGGATGACCGATGTATCTCCATCTGAGTTTCCCGTCCTCATTAACCACTACAAGTGCTCTAGCCTCATTGTCAGCTACACAGATGTCATGGTTTCTGTTTTCAGTGATGTATTTAAAAGAACTATTCCCTGAGTACAGAGGTTTACCTTCATCATCAAACTGAATTGTTTGTTTCTTTGTAGATCCCAAGTAACGGACAACTTTGGATTGAGTTTTATCACCACTGTACATGGTAACCAGGAGATCACCATTAGAGGTGACACACAGTTTACTAGGCTTCCATCCCTGTAATCTGATCAACTCTTCTGTCTGTCCATTATTTACTTTATTCACTGTTCCTGATTTCCCGTCACTAAAAAGTAAATTCCCATCCCTGTCTACAGCTATATCATTGGGTCCTTGTTCTGATTTGTTGCTTACTGTATGAAGCAATTCACCTTTAATGTTAAAGCATTTGATATCCTTTGTCGATCCAAATGTCCAAACGCAATCTTCATTTAGATAGATATTAAAAACCTTTTTATAACCTGTCTGTATTGTGGCAACAAGTTCCGGTTCATCCAGTAGTGTTTTGACTGAAGTGTTGGGTTGGTTTAGTGACAAGACATTCTCTTCTGTAGCAGTAGACAAAGGAGTGATCTGTCCAAACAAATTATACAACTTTTGATGGTCTAATGGTTTGGGAATGAATGTTGGCAGTGTAATCTTCACTTTGGGTGGCAACTTGCTGAACTCTCTGATCTTTGAGCTGTATTCAATGGTAGGAGATACTTCAGTGGATTTCTTGAGTTCTTCTATGGCTAGTAATGTTTGTTTTATGAGAGTCTGTATCTGTTTGATTTCATCCAAGTGTTTCTGTAAAATGTCTCTGTGTTTTACTTTTATCTCATTGATTTCAGTTTTCATTTTATTGACAACGATGTCGATTTCTCTGTGCCATTGCTCTCCTTGTTTGGACATTGCTGTCGTAAGTTTCTCATATCCTCCATTCAGGCTGGCAAGCTGATTTTCCAAGTCCAGTGCAATTTCTTCGTATGTAGGAGAGATAAGATTTTCTATCTTATTTGCCTCGTCCGCAATAGCATTTTTCTTTGTCGTGTAAACTTCTGAAACTTCTACAAAAATATGTCCTTTATGTGTTTCTGATGCAGTACAAGAAGAACAAACAAATATGTCGTTGCAATTCTTGCACTGCAAGTCACAGTTTTTGCGTGAATGTGTCACACATTTTGGGTAAATCAGAGTTGATCTTCGCTCCTTAAAAGGGACTATTTTATGTTTGTCATATCCATCTGAGATGTGATCTACTACACAGGGCTTGCAGAGGTTGACATGACAAAAGTCACAGTAGCTGTGTAAAATGGCGGTCTCACAAAGCTCACATCGGTGCACATCCTGGGCACTAGAATGAGGATCCATCGTTTTTCTAAAAATATTATGAAAAAATTAAGCGAAAAATTAAATACACTGTTTGTCTTTAATCCAAAAGAAAATGTAGTTATTAATTGTTAATATATTAAGAGCCAACGTGAAAACCGTATGTTGCAGCCCTGCTTTTATCAAGGGTTTACAATAACCAAATAGAATGATCAATTTAAGCATAAAATATATTTGTTGAAGGGCAATTCATACAGAAAATTAAAACGAAAGTACTTAGTTGAAAGGTAATAATTAACTATAAAAAAAAGTTACATTAACATGTAGGTTTCTTAATTTTCGTGTTATAAATAAAGTCAATTAGGCTATAAGGGGCACAAACCTTGTTTGTAATAAATCAATTTATAGCTTTTCGTCGAATCGGACATCAAACATATTGCAGACGTACAAACATGGCCGAGCTTGCTTGTATGGAATGTGGTCACCTGACATCAAGAATGGAAAAAATTAGAGTTATTCCCCGTGTATCATAATTCTGTATCACCCCCCCCCCCCCCTTTCTTTACTAATCAGTTACGCAATCGCAACTTCTCAACTTCTCGGGCCTTTCCGGCAAGCTGTTTTTCCGAGCTTGCCGGAAAGGCCCGAGAAGTTGCGATTGAATAGTTACGATGACTTAATTTCAAACGAAGTATATGTACATGTAGGAGTTTTGACAGATATTGTATACAGTAATCATGGTAATAAACCAATGCAGCGTTTTATGCATGAATCTCATTATGCCAGTGGCTGATGAATTGGCTATAGTTACTATATATGTACACACGTGTATGATATGGTACTCAAGTTCTCGGTACCAAAAAAAAAAATTACCCACCATTGTTCTATATGAGTGTTATAAATCAACTGTCTATCTGGTTTCATAAAAACACGTGGTACATGCACTTTTTTTTCAAGTTAAGTGGGAAGGTGAGCATAAAAGGGCTTGAGAAAAGATAGCCCCCAAGGTACCCACGTTTTTACCAATGGTTTTTTTTTTACACAAGCCCCTGTACATGCGCTCTGCATGTATAATTATAATGTCTGTACAAATGTACCCCTAACATCTCAACTTTTCGACTTCGGTTCGAGATGCACAAGCATTTCTAAACATACATTTAATTCTGCTATTCGTGTGTGTGTGTGTGTGTGGGGGGGGGGGGGGGGGGGGGGTAGGGGGATGCTTAAATTCGTATATATTTAGTTAAAAGTTGATAATCTTGTATTTAAAACATTTTTACATGTATATATATACTTAAAAATCCTAAGTGCTACATACAATATAACATATATTGTTACATGTATGTATACTTAAACATCTTAAGTGCTACATACCATATAACATTGTTACATGTATATATACTTAAAAATCATAAGTGTTTCATACGATATAACATTGTTACATGTATATATACTTAAAAATCCTAAGTGTTACATACGATATAACATATAGTAAATGTCTAATTGTTTCGTTATGGGGCTTACAATATTAATACAAGCATGTACTAGAATCATATTTTCACCAACTGAGATTGTCTCTATTTATTAGAATGTTGTTTAGAAGTTTATTGAAAAATCTGAGATTTGCTTGTCAATTGTTTTAACGACTTTGTTTAAATAATATTTTTGATCCATTCTGGTCCTTCAATATTAAATTCCTTATATTTTCTTGATATAGTATCAAAGCCTTTCAAATTTGTGATCTCTAAAAATAGTTTCCCACGAAATAGAAACTGTAGTATATGGGTAACAGTTGTGTGTTTAGCCAGACTTAATATGTCAAACTGGTTTTTTGGGAGTTGATTTTAATCAACTCTCCTATGCACTTACTCGGGCAAAGCGAAAATGAAACAGTGTTTGGACCTAAGCACAAATCAATACCGCTGACACCACTTAGTTCTTAAAAATTATCGATAAATTTGATGCTATGTATTCTGAAGCATTGTTTTTCAAGAAAACTTATTTATTAATACCATGAAAATAGTAAGATTTTAAATTGTACAAACAGTTTAGATATTTTTTAAAGTCGTATGTATCCCTACGCTAGAGTTCAATGTAGTCTCGTTCAACCAGACGCTTGGCTGTCTCCGTTAATAGAGTCTCTCTTGCTTGTCGGAGATAAACGGAGACAGCTGAGAGTTTGGTTGAACAAGACAAGAGTTCAATCTTGCCTGGAATCATACAATTTCTCAGATATATTTCGATTACTGATACTTCTTGCCATGCAAAATCATATATCGTTGATTTTGTATAAATGATAATCGATAAAATCAACTCCCGTCAGTACTTCAGTACTTTGATTTTTATTTAGGAAAATGCGTTTTTATTTCATGTATAAAATATTCGCAAATTGTTCTTCTGGCTTAATATATTTGAAAAAGATTTCAATGATTAACCTATTATCGTCCGCAATATCATTACATATTTCAAATTTTTACTAAACACGTTTTTAAAACAAAACAATTTGTTTTCAAAACGAAATTTCATTGTAAATTTCATTACCCCAAATATGCTGTTGTAAAAATTCAGAACTTGACATAGCATTCACCTCTTTGTTGCATTTGGAAGAATTAAATGCTTCAAATATCTCTCTATAAAGTATTGGTAATTTTTTAAAAAGAGAAGGTGTTTTTGTAGGTCTGGTTTGTTTGTGTGTAATTATATAGTCAATGCAGCTTTTGGGTATATTTTCTCCATTACACCAAGAGAATCCTATATCCCCTGACCATAGGTTAGAACACATATTGTGAATTAAACTGATACTTTAAAGTATTTTTTGAAACGTCTTATTACTTTGCTCTTCAATTATAATATTTTCTAGGTTTTCTAGGTTGCAGTTAAAATCTCCTGTTATAAAAATATTTTTACTATATATGGCGATTTTTCGATTCCGTGAGTTAATTAAAAAAAACGTGTTCCGGTTATTTCGTTTATAAGTGGAGCGTTAAAAAAAGTTAATTTTTGATGTATGATTACAAGGAAATATATAAAGTGGTGATCAGTTTCCTCCCCAAAAAGTGTGAGACAGCCCCCCCCCCCCCCCCCACACACACACACACACACACACACACACTGTTGCGATGTGCCTTGAAAGAAATTTACTCCGTTACAAAGTCTTGGAGATGTAGATATACTGCATATCAGTGAGAAGATTTTATTAGCTCTGTGCTATAGCGAATGTCTAGATAGGAACGCCTTTTGCTGGTTTAAACACGTATACATGTACGAGTACTACATTTTTGTCAGCTGAGTCCAATTCAGTTACAGACACAGACTGAAACCGTGTCATGAGATTGACCCACTTTGACGTCCTTCTTCTGTCAATTTCGCCCCATTTCTTTGTTGATAATTTATTAGAAAATAAATGTCTTTCTTTGAAAGGTCTAAAGAATTCCGGGTTCTCATGGTCTCTTTACCTAAAGGTTTCTATAACACCTGGAATTGGGTCACGGTTGAATGACATGATGCTTATTCTGTAAATTTACAGCAACTCGAAAAATAATTGACAATCTTAAAACGTAACATAAAACACCACTCCACAGAAAAAAATTGGAAGCTTATTATTTTTTTTTTGCAATATTTTTAAAAATGCAAATGAAAATGGCTATTCACAAGGTGTCGATATAGATTAGTGCTAATTAAGTACAAATTATGATTTACACAAAGAATTGTTCATCAAGAATCATTGTACACTGTCATTCATTTCGTATACAAGTATAATACAGTAGTATACATGAATACGATTCGATATTTCGGTTATGATATATATCTAATTCTGTTTAATTAACATGTTCTGTTTCTATTTGAGGTTAACAAAACAATTTTTTTAAAAACTAGAATAATTTGTTCTATATGTGCTTTAACTCGTTGTTCCACTTTCTTATTTTCTAGTTTGAAACAAAAAAGTGATTGACGTCGTTTTTAAGTACGCTATAGTATTCATCTGTCGGAATGTTTTGTCACGCACTTACATCAATGAGATTCTATTTGACATCACCTGACGTATCTTTTATCGTAAAACATTACTTTCCGGTCTCTTACTGAGGACACCTGTCTTGGCCTCCTCTCCTTTCTGAGGTAAATGCTGGGTACCACCACTCTAAATGCCGTGTCGAATTTTTCCGGTTAAAATGTTGCCTGGCACGCAGGGCTTCGTGGTTCGAGATAAATGTACATGTACATATCATTGATGGTCTTATAAATTAATCGGAAGACAGTTAATTTCATGTGATCTCTCATCGAGAACCAAATAAAAAACATGATAAGTTAAAACTAATAAGATTTATGTTATCATACATACTGAATTGTCCATTTATTCCAACATGCACCCAGCTTAAATTGAAATCATGCAGTATCTTTTAAATAAAATTAAAGGTATACATTTAATCAAGATGTTATTTCCAAAACTAAAACCAAAACTATTAAAACACAAGGTCTTATTCTCCCCCTTGTCTTACTCCTCAGGAGGCTGAATTTAGACTGTAACGCTTTTTCTTCTTGAGACAAAGGGCTCTATATACAGTCATAGGAAAAAACTTAATATAAAATAAAATATAACAAATTTAAGATATACTAGGAGTTTTCTTTACTAAATAAATTTTGATGACTAACAAGTTTATGTTTAAAATTTTAGAGTATATTTGACCATGATGATCCAGCCTTCTAATTTGAATAATTATTTAGCACACATACTAGTAGGCAACCAATATCTACCGTTCGGTCTTTTAGTTCATGATTTCTTAGGTTTAATTATACGAAGGTGGACATGTTGGTGGTTTTTTTTTAAAATAACATTTTTTATTGTTTCTTTTTTGTTAAATTTGGGGGGGGGGGGGGGGTTAATAATTTTTAGTGGGAAAATCACCATAGCTATAAGCTTTAATTTGAAAGTCCATCTGCATAATTGTTGAATAGTCTGCATGGTTAAAATAAAGATCAATAATATGTGTTCAATGGTCTAGATTATTGTAGTTAAGTTAAAAAAATCTTTGATTTTAAACTTTTACTGTAACATACACAAAGAAACTTGATTAGCATAGAATGACCAGGTTTTGCTGTATATTTGTAGCTCTATGAGAAAAATCGTGTTGATCCCTGCTTAAGATTTAGCAAGTAATATGTGAAATGTTTTTTTGACTCATTTTCAATTTTGATAACTATTTAAGGTGACGGTTTGAATGCAAATTTCTTTTTAATTGTTTTTTTTATGTTTGGGACATCTATGAATTAGCAATGCCCGCTTGTTGTCCATAAACTTAAAACGTAATCTAACTTCAAATTAAGTTTTTAGGCTTAAAATCAATAATTTGTTGTTTTCCTGGAAATGTCTTTATATAAATTCAATTGAATTGGAAAATTAATGGGATTGAAATATCATCAGCTCTAATGAAGACATCCCTTCATAAAACCTGTAAAAGCTCAAAAAATCTAAATCAGAGTAAAAAAAATTGTTCTATTGCTATAAATTATTACCCCATACGTATTTCAAATTTAGAACTTGAAATCTGTTACCCCCCCCCCCCCCCCCCCCCTAAGGGATTTGATAATTTATCATTTTTGCAATAAACAACTATCTTATGAGAGATTAAAGGAACTGATGGTCAGCTGACAAATGCTTTCTGTTAGATTAGACAACCACCAAAGCAGTGTGGTTAATGTCAAATTGTCGTCAAATTTCGTATGCAAACGTCCAAAAAGTGCTCATGTACATCAGTAATTTACATTAAATTGTCATTTATTATTTTCTTTTATTATTTATTAGTTTTTAATTCAATTTCATTTTTTTAATACCATTTATATACCATTTATACATATTGTAAAATTCAATAATTTATTTACATTATAATCAATTTTCGGCTCCCCGCTTGTCTCAGTATATAGGTTATAAAACGTTTAAGCTTTATATTTAAAAAAGAATTAAATTAAATAATTCTCTTACAATAATCATTTGTTTTTTGTTTACTTCGTGTAAAATTTAATAAATCAATTGAGTTAACATTGGTACACTGGTGAAATGTGTCCATGTATAAGTGAAATAATTTTATTGACAATGTTCATATGAAATGGTACCATAATGTTTGTATGCATTTCATACGATACAGGTGAATAATATGTCAAACGATTGCACATTGCAATGACTAATTTCTTAAGGGGGCTCGATGGTCGTGACCATTTTTAAAATACTGTATTGATCTCCTTTATAAGAAGAGCTCTATATGAAAATAAAGGAAAATAACTTAACATTTCAAATATGAAAATAAATATGGATTTATTCGTTGCTGTATAAAAGTTTACAGTTAAACAAACCAGTTCTTAAAATTTTAGGCAGATTTGGTGGTAAATTTGTCGACTATCCAGACTCCTCAAATTCAACCCAGATCTACCAATGTTTAATGCAATAAATAAAACTATAACTGTAAAAGCAGAAATTTAAGGATAAATTTATTTCAATTCCCACAGGTAAAAGTGTATAGAATGCTCTTGGTGTTTCTGTATTGAATACAGAGGTAAATTAATTCAAAGGTACATTACAAAAAGATAAAAATTATTAATATTTTGAAATACCTTCACTCATGTCTGGTAATTTCAGATGGACAAGTCAGATATCATTAATGCAAGTATGATTATCAAGTATGTTACATAAATACACACATGCAAACAGCACATGTTCACTGTGGGTCTTTATCAATATTAACATAAACAAGATGAGTTTACGTGGATACACACCTATTTAGATTACAAACACGATGTTCTGTCAGGTTTTCATATGTCCCCGATAAGATGTGTTTATGTGCAGTATATATAAGGCAGCGTGTGAAGGGTAATAAACACTAGACAATACTGACATGCATACAACTGTCAACAGCTTGTGGGGCATGCACACGTTGACCCAAGCCAGGTCTCCATGACTTGTGTGCCTTTGATTTTTGAATAATACCTTTGGAATAATTATGGCATAGTTTGAAGAAAAACTTAAAAGACGTGAAAGAATCTATTTTATTTTTTAAATGGTTCTCATATTTTGACAAATGAAACAATATGTTATATTATTAATTAGAAACCCCTTTAATATCCAAAGGAAACAGAAAATCTACACTTTAAGAAAACAGCTGATTACAATTTTTGTAAAACTCAAGAGTCCATGAAAAAAATATCTAAATGAGACTTCAAATACAAAGAATTTACAGTGATTATTTTAGTAAAAAAAACAACAATAATCATATAAAATTGTTTACATATTAATCACTGGAATTTAAGGTTTTGAAATAACTTTATTTAATCATTAGAAACAACAAAAACTACATTCCGAAAACAAGCTGACCTCAAATTTTGAAAAATAATTATAAGGCGTCTATCGAAATCCTCAAAATTATCAAAATTAACATAATTTAAACAATTTAAAAAAAAGTCATTTTTGTTACAATTCTTTTAACGAGGCCGAGTACAGAACGAGTACGCACGCTTTCGCGCAGCGTTTCATTTGTATTGTGACGTCATCTTTTTGCTTGGTTGACGCCATGGCGTGATAGTTTCAACTGCAGATATTCAGCGAAAATTGTTGAAAATATCTCGTTTGATGCGTAAAAATAATGTTATATTGTGGAATAAACATAAATGTCTCGAAGTATAAGCTATATTTGGGCTCGGGTCGAAAACGTGAAGAGGGTTCAGCAAGCCTAGCCTTCTGTCACGTTTTCTTAACCCGCCTAAATATAGCTAAATTCATATATTTCAGACAGTAACCATGTATTTTATATCAATGACCCTTAATATGTGATGTTATATATTTTTTTATTACTTGAATATGTCTGAATGTTTTAATAATACTATTTAGATCACCTTTTCCGCTTTTGTGAAATAAAAAATAGCCATTATCTGACAAATCTGGGAAATTGGGCATACAAAAATCAACTTTGATAAGACCCCTTGAACAAACCAGGAGGTAAAAGGTTTTTTTTATTTGACCATTAGATGCCTTTTAGCAATAACTTTAATATGTAGAACAGAAGAAGAAATCCCTAGGGCAGAAGTTTTGAAAAAATGTAAAAAATATGCAAAATTGATACATTTCAAGCAAAATCCCATAGGGTCATATGTTAAAGATTAACACACTTTGAGATGACCCCCTAAACAAACGGTGTGGTAAATGTCTTATTTTTTAATCTTAAAATAATAATTATATCAGTAGAAATTCATGTAAAAAGTTTCATCCAAAAATCTAGGGCAGAACAAATTAGACCCGGCCTCGTTAAAAGGCATGGGAAAGTTCCATGAGAGGTTTCTTCGACGAGATTTTCTTTACTTTATTCAATGCATCATTATCATGCAGTATGAGTATATATCATTATTACAGTTACTTGATCCAAAGGGGCGGATCACGTTGAGTTGCCATGCATGGATCATAAGATCAAACGAGAATCAAAGCGTCTCGTTTGTTCTGATGATCTGCGCCTGGCAACGAGAGGATCAAGTAACGTCATAAAGATAATTTCATTATATACCCTTTTCCATTCAAAAGTTTTAATTACAAAACAGACGTTATTTAATGCATACTATGTCATTTGGTGATACGGAATCGGAAAACCACAGTGTGGTGATCCGGAATATCGGATCACACTCTATAATTTTGACAGTATCAAGAAGGGAAATTGATGGGTGTATATTAATATTTCTTGTTCGATTGATGGGACGTACTGAAGTTATGCTAAGATAATGTGCAACTTATAAAACCTCAACGAAATAAATATATATGTAATACATTGGTTACACAAAACACTAAACTCCCCTAAAATAAAAACTTACTAACATATTTTGACAATTAACAAGGGTTGATGAGGGCAATTATCTTAATTCGTGACTATGCTAGACATTTCAACATATATAAAGAAATACCAAGGCAATAAGAGATTGTCTCGACACAAAAAAAATACACGTTATGTATAAGAGAAAAGAGATGCGTTATCAATTAGCTTAATTTATCGCATAAATTTTTACTTCAAAGAAATATTATTTTATACATTAAATATGTTTTTTCTTTATTTCAACAATACAAATTTTAACAATTTATGTACAATTTATGTACAATTGCAATTTCTGATTTTACAATATTATTTTAAATTCAAGAAAATGCAAACATAAATTCTTTACTAATAAGTCTGAAATAGTTTTGTTTTAAAATAACGCTTACATAGACTAGCTTAAAAACATTATAATGTGAATAATAAAAATGACATCAGTTTAATGGTCAGTAAATGAGAAAACAAAGAAATAACAAATTTCTTTCCAATTAAGATGCCATCACGTGAACTGTATTATTGATAAGGAACAACAAATTAGATAATTATAGCTTACTTATTTGAAAACTCTAGTCAGAGAAATAGCAAAAAAAAATCATATGTCATTATCTATAGGTATAAAAGTCTGAAAATAGAAAGCCATGAAATGTACATAAGGCATTGTAAACAAATTGTCATGACACGACGAACACAAACATATATACAAACTGATCACTTTTTCCCTTCACGCCCATTCTGTTAAACAACGGCCAAATCATGTTTAGTAGACCATTGACATGAAACATTTTTTTTCCTCAGACCAAAACAAACAAGCCACTGCCTTTTGTGGTCAACAGAAACTTTTTCTCGGTCACGCAGGACGGTCCGATTCCTTCGAGTCATCAAAGCGTGACCATGTTTTGGTATAAATTGAAATCCACCCATGTATAATTGGTCAGAAAGTTGTCATTGTTTGAGGATTGAGTGTTTTGTGTATTCAGTGTCTTGTTGTAAGTTTTCACTGATTTTTTAAAGACATATATGCTATTGATAATCATACTTTTTGAATTGCAGTTTACCCAAAAAAAGTCTGTGATTTTATTTCCTGTTATGCAATATTATAATCACCAATATAAAATATGATATCAACTGATTGGAGAAGGATGAATTCATAGTCGTTCAAATAACAAAAAAAATACTTAAACTTTTAAGAACATTTTGAAAAAAATGTAAATACTAAACAGTTCCTGTTGATCTGAATGAAAAAAAAACAGATAAAGAAAATAAACGCAACGTACAATTATATAGAAAAAAAGTACTACGTCTTGTTACCACGTTTTTGGAGATGGAGATGAATTCCTGATACAAATTTCTTATGTAAATACCTATAGGGCTTTCCAGTTGTCCAAGGGTTTGATTACACTGTTGGATTATTACAGGCACTATTGGTTGTAACACAATGAAGAACTTCCTTCTGATCGTCCTGTTGGTCTGTCTGTTTGTGGCTTATGTGGTGGAAGCAAATGCACGACAAGCTTTAGGTGAGTATATACATGTAAAACTGTGGCTTTAACTTACCTTCTGAGTCCCATTTGTTTGGAATTTTTATTTTCATCTATACTGATCTTCCTATTCCTATCTACAAAATCCCGATTCTGTAGAGTTTTAATGCACTATTTACTGTTTGATCTATTAATCCATTGAATCCCGTTTTTTTTGTATCAGCCGGTAGTTTTGTTATGTCGTAAATTTTGAATTTACAGGGTGGCAGCATATACAAAATTTACAACATGACAGTTTTATTTCTGCCATTTGAATCCCAATTTTTTTTTAACAACAACTAATCATTTACTGGGGTTTCATTTAATTAATATTCATTACTATTACTAGTTATTTGTGGATTTCGTTGTTGAGTATATTTGCGAAATCCTAGTTCATCGAAAAAAGTTACGAATATCTGACGAACACCTGACGATGGCTTTTTTGAATGCGACTACTATTCGTACAGAAGAAACGTGTCCTCTTATACAGAGTTCGACTCGATCCACAAATTTTAATGCGAACTTATATTTTTTTGAAAGCACAGTTGTGTTAGATTCTAAGAAATAATTTTTTTACGATTTAAAAAAAAAATTCATCAGTAACTTCATCGACTACTTTTTTCTCTTTTTACTTAAAGCTGAATATCAATTGTCTAATATGAATTTTGATACTTTTTCTTCTCTACGTTTGTCCTTCGAAAGATTAGTACTTAAAGAAAGGAAATAACTTACTTTGCTTTTTTTCTTTGTAAATGCTTCCTTCCACGAAAATACACGTACACGTATCGGCTACAATTGTATTTTTCTTTTTTTGTATTTTGATATTATAAGAGTCCTGAAGCTACATGTAGCTTTTGTTTTCTCTTTTTTTTTTTGGGCTGTTCGAGAAATCATAATATTCAAGCATAGAAAATGAATAAAAATAATGAGAAATTACATAAAAAGAACCATTTTTGATTATACATTAATCTCAGTTAGGAAGATAAATACCAAATGAATTTAGTAGTTTTTTTTTATCATGGTCTAAGTTAACACTCTAAAAAGTGAATCATTGAACGATTTTAATTTATTCTCTCTATTTTCTCTGTCTTATCAGTTTAGCATTTTTGGCTTGTATTTTTTTGTATACTATACTGCACATGTATGTACCACCTGCTTAAATTATATATGCTTAAATTCGTATCACCCACGATAACCCCAAATTAACGATATGGACAATAAAACACGTTTGTTAACCTTTAGAAGTCCACGTGGATATTTACCATTTCTCGGTGATAAATGATTACCTTTTTACTGATGGCCTTCATATGAACTTCCAGGGAAGGACTAGTTTAAACTGGTTTCCGTCTCGGCAAACGCACTCAGTCGTGCCCTTTTATGATTTTTTCCTCTCTTAGTAACGCAAGCAGCAAATCATTTCTAACCTCTTATATATGAAAAACAATAAATCTGTCAAAAAACTTGGGACGGGAGAATCTGTCAATGTCAATCCACATCGCCGGGTTTAACCTACATTGAATTTTAAAACTGACAAATAATATGGACCAATAAAATAAAAACTAAACGGCATCAAACTTTAACTGTTTGCAGGCGGTATTAGCATTTGAATAGTCTTGAATGTAAAAAAAAAAAAGATAGAGTGATTTTTTTTACGATTTCATATTTATTTGCTTTTCAGATTTAATCAACAGAACGTCTCAATTTTTTTTAATGCAAATCTTTTACATAAAATACTAGCGTGTAGTTTTAAAATGGAATACGTAAATGGCAAGATTAACATTTTTCATGGTTTGCATTTGCTCAATCTCAAAAAACGTTCCGCATGAATACGGCAAACAAATCTAATTCAAAAATTACATTCAGTACGTTAATAAAGAGCTTTTATTTATCGTGTTCTTGTGTTTAGTTATAAAGAAATAGTTTAATTGTGATTTTTTGTTTTACAGCCTTGATGTATCTGATGAGATCCCGCATGTTTCATGGGATGGGCGGAGGACTATTTCAGAGACTAATGCCACTTTACTTCATGTCCGAGGCCGATCTACTCTGAAAAAAAACCCACCACCAACTTGATGTCAGGAAGGTTTTGATAATAAAGGGCCAATCCATCTGTCATAAATCACACCACCACCTTAAAAATTATACATTAATTTTGTCATTTCATCATTAAAAATTATATTACATGAATGTACATTTGTATGCTTGTAACATATTTTATATTGCATAACTTTTTTGTATTTGCGTCGTTAAGAATTTAGTTCATAGATAAATGATGATGAAAATAAAATTTTGAACATAAATGTGTTTGGTTTATCGAATTACAAAATACAAAAAAAAATGGACGTGGAAAACTCCGCATCCTGAGGTTCAACATGATGTTTGTATCATCCAATTACAACATCGACTGATTCACGGTTTAACACATGTTGAAAAATCACACACGATTCACATATGATACTGATACACATGATTTTACGTGACTATGTTTGATCCTAACATGTAAACATATGACTTATTTGGCACATTCTGCTGTGTACAAATGATCACATTTTTTTTGGACAATTTTTTTGGAATCACAGGGGCTTGGTTGTTTGATAGTGAAGTTCCAAATCATTTGTTCCCGAAAAAAAATAATTAAAAATTGGTAATCTTATGTGTATTTTTGTGTATTGTTATAAATAAATTCACTTAAGATCCCCCGTTTCAATCATGTTTAAAAAGTGTATTCAATGTACAGTAAAAAAAAGTAAAGGGACGACCTTGCCGTCTTGGATTAATAGGGGTCCTCGCTTTGAGCCCATGTGGTGCAAATTAGATATCCATGATATCAGATCTATTCAAAGACCTTATTTTCTTAACTTAAATATCCATAATGTGTTAAATAATTTTGTTATACTTTCATGTTAAATACTGAAATCTGATTGGTTAAGACGCAGTTAATAATATTTACTATTACCCTCAGCGTTAGCAACGCACCTGGCAACGGGTAACATTAAAAAATGTTACATGCGCGAAAATTATGCGCGTACGGTTCGCTGTAGAATTCACGTTATTCCTATATAAAAGCAGTAAAATTTTCTTAAAAATTTGAAAAAAGACATTCAGTATAACAAAATAAATAGTGCCTGTTTGGGAGGATAACAGTTGAAATTGACACCCCTCGAAAACCATTGTCAACCTCCGCTTCGCGTCGGTTGACAATGGTTTTCTCGGGGTGTCAATTTCAACTGTTACCCTCCCAAACAGGCACTATTTATATAATACTCTTGATATTAACTCCATGCATCTTATATAGTAGAAAAAGATTTAGCAAGAGAGGAGAAGATGAAGATTGCTTTAAGATATAGAGACAAGCATTTTGTTAAGCATCCAGATTGATTGAAATTGGGTGTTAACAATAGTTCTCGATATCATAATGGTGAACGATATATCGTATACACGTAAGGCATTCTCTAAAAACTGTGTACCTTTTTCTAAGTTCTTTAATCGACATTTTTTTTACAAAAAACTTCAGATGTTTTCCGTCTAGAAAGTACATGGTACACTGAATATAAGTTGTGTACAAGTAGGCCATTTTTTTTATTAACACCGATTATTCAGTGAAAAATAGAGATTTCTTTTAATTTAAAGGGACAAGGTCACGATTTTTGTCAAAAATTATTTTTTCGATTTTAATGTTTATAATGCTTCAGTAAGGTATTTTTAATAGGCAACCCAAATTTGAGTGACATTTGTTGAGTTATGAGCGAGTTACAGAGCTTACAATACCCCCTATGTAAACAAAGCTTTTGTTTACATTTTGAATATTGAAGTGAAAATTCCAGTTTTAGACCTAAAATGAATGTATTAATGGTTAGGAACTGTTAATTTATGTTTAAAATGAATAAGAATTTTGACAAATTATCTTGAAAAAGATTTTTTTCTGGTAAATTGAACTTACGTAAACAAAAACAGGGCACGAGCTTTGTTTACATGACGAAGAATTGTGAGCCCTGTATCTTGCTTAAAATTCATCGACGGCCACCCAAATTTCACTTGATCATTAGAAATGCATTCAAAAAGCATAGTAAATAATAAAAACAGGAAAATAAAATTTGACCAAAATCGTGACCATGCCCCTTTAATGCATTGTTATCAAGTTAATACATGACTGGGCAATTTATTAAAATTTGACTTCATTTGTGGCAGCATTGGCGACATCGCATGTACATGTGTACCTGTAAATTTATATTTATTCATTCAGAAATACATCTTTGGGCAATACAGCTCATCAGTTTACAATAATTCACATGTAATTATAATATAATGTCAACAACAGACTCTTTGGGGTCTAAAATGGGGGTGAAATCCCTGATCAAGTGTCCCACATATACTGACAATATTAAGGGTCTCGACATGCAGTGCATTGTGTAACAGATCTTTTACCGATGATCACATCTTCCCCCGTACTTCTGTGGTGAATTCTTACGAATACATACATGTGCAATGGTTTTGGCATGGTGGCAGTTTGACAACCCGGTCTTGAAATCCTCAATGAATCACCTCCAGTCTTCTGGAATAAAATCCTTTTACTACAACGCAATGCGGTATATTAATTGAATATTTACTGTTCCTGTATCGGGTCGTATTAACCAATATATCCATGCGTTCTGATAAACAAATAATCAAGCTGTCGGCATTCTGGGCGCGAAAACATTACATATGTAATTAACGGATGTCACGCGTCACGCATGACTGAGTTAAGTATTTGTTTGTTTTTTGTTTTATTTTCGAAATGAAAGGCGACAGTTAGAGTACATGTAGGTCGCGTATTTTTCCAAAATTTTAGAGAATGATAAGAATATATCTAGTTCTTTGCAGTTACGTCGATTTCTGTTTAAGATATGAATATTCTATTTTTCAATAAAATGACAAAATATGAGAATGTCTATCAGCTTATACTACTAACTTGGAATGAATATTTAAACTAAAATTGATATTGCCTAGCACGCATTTCATCTAAATGTCTATTAAAATTTTGATGAAAATTTGATTATTTTTTTATGCTTCCAATTTTTAAATATTTCTGATTTTTACGTGATAAGAAGACTAAAGATATAAATTGAAAAAGCTAATATTTTGACCATTTAAGAAAAACTGATTTTAGCGATTTTTCCCCATACAAATCAATAATAGAATAGGCACTTTAAATAGCTTATAAATATCTAATTTGATGGGCAAATCATGTTTTAAAAACATATTCTGAAACCCAAGTATCGTATCATTAGTTCACATTAGTTAAAAATCCAACATTAATGTTATTGTTTTTTAAATGCTAAAACAGACTCACTCATTAACTTACATGTACAGCGATTCTGAATTGCGAAGTATGTGATATTTTCTTACGTCAATAATCCGCCAAAAACATAGTCCTTGTTAGGTTCTAACCATGTGCAATCAGTGCAAGAAACATCCCCACACCCCAATGCTTATTTTTAAGTTTATAGTAATTCATTTGTTAATGTAATTTTTTATATTGACGTGATTTATTTGATTAGAATTATATAAAAAAAAGGTTAATGATAAAACACTTATAGATTTTTTAAGGTTATGGTTTGGCCAGCTCGTTTTTTTTTCAATATCACTGCATATACTTAATTGACGACATAGCATTTCCAATCTGAAACGTTTACTAGTACTCTAACTTGCTGAATATCATAAGTTTTGGAAGGAAAACGAGAGGTAGGGGACCTTCTTCCTGTGATTAATTAAATGATACACTGATAATTGCCCTGCCCTAGAAATTTTAAGTCCACAATTTGTGATTTATACATATCTTTTAAAAGTGCGTTAAGAGTGTCGATACTAAAAAATGTTGATGTACCTTCATAACGCACTTTGAATTTTTTTTTCAAGGTGCGTTGATTTGGTCCCAAATTTCACGCACTTTGAAAAAGTTTTTCAATTAAAGTGCATTTATTTATTTTTTTCAAAGTGCGTTGCCACATAGCGCGCTAAAGATCTGCACTGCCTTGGTGTGTTACATGTAAAGGACCGACGACATCCAAAAATAAGCATTCAATGCCTAATTAAATACATGTTCAAATCATTAAGTTGTCTTAATTTCACATGTAAAAAACAACTAGCAGCAAATTGTCAGATTTAAAATTTCAAATTCGGAAAAATCTGTTTATATGTCAAATCAAATAAGAGAGGATCTGCTGTACTAAAGATGGGTACAAATTTAAAATTAATCTCACACATACGAGATGTGTGTTGCTTGCTGGCTTATGATTACAATGACGTACACTCCCAGATATTGTTCTACAATTCTAACACCATTAAGCTAAAAAGGGGAATCAAAAAGTGCACGCACGAAACACATTATTGAAAAATAAATTATGTAGAGTAGAAATTAACAAGCTACAAATACACTATAATTCTCACATTTTCTGGACCGTGTTACCTGTAATGATTACAGCAACAGACATATGATGGTTTTCATAACCTAACGAGAATAAATCTAACACATTTTATCTACAAACAGCTGTGAAATGACGACTGTTTCTCGCTGCCATAGACTGGAAATGACCATTAATGAAAAGGTACACCGTCATGAAATATGACCCACCTTATGTTCTATATATAATTCATAAAGTTAATGGGGTTTTATTTTTTTCTATCATGTGTATACATTATGTTATGGGGATCCTAAAGTATGATTTCAAATATTGGAAATCAACTTACACCTTGATTTACACCTTTTTGAAATAAAAACAGCCTCCATGCTCACCAGAGAATACAAATTTTCATCGCATCTCATAGAACCAGTGAACAGGCTTGCAATACGACCATGAAAGGAAATGGAGATTTCGGGTAAATATTAATATATTTGTTACATTATCAGTATCATACCTCAAAGAATATAAGATCACAATTAATTCAATAATATTATCACCAAATTGATTAGATGACGACTGCTAAAGCTGGTTTAAAAACACATACGATGTCAATTTAAACTTAACATCCTTCTTTTGCTTTTAATAACAAGTACATGTATATTTTAAACAGTATCTTTAATACCGTATATCCCGTAATTTTCGCGATAACATATGTTCTGCTTTTTTCGCGATGACTTGAAAATCGCAAATAATTGAATACGTAGAAATTATATTCTGTTCAATTTTCTATAAGAAACTTTTTAAATCGCAAAAATGACTGACGCAAAAAAAAAAGCTACACAATTTCACCATTTTCGAAAATGTTGTGACACGCGAAAAAAAAAACCCCGCTTATACGGAATTCTTAATGCGTAAGTGTGTTAAGGTCTTTCGATTGTCGTGTGACGTCATTGTGAGCAATCCGGAATATTTTACCGTTATCGGTTATAATAATAGCGTTATGTGGTGCATAGTTTTGCCAATATTTCATGATTTATACTTGTGTTTAACACATTTTAAGCTATGTAAAGTGAAATGACACCAATGTTTAACAATTCATAGAGAGTAGTTTGAGTTGAAATCGCTGAATTCAATGAAAAACTGATAAAACCGTATATAGGCAAACTTGACAGAGACCACAATTCATAATTTTTTACCAGGCAAGGTAAACATTTCTTTGCAGATTTCGATAGGATATATAATGAATTACAAATGTACCAATTTTCAGTGAGTTTGAACCATTATTTCAAAAGTTATAGACGTTTTATGTTGCTAAACTGTACTTATTCATGGTTGAAAAATCGTATCAAAATGCACTGTAAATGTGATAGCTTTCATACTGGCAATTTTAAATGGCCTTAAAATGTTAAAATACTTAAAATAAAGGATTGCGATTAATTTCTTTTAAAATTGTTTTATTATATCGAAATTAGTTAAAATAAATGTGATGTTTGATAAGAGAGCAGTCGTTGCTATAACTGTCCTGATAGTGTACTTGTGTTAGCTCCTACAGCATGAACAAAATATTTGCAACATACCAATATTTAACTTTAATTTGATTGTTTGCATATTAATCATCAAATTTAAACAAAAATTACACAGATTAAACCATAAAAACATCGAGGGTGGAGAAACCTTAAGGTTATAATACATTCTATCTCGATGACAAAGTTAAAAAATTATATAACTGCTTACGTTTACATCTATTGTGCATTAAAATGCATAACTCTTAATTGTAAAAAAAAAAAATGGTTTCAAAGAGAACTTGGAGTTAATAAAAATAAGATCTACATTAAGAAACAGTAAGATAAAACTGTTCTTGAACCGGTATAAACTGGTAATTGTACTGCAAGACATATCGATAGTAAGTTAATTAAATGTGAATTGGAATTGGGAATATTGTGCAATTTTAAAAAAGAAAGGAAAAAAATAATAAAACATTTAATTAAAAAAAACTTATTGATAAAACATTGCCCAAAATTCTTCAAATAAAGCAATGCTTCTGGATACACAGTGAGAATTTGAGCTGTATCGTTGGGGGCACAATTTGTTTAATCTAATTATAATAAGATTGAATATATAATTATGATAATTGTTATTAATAACCATTTATTACGATTTATATACGTTTAAGCACACTTTTTTAATCCATTGCATGAGTTTAGGGGAGAGGGGGATCCCTGATAAAACTCGGTCTATCAAGGAAATACCGGTTTGATTAAGTGCATGGCCAATTTTAAATTGCATCTATCTTCTTCAAAAGAAGAACTCTAAAATTTAATATAATTAAATATATAAGAAAATGTTCAAAATTTTAAATTAAAGTAGATAGGTTTTTTTTTTACTAAATAATAACTTAAAACTGATAATTCATATCTAGTAAGACTTGATTGGTAATTTGTTGACCACAAAGCCTCCTGGATGAATTTCACACTTTGCAGGTATGACAAGAAAATTCGAGCATTAAATACAATATAATTAATTTATTATCACATATTTTATATGCCTCCAATTTAAAGGAAAAAAAACAGCCAACCAAACGACAAAACAAAGATATTATTTTTATGTATTGTAAAATACATGTACCGGTATATGCAAAAACAGAAATATCTCTTTTGTAGATCTAAGGGAGTTAGGCCACCGACTCCTCCTTTGGATGGAGGCAGAACGTTTGAAAGGCAAAATGGTACGAATTACACAGATTTCGGTCAACCTTTGAGACCGTACCACGTGTTCATTCACGACATGGATTCCCACGATTCCAAATTTCTGACTTATTTCGTTTTTCAACCCATCTTTACCGTTATAATTGTTCCGATGAATATCCTACTGGTCTGGGCATTCATTCGTGGAGGCTTCCGCTCTCCGACTCATGTTGTGTTGATAGCGATCGCCATCTTCAACAACATCCATCTGTTGTCAATAGCCATACCTTCCTTTTACTTTTACGTTCTAGACTACGGTAAAGACTACGTTCCGTTTTCTTGGTGTTTACCCTTCATGCTGATGATGAACAGAATTCCGAAGATCTGCGCAAGCCAGACCTTGTATCTCACGGTACTTCTCGGACTTCACCGATACCTGATCGTTAAATTTCCTCTCAAAGTCAACACTATGTTAAAAAACGGTCAAACGATTTTCCTAGTATTCGTTTTGACCGGAATAGCTATCTCATGCGATTTACAGTACATTGTGGCCGTTTCTGATATTTATCCACTGAGCGTCGAGTCCCTTATCACACCCGGTACTAACGTCACTGGCTGCGCGTGGAAGACGAAACCAACCATTGATGTCAATGCCGTCATCACCGACATTGCGTCAACGTTCCTGCCAATCGCAGTACTGATCATCCTCACTGTCATGTTTATATGGATCGATATCAAGCAAATCCGTTCCATCAGAAGATCTAGACTAGGAAATTCGGACAGGGACAAGCGGAGAATGATTGTCATCACCACCTGTATATTGTCCTCAGTCATTCTTGTTTCCGTACCGGAAGTCATCATCAAGCAGATTCTGTTTACCCATGGAAGACCGTGCAAAACGTGCATCGTTAGTAAAACCAAGTTCACGCTCATCATGCACTGTCTGACCAATCTTACATTTGCCGCCAATTTCATTATTTACTCGTGTCTGAGTGAGAAATTTCGAATTCAGCTCAGACGTATTTTATGCATCAGAATCTTTACAACATCCGGGTCACACACCAACGGAACCTCAAACACTAGCCGAGTGGCTAAACAAACTCTGTCTGTTATTTAGTAGTGTCTCATATTGTCATTTTTGTACATGTATTAGCACCTATCAGGTAAATTCAAAAATTAAATACGTCTTCAAATCAAGTTTGGGTGGGGGGGGGGTCGTGTGGTGAATTTTTTTTTTTAGAAAAAATATATCAGTTGTTTACATATTCAATTACATGTATGCATTAATTAGGTACGGTGTTTGGCAATAGAACACAATAACTGATATTGTATTTCTGTATTTCATGGCAATCGCCAAAAAAATTTATATGAAATTAATATAAAAATTGATAATCCCAAAATTATCAAATTTACAAATGTGTGCCTGCGGATCATGAGATCCACTTTGATATAAATTTGAAAGTCTTAGAATACCCGGCATAAAAAAATTATTACTGTGCAGAAACAAAATTAGTTCTGAAAAAGTAATTGTTACAGTAAGATGTATTTGTAGTAAAATATAGTTTTAATTTACAAGATATATATGCATGAAATTGATGTGTTTTTATTTCAATATGAACAGTTTGTGCTGTTATTTCAATATTATAATTTCATGTTTGTATCTAATTGCAAGTTTGTTATGATTTCAAGTTACTTATGTATGTTAAAGAGATGGAACAGAGTAATCCAATTAAATGGATGATGACCAAAAAAAGTTTTCCTGTGGAGTTATTGTAACAACAGCACATGGTGCTCACAAGTGAAAGAAATTCTATATAAATTAGATTTGTGTTCCTATTTTGATTTTATCCGTATTTGTGATATAAACGAAGTAAAATCTAAATTATTTAAATACTATGAAGACGAATGGAAATTGAAAACAATGTCTCTACCGAAACTTAGTACATACGTAACGTTTAAACAACATAGAACCCTATGTAACGATGAACATAACCAAACAGGAACGGTCTTTGATGGCACAATTTAGATGTGGAATCCTTCCTCTCAGAGTCGAAACTGGTCGTTTTGTATATTATAAAATTTCATTTCAAAGTGACATATAGGTCCAATGGGCCGGGTGTAATTCGATAATGTATAATAGTGTATTGTACTATACTTATGACATACACATGTCACTATAATAAAATATTTACTTACTTACTTATTAAATTTGCTTTAGATTTGACAAATCAGGAGTTATCCAATTCTTGATTTGCCCCAATCGTTGTATAAACTTTAAATTAAGACGAATGTCAGAACAAAATACAAAATCTTAAAGAATCATTGCATGGCATCAGTGATTTTCAAAAGTCGCGTGGAACGTTTTGTTTGATACATGTATATGCATGCACGTCACAATGGAAATCCATTCGTGTGCACTGTCTGTTTTTAACAGAGAGCGCAAACGAATGGATTGAATTTCAATTGTGACTTAACTAAGGCGTTGAACAGTAAATATTAAATATCGTACCTTGTAACGGAGTTTTTTTTTGTATTGTATATTTTTATTGAAAACTAAGCATAATTATATACATGTATCATGAAGGAGCGCAAGACTGAAGATTTTCAAATTTCTATCACTGGTAAGTACATGTATAGTACCTATATACGTAATATACACATATATGGAAAATATAAAGAAAGAACAGAGGTACACTTAATAAATCGCTTGTTCAATCCGGGAGGGAATTTTTGAAACATCTATTGACATCTGTTTCAACTCCGAATTGTAAAATATCTGCAATACGTATGTATGGTGCATTGTATTTATCTTCATTTTTATTTGTGCATTGGAATATCGTTGCAAAAATATATAATTTCTTATAATAGACCCACCTTATCATTATATTCTCTCTCTCTCTCTCTCTCTCTCTCTCTCTCTCTCTCTCTCTCTCTCTCTCTCTCTCTCTCTCTCTCTCTCTCTCTCTCTCTCTCTCTCACTCTCTCTCTCTCTCTTTGTACAATACACCTACTTGTATTTAATTTAATAGAGTTCTTGTTAATAGATTGAAAAATTTTACAACTTGTGCATCATATGACACTTATAATGTTTGTTATAAGAACATATTTCCTAAACTAAACATGGGGAATTATGCTGAAATAAGACATAATTCTAAAAAAAAAAAACAAAGTAAAAAACTGAGTTGTCTTTCCTGCTATAATAACAACAACAAAAAACTGAGTTGAGTGCACTATTGAATTACAGCACAACGCGACGGTGGGTTTTTTTTTTTTGCAAAATCATATTATTATATAAGCATTTTTTAAATTATTAATCTCGAATCACAAAAGCATTTTTGTTGGTAACATCTTGCTTATTTATCTTTCTTTATTTATCTCATTCATACTTGCATACATATTAGACTAATATTAAATAGCATTAACTTTTACTATCGAGTTTCTAAGTATTGGTGTATTTTATTATTATATAAGTACAATCTTAGACGTATTTGCAATAATATATTATTTGCTGTTCAACAAGTAGTGAGAGGGCGAATTAAGTTTTTATAACTTGTTCCATTGTAAAATCAAATCCATCTCCAGAAGAAGCAGGGTTCTGCGTAAAGGTTTAATAGCAAAAAAATATTTAAATTTCACAGCTTAAAGATATGATTTGTTTTCTTTTTAAATAATAGTTTATAATTTTTAAATGATATCTATTTTTTTTTTTAGAAAATGTAAATGAATGGTATATTGACTACCTAGGCTTTTTGAAACTTAACCTATCAATTTAGTAAAGACAATTCAAAATATTGTTAACTTTAAAATTTGAATATTTCCTATATATTTAATATACAACATTTTTCTTCTTCAAGATATCTATATAGTCCAAAATAAAATGACCACAACCGCCCAGCCCTCTGAAAAAAAAATACCGTTAGGCCAATAATATAATTGCAATCAACTAGGAACCATTTTAACACAACCTTGGACTTTCAGTAGGATGTAACCATCCATTTTTTGCCTCACAACAAGTTAAAATGACGCTGGTTTCAAGCGAAATACACACCGAGTGCGTAGTCTTAGCTCAAAGGCTAGACAAATAATTGATTTCAAAGAGCCAAAGCTGTAATGCCAGCAATGAAATGGACAGACCTACGTCACAATGCAGTTTGACACAACTACCCAAAATCCAAGCTCTTGTTAAAATGATTCTACTCTCTGCATGAAACCATTTCGGCAAATCGCTCCAGGCGGCGTTCTTAAGGAGGAATACACCAATCAAAATCAATACATTTCTCTTTAATAGTACAAATATTAGGCATCAACAGTATTAATTTCCATTGTGACTGTGAAGTGCCCATCGATCATGCAGTGTGACGAGGCTTCGTACGTATACATAAGAACCACTTCACATTACATCATATTATTTAGACGAACGGGTTTCCAGACATATTTTAATAATGGCTTACAGAATAGATTACATGAGATTGAATCTCACCGTCTATAGTAAATACAAAGCAATCTTATTTTTCAGCCGTCGATATTCTATACATCCTTCTCTTCCTTTTTCCTTCGTATTTGTTGTTCAGATATACGCTATATATACGTACAAATTTCAGAAATCTATAATTTTAAATCTCCCCAGGAATAATTGGCAGCCGAATAAATCCTTTTACCGCGTATATGTAAGCCTCTTCGCCCGCATATCAGTCATATAGCTAGACCCACTTGGAGAGGTTTTTAAAATCCCAAGTGTATTCTCTACCAGCCGATCGACTGCACATGAAGTTTAAAATGTAAATACACTCTCAGTCATATAAACTCCTATACACCCCTAATTCCGTTTAATTATAAATCTCATTCTCTCTATATAACACGTGGTGAGTTACACCTAGCTACAGGAATCTCTCTCTCATTCGTTCGTGGATATTTTTTTCTCTCGATCCTACTACAAAGATGGCGGCGTCTTTTTATAGGTAAGAGAATTAGTATTAGACATGTTAAATATTTACTTTTTCTTGAGTTTTGCACACACACAAAAAAATTGATACTCGTGCTTTTCTTGGGGTGGGGGGCACGGGTGATGAAAGGGTGGGGAGGGGGGGGGGGTCAGCGTTTTTCTCTATTTCATCTCAAATGACGAGGATTAGGTTTTATCAAAATTCAGGGAAGCAGGTACAATATGTGGGTTTTTTTTAATAATTTTTCATCCCGATCACACCCTTTCCGATACGCATACCCCGTATTACAGAAAACTGTATATATATATCTATCATGTTGCTAAAAGGGAAGGAAACTCGAAGCATATCGCTTAATTATCTGAAAAGTTCCAATTCTGAAAACGTTTCTTTCTGTTCATTACAAAATGTGCATTGCAGTAGATGCATCTAAATCACTTGTATTTGTCGAGATAATCACGCAAGGAAAAACTTTTCGAACGAATGATTAAATATTCATTAACACTGTTTGCTTGATTTGTGATAAATTGGAAATATGGCTTAACTGCACATAATTAAGTGTAAAGTGTTGATTTTTTTTCCATCGATCCTGCAAAAATCTATCAATTGCTAACTGCATATATAAAAAAGTGTATTTTCACTGATCGTAACAGTTGATGCATATGCATGCACCCGAAACATTCTTTACGAACTGTCTACATTATATTTTAATTTTAAAAACCGAAATCACAAAAATGTCTCCAGTAATACAGAGGGGATCAAGTAGGATTTTTAATTTTCTGTTTGGTATTTAAATCCTGCTCAATAACAGCGCATTTAAATTTCGATTTTTGATTTTTGATATGGGAAATATGAATTGGCAGACGAGTTGGTGTACATATTAAAGATCAGCCGAGATTTAATAACACAGAGATAAAACTATTGACATTATATCAAATGTGGGTAGATAAAATACTTCGTATTAATTATCCAAATGTAAACTTTCAAGACGTATGCATAGCAACTAGGTTATTTAACAAATTTGTTGTCGATCGATTGTTTTTATTGGATACGGGTAAAAGGTGGTGCAATATAACAAACCTTTGATTTATCCATACAAAGAAACAACTTGGTAATTTAAACTTTACGACCGTTTATTGTTAAGTTATAGGGTTCTTCTGATACTCAAAACAATCTTCACCCATTGTAAGATTAAGACTTAGATTTCTATAAAAATATATTGCCCTACCCTCGGGGTTTGATTGACATAGTTGTGACATCCATAGTCTGATGAAATAAATTGGTTCATGTACCTCTTATACTAAGCTACCAGTTCATCGATTGATCCTGTTACACGAACTCCTTCAGAGAGAAACTTGCCTGTCTCTCATTTGAAGATTTGTTGACATTTTATGCAATTAGCCCCCCCCCCCCTTTCTTTGGGGGAAGGGGGTGCATTGTCAGTTTGTTACACAGGAAACTGTATATTGTTACGATTTGAAACTTAACGAACATATGATATACATAAAATATTACAATACATATACTTAGAGATGTACCAGGTGAGCGTAATATTTTAGACCAAGTGAGGCAGCATTTACATGTAGGTGATAAGGTTTTGTACATTTAATTGATATTCTGTGTTCTGTTTTGAAACACACCAATCCTTTTTGTAATTGTTTCTAAAAAAAAAAACAAATAAAATAAGATTGTTTATACAGTATGTATGTAATATATTGTATAACATTTTGAATTTGTATTTCTTTTATTCACATAGAGAAAGCAGATAAATTTTAGTTCAAACAATGCATTATTACAATGGAAATATTAGTGCTTTTATTAGATTTTGGCGTAAGAATTCTTACAGAGTTTGTTCAGAATTCATAAATTTACAATCTCCAAAGAAAAATTATTGTTTAAGACAGCTTAAAGTTATTCTTAAAGTAATGTTCATTAATTTCACAACATTATAGATTACATGTTCAAGAGTAGACTTGACTTATGTTTAGCTTTATGATGTACACAACAATGTTTAATTAAAACTTAATGTAACAGTATACTGATGTTAAAAAATCAGACAGATGTTGCAAAAATAAAAAAATGTATGAAAAATGTCGAGGTTTAGCTAGTTTATATTTAAAACAATCCTGTGTTTAATTTTAATAAATATTGAACTATACAAGGAAATATTTCTTTATGCTTCATTTTTCATTTGACGTTTCTCGCTCAGGAACGTTAAGGTGGAAGTCAAAATATTAAATTGACCTTGATGAAAACAAATCAGACCTTAAATCTTCTTTAAAAAATCTATACGCCCTGTTATCCAAAAGATAAACATGCACACAACGCAAACAAACCTTCATTCCCATGCATGTTTGATTCTTTTGAAAACTTGTTTGAACAAATCTGCAGCATCGATCTTTGCTCATTTCAACATGAAGCCATTAAACTAAGGTCTGCTTTATCCCAGTGCTTTCTCCGTGTCATGGAATTGTTCTTTTAAATCGATTATTTCCAATTCGAACGAATAAATGATGAATAAAAGATCCTTATTAGTTGGGAAAAAAAGAACACTTGTATTAATATTTCATGTTTCGTTTCTATATGCGCATGCGCCATGGAGACAACACTAACGAGAGGCATGTTCAGCAGAGCGGGTGCTCGTTAGCGCTTGTCATAGTTACCTATATAGCGCGGGTGCTCGTGAGCGCTTGCCATAATTACCTATACAGCGCGGGTGCTCGTGAGCGCTTGCAAAAATTCTCTAAACCTGTATGCAACACAAATTTTGGCGAGCTCTCGCAGCATCCGCTCTCCTGAACATGCCTCTGTAACGCAAATTTCGGCGAGCGCTCACGAGCACTCACACTGCTTTACACGCGCATCTGATAGAGTTATAGTAAGAACCATTTTAACAAGAGCTTGGACTTTCAGTAGGATGAAATGATCTATTTAGTTTAAATGACGCTGGTTTCAAGCGAAATATACACCGATTGCGTAGTCTTGGCTCAAAATCCAGACAAATCTTGTTGATTTTAAAGAGCCATGGCTGAGGGGCCTACGATGAAACAGAAAAGCTTACGTCACATTGCCGTTTGACTCAACTACCCAAAGTCCAAGGTCCTGTTAAAATGGTTCTAAACATCTATATATGACCAGCGTTACTATAGTTATTGTTAGATACCTACATATATTCATTTCTTATTTCTTAGTTTCGTTAAAAACATACAAAATTCAATTTGCCGTTCTCGAAATAAGTTAAACGTTAAACAGAAAATAAAAGTTCTATTTAAGGTTTAATAACTACATCTATATGTTATAATATATACATGTACTTGATTCTAAAGAAAAGATTGGTTTTTTTCTTTGTAACAAATATTAGGATTTGAACTATTTCATAGATAATATTAATAATTTATTTTTTGTTTTTAACAGCACTCGAAAAAAGGAGAGGGAAAGGAAAGCTAGAAAACAGGAAGGAAATATGACAAAAAGAGGTCAAAGGTTAGCAGCTTTAAAAAAAAATGACAATATATACTCATAGAAAGTTCACTACAATAAATTGATAATTTTGACAAATTAAAGTATTATTTTTCATCAGTCAATTATAACAGCAATTTTATTACGATACCTTTAATATATCCTTTTAGTTGCTTCACCGTAAAAGCAAGCCAAACAGTATTTTCGTCCTGTTTTATTTTAAATCATCTTTAATTGTTGCCGTTTATTTGTTTTTGTTTTATCTTTTTAAATTTTCATATTAATCATAATATTATTTTTGGTTTTGTTCGGTCATTGATTTTTTTTGTCTTCATGTGTTTAAAACAGATCGATTTTATTAAAATAATAAGTAAACACAGTAAAAGCTATAAACTGAATCTTTGCCAGTGAAAGGATTAACATCTCTGTTAAAAGTTGATATTGTTATTGAATGGTTCAATAATAATTCGGTCGACTTTCATACAAACCTCTTATCGTTATTTTAATCCAAATCCGACGGATTTAAATAGTTTCATTTCTCTCTACGCATTGATCTTTGATGAAGTTACGACTAAAGCGACTAACAGTATCAATTTCAAATTAGCGAATTGTCTTCCTTGATAGACAATAAGACGAGAAAGATGACCCGTTAATGATTCTCAGAGAAGACATCGAGAGAATCAGGGCATCCATATCCGACTCTTCATTAACTCACAGGTAAGGTATGAAAAGCTCGAGATGGTTACTTTTCGCGAGAACTATTTCTGGCGAAATTTATATTCATGAAGCCATCACAGGCATATCATATATGCTAGCCAAATATTTAATATTGATTAATTTTTTTATAATTTTGAAAATTAATACATATTAATCCATATAATGAATACGAATACATATTATATAATATCTTCTTATTAAAAAAAAACTTCTTTTTCTTAAAAATGTGAATGTTATGTTAACGATTTTATATCTCTCCAGACAAAGATGGCGCCAGACAGAGGATGTGGGTCTGCCTAGTTGCCTAAGAGTGTGCACAAAGCTGAAAGGGAAAATATCTCACTTATCCAGGTCAGTAAATGGAATCTATGTAAACATGTTTTACAAAGTTATAGCATGTGTTCACATCTGATATGTTTAAAAAAAAAAGTGAATAGCTTGAAATTTTAGAACGGTTAATTTATGCATGAAGGTTTCGAGGATGATTTTTGTTTTAACATTGATCAGCTGTCAACAAATGGTTATCATTTATCATTACGTGAGATATACAATTATTTACTGGACCATTATACATGTGCATTTTTTAATATAAAATGCAAAATCTATTACATAACCGACCAGTTTCCGGAATTGAGAGTTATCGAACCTTTCTGATGATTGAACAAATCGTTCAAAATTCAAACGTTAAGGATGCACGAAATGTTTCTCAATTTTATGTAACTTTTTCCAGGAATTTGTTACTGATTTACGTCTACTTTGACAAGCTTTCTTGCAAAAAATTAGGATACCTTACCTGGCATTTGTGCAAGATACAAGAATATGCAATTTCCTATATAATCTAATTGAAAATACAAACTTATCTCCAATCGTAGAAGAGCACAGAAAGGTACATATTAACCTCATGATTTTGAAACCAATTTCTAATGTACGAAGAGATGTAAAAAGATGTCGAGGAACGTGTTTTCTGACCTTAAATGACAATTCTATGAAACATTTATAAAACTTGAACCTCTCACCATAAAGTTATAAGATAAATTGTGTTATGTCTTTTGAAGATGTCTGTAGGTCGGTAATTTGTCCGTCCTTTTGTATGTCTGTTGATGAATATGAGGTCAAGGTCATATGCCAGTGTTAATAAAAGGACAAATTCATTGAAAAAGGTGAAGCGTCAGAAGTCAGGTTTGTTGACTCAAAGCATTTTCATCGTCGAGAACAAACTGTTTCAATGGCAAAAATTGTGTTTTCAGTTTGGATGCTGCAGAGGCGGATAAATTATCAGCGGTGTACGACGAACTGTGTACAACTATAAACGTCATGGCCCAAGATCACAAGGAATACATCTCCAACATTTATGACGAGGAGGAAGTGGTCAAAAAGTAAAATAATAGACCATCATTTTGAAGACTTTTTTTTCCGAAATAAAAAAAACCCCAGTAGCAATAAAACCATGCAGGACAGTTATTATAGTTAGACAGAAAAGTCGTAAAAAAGCGTTAAAAATTTGTTAAAAATATCAAAGAGAGAGGAAATGAATTGATACCCAGTGTAGCATTTAAATGACTTAGAACCATTTTAACAATACCCTGGACTCTCAGTAGGGCGTAGCTATCTATTTTTTGCGTCAAAACAAGTTAACAATGACGCGGTTTCAAGCAAAGTATGTACCGATAGCGTAGTTTTAGCTCAAACACCAGACGAATCTTGTTGATTTCAAAAGGCCATGGCTGAGTGGCCAGCAATGAAATAGACAGACCTACCTCACATTGCTGTTTGACACAACTATCAAAAGTCCAAGCTCTTGTTACAATGGTTCTAAATTGTATCTGTTTTTACAGGTACTACAACAAGACAGTACTGGACATAATGGAGCTGTGGTCCAGCTGTGCCTCAGCGACTGTAGATCTGATGATACCGCTAGTAGAGCAGTAAGTCATGTTACAGTACAGTAAAACACGGTCATAGCAAAGGGCCGAACATCTTCAATTGGCAAAAATAATCGTGATTCGTTATCATATTTATAACGAGGCTTAATTGAAATACTGTGGATTCATCAATACTCCTGGACATCAATTTTTGTGAATTTGAAGGTAATTTCAGTTTCTAGGATAAGTAAATTTGTGAACAGTCATCTAAGCAATACTCTATGTATTAGTATGTTAATAGAAATTGCACTGCAATGAAAATTTAACAACGAAATCCATGAGAAGTGGGATACAACAAATATTGATGAAACCACTGTATAGGGTATAAGAGAGAGAGAGAGAGAGAGAGAGAGAGAGAGAGAGAGAGAGAGAGAGAGAGAGAGAGAGAGAGAGTCTCGGTGATTACTCTGTAATGGTACATGAACATGAATATACATGTAATTGAGTGTATACATATTTCACAATGATATTTCTGCAGGTATTGGGAAAACCAGAGTGAATTTGAACAGCTTGCCAAGAAAATATCGAATACATGTTCTGCTTGCGTCAAATTTACTGCCATGACTGTTAATTTAACGGAGCACCCCTTACCAGAAAAGTAAGCCGCTTATTACTTAGGTATACAAAGCGAAGCAATTCTTTTTGGTGATAAGCTCGGGATACTAGCATCTCTCTGTGTTTAGTAACAATTCTTTTTGGTGATAAGCAAGGGATACTAGCATCTCTCTGTGTTTAGTAACAATAAGTGCAGAAAATTTGAAAGAAAACCTTTACACGTTTTTCATGAGCAGCTATGTACACTGAACGTTATTATATAATATTGCTAATCTGGCGGCAGCACAATAATTATAACAACCTCATTAATAAATATCTGCTTAATATTAGAAAATAATACCTTGTAGTTGCGGAAGTGACGTTAAAGAAAAGGCGACACAAGAAATGAACAACGCAGCAGACACGTTGAGTCGATTAATACAAGCCGCCATCAAAACGTGAGTTACTTATATCTACAAATATATATATATATATATACATATATATATATATATATATATATATATATATATATATATATATATATATATATATATATATGTGTGTGTGTGTGTGTTTTACTTATCAATTTGTCAGGTGTTTTTACGCGGATTATTGTTGTCTTAAAATATCCAAGAAATCAAAATCTTTTGGAAAGTGTTCTCTGATTGTATCTTCCAATTCTTTGAAATTGTTCTTATCATTAAAAAAAATTGACGACAGTGGTCTTGTACTATCTATTAATTATTTTTATGAAGTATTTCACTCTCATGAGAGTTACCTTTCTTACCAGAGTCTCAATGCACCTTAAATTATTTAACCATTTACTTTTTATAAGTTGTTAAAAAAGCATCTGTGTTAACTGTAAATAACATGGTCTACAATACCCGATGAAGCGTTTGACTCTAATTTGTCGAATGGGCAACTGTAATATCTGTTGATACTAAAACTATGCATGTATGTTTCGATACCAACCAGATCACTGAAGGTGTCTGAGGACAGCCTACTGGACATGACGATGTGGTTACTGTTCAGTGTACATCACGTGGCCAAGAACGTCCTACAGCCTAAGGATAAACCTACCACAGAGTAAAGATGACCTCTCTCTCTCTCTCTCTCTCTCTCTCTCTCTCAAAGCTAAAGTCTACAAATCTTTGATTAAGAATCCTTATTCAGATTAGATTAAAATTAAGAAACAATTTTAGAGCAATTGATGACATGACTTTATCAACGGAAAAAAGCAATTGCTATGAATTGTCACCAACTAGCATCTAAAATTACATAAACATGCTTCAGTTTTTAAAGGGTCTTTTTTTGCTTGTCTTAATTGAAAAATCTGCATACTTGCCATGTGAAACATAAAATAAAGGAATAAAAGAAACCATGTATCGCATTTATCATTAATTGATATACCGGTAATACATGTACACTAATAAAAGTTACTGTAATATTATTATACGTAACAATTTATTGTGATAGAAGCAAGGAAGAGGAAGGAACCAAAGAGACAGAGCAAGAAAAGAAGGACCCTGAACCAGTCAAGGAGAGCACTGACGTCACAGCTAGCCTCAATAATCTGCTGACTCAGCTGGATGCCCTGCAAATGGAGCTCAGCAACCAGTAAGAACTGAGTCAATGTGCTGATTAAGTACTATATTCCTTTGTTGTTAATAACTAGTTTATCAAGTGAAAAAGTATTTCAGACTATATGCTAGTTTTATTTATCTTTAGACTAGGGAAGTCAAATCGGCCAATTTTTAGTACTCGGTTACTCAGACGTTTTTCCGATCGAGTACCCGGGTACTCGGTAAAAGTGTAAATAAATATGAACAAGTACATTGATAACTGTAAAACCATGGTCACTTTTGTAGAACTAAAACCACATGATCTAATGGGAGTTTCAATCCTAGATTTTATAGTATTACGGGACGGTATGTTGTAGCTTGGTGCGACGATGGACATCAGTATTTTAAAGCCTTTGCCTTCGACCATTTGTAACGGCATGTAATCAAACACAACCATATCAACAATCGCACCTGTAATATCATCTGTCTCTTTTCCCGAGAATTTGCGGTTTCTTGGAGAATTGACAAAATTCCATAAAGTCGGTTGTTTTTCTGGAGTTTCTGGCCTGTCAAATTCCTCATTATGTTTAAGACGAATGTGATTTAACATGTTTGTCGTTCCCCCCGTATAGGATAAGTTTACTTCGCATAGCTGACATTTTACGTTTTTTGAATCTTCAGTTCTTTTAAAATATTTCCAGACCTTTGAAGTCACTGGCAGCATTTTAGGTCTGTTCAATTTCTCTACTGTGTGCTATCTAATTTATATAATAGACTATATAAACGATGTTTAGTGAAAACAAATCATTAAAGTTAGCCAAAAATAAGGGTAGAAGACAGCTAAAGGTGAGAAAAGCTAGGTAACAGGTTCTTGTTCACGATAATTACTATATAAACACTGCCACAGGCTATAACGGTCATTTAGCATATTTAGAGGCGTAGAAAATCCTAATTACTGTATATACAAGTGCAATGGACATTTTAAGTTTTAATACCGATGTTTTAATGCATTATTAAATAAACTTAGAAATATTAAAAATTATACATCCGAGTAACCGGGTACCGATTTTAGTATTCGATACTCGGACGTTCGATCGAGTAGCCGGTTAACCGGGTACTCGTTGACATCCCTACTTTAGACGTTTTGAAATGTCATTAAGTGAGACATCCAATTTTTTAATAAACGGCATGGTTAAGATGAGATATTATAAAGTTTAAGTTATGCAATTTAATGTTATGTTTATAAAAAGATCCATTAGAAAATATATGTTGAAAATATATACATGCATTTACTTATTGAATGGTATTTGATTTTTTTTAATTTTTTTTTTTTAGATATGTGATTGAGAAAAATGAACAAAACACTGAAGGTGGAGAAACAGACGAAAGGTTAGATATGTGTGCTCAAAATGATAGAATTTTGTGTCCCCAGTAGGACACCATAACCTGGTTTTTAACATTAATTTTTTACAATAAATGCTGTTCATTTCATTGACAGCTGCAAGAATGATCAGCAGGCTATCAACAAATTGGCCAATGTTTACACAGGTGTCGTAGACAAGATTTGTGAAAATGGAAAGTAAGTCAGCTATTTAGAACTTTTTTTAGTCATCCATTGCAATTGATCTGTTATAGTGACACTGTCTACATTATTGCTAGCGCTCTCGAGCGCTAGCAGCTACGTTAGTCCTTTTCACTGGAATACACATGCTCGACTCCATAGTAGGAGATTCTGGGAATACTGTACTACTGTAGATAAACTGTACCATTTGAATTTCGTTCTATCATCTTCAAGTGAAGTTTTGTGTTTTATGGTTAATGTCAAAAAGTAACAGTAGCTTTGGTCTTATAACGCAAAGTTATTTCAAAATTTAAATAAATAAGATGTAGCTAGCTTTATCTTAAATTCCTTCAAGCTCGGAAGACAACTTCGGATATGTTTTCCGAGCTTTCCTGAAAGGCCCAAGAAGATACGATTGCTACAAAACAGTACCAATGGTTTCTGAAAAATTTCACCTCGAAATTGAAATTACAGTAGTTACATAATGATTAAGGCACAGCCAATGAGCTATGCCATTGCCGATGTGTAGCCCACTCTAGATTCACAGTAATTATTTTAAATTGAGACCCCACTCCAGCACAATTCCAGTACACCACTGTGCCTTCCTATTGTTAATTAATCGATTCAGAAATTTAAACCAATGTTTTAGAAATCTGCTTCTGTGTTTTATGATTGCTACAACGCTAGCTCACCAATCTTTTTTAAAAGATAAACTTGTTAGACGATTATGGTTATTATTTTTAGAGTAACAGTCTGTATTGACGATCCAAACGGAAGTGACGCAACAATCTACTACAAACCGGATGTTTACACTGAGGTTGCTAACTGTTCCCTTGGCTCTTGTCCAATGAGAGATCGCGACACATGGTTGGACGAGATTCCCTTGACCTCCGACCAGGTGCTTGTTTCTGACGTCTACGTCGTCAGGAATGGACCGTTACGGACGTCGGCGGAAGTGGAGATCGATTTCACCTACGTTCCTTTGTCCAGCACTAAGAACAAGACTATTAAAGTTATCTCAAAACAGGATGACGAATGGAAAGAGGTGGAGACCGTGAATGAGGTATATTTTAAACTGTTTGAAATTAAAAACATTTTAATTAAATTTGGACATTTCCGCACTTTCCAATGAATATGTTACTTTTTGGCAACAAATGGGGACTAGCAAATTTGAATTTTCCCCTTTATTTCTGTACCGTATTATTCTTCTCGAGAAGATTGAAAATGTTTAAAATGGCCAATAATATCCACCTCTTAATGAGAATTAAATCAAGTTTGCAAAGTCTGTGCTTTATGAAGAGTGTTAACTCGAGATTAACATTCTGTTTTGCAGGAATCTGATGAGAGTAGCGCTCATCTTTCCTTTAAGACCAAATGTTTGGAAGCATTCACTGCCTACGTTGAGATCCTCTCGGAGACCTGTGAAGTGTCACCCGAAGAAACGACCTTTACGAGCGAGGTTAACCCGGATGTCAAGGTCATTTTTTCTGCTGGATTAGTAGCTGAAACAAAGCAAATAAAAATAAAGGTAATAGATTTTAGTTTTACATAAATAATGATATATGTGTAGTAAAATAATGTTATTTATTAATCCATACGGCAGTTATCTTGAATTTGATTCTACAAGGTCATTTTAAGGTAATTAGTTTCGTCTTTTTTATACAAGGTCATTCCTTACGATGCAAGGGAGGTGGCGAATCTTAAGGAACAGTGCCCGGATTCGGTGCGGGGAATCATGGCTGTTTCTGATGCTGTGGAAATTCGGATGGACGGAGAGTGTGATGACACCAAAAACATCAGCGTCCAGGTTTCCATGGACGACGAAGAAGACCAGGATTCACAACTTGTTGTCATCAGGTATTTGCAGTTTTGTCAAACTCTAGATCTGTCGAGCTTAAGTGTTGAGATTTGAACCCGGATACTTTGTCTTAAAAATGTGATAAGAGTATTACACCTATTTTTGAAAATCTAATGTTCAGTGTTTTTTGTGCTTTCATCTCTACAGGTTTAAGGAGGGAAAAGTACAAGTACTGGACAAATCGCAATGTCGTCTTAAAAAAGACAGAAACTTATTTCTAGTAGAAACAAAGGGTGTCTGGGGGTAAGTTACAGTTGTAAATACGGTTACTGTGACAGTAGTAGCCACACTACAATTTGGTTTTTCTAACACATTTGCTGAAAATAATTCAAGGTCATTGGTGCTGTCAATAAGCTTAAAATCAATGAATATTGGTTTAAATTTATTTTCAACTTAAAAAATTCTGTTATTTGACAGAGATATTAGTACCGCAGGAAAATTTTACTTTTGCAAGCCATATATGAATACAGCGTTTTCGACTATAATAATTTTGTTTGGAAATGATCAAAACGTCGACTTAATGTACAATTCGTTTTCCTCTATCATAGGATAGCCGTAGCAAGAATCAGAAAAATCTTCCTTAACATGAGAGACACTGTAAAGAAAGAGTTCCAGTTGATCTTTGGACTAGTTCAGCTCTGTAACATCTGTACGTTTATTGACGATTCACAGAGGAACAAAGAGGAAGGCTCCTTCTTTGTTTGGATCGAATGCATCGATAAAAACATGATTCGAGATGATGTCGAAAACAAAGAGAAAGCTGGGCTGATCGAGGTTAAACAAAGCAGGTCTAAGGACATCACCTTGCGGCAGAAACAGACCTTGATTTTGAAAGTAGATGGACAAGTTAAACTGCGGTTGGCTGATCCACCGGATGCGTTTAAGATCACGTATTTGATTGGTGCAGATAATCACGTGAATATTCCGATGGAAGTTCATAGAGACCAAGAGAAGATACCGTACGCAGCTTTTGCATTTTATGAAGAGGATTGTGCACATCCATTCCATAGTGTTAATATTCCCGTTCGGGATTTGTCCGAGCTACCCACAGGTTCATATGTTATGATAAAAATTCAAAAACTCTATTGTTTTTCTTTAAATTGTTTTCTTAAAAAAATAACTGTTTTCATGAAAATTCAGAATAATGAAGTTATCATTAAGAATTTTAACCAATTCGTTGAGGGCTGTTGTGAATGTTTCATGCAATAAAAATTTGTGATATTTGTTTTCAGACGAAATAACTGCAAAAACATTCAACAAAAACAATGAAAGCAACAACCTTAGGGAACAAATGAAGCAGAAAGAAGAAGGTCTGTCTCTTTTTTTAATTTTAAAACAAACTATCAAATAGTTTTGGATCTTGATTTCGAATTCACCTAAATAGTTCACTAATATATATATATATTAGTTTATCTATCAAATTTTCAGCTGCAAGGAAGATGTTGTCACATGACAGCATTATGAACCTGTCACGTGTTCTCTCGGAGAGAGACGGGCGCATGCTCGGTGTACAGTTAGGCGTGAGTGAAAGTTGGACGGCAAACGCTAAGGATGAATGCGATGGGGATATATTACGAACCAACTTCCGGGTTCTTTGTGAATGGAGGGGGAAAGCTGCAAGGGCCGCCATGGTTGATTTCCTTATATCGTCACTGAAAACTGTCGGAAGAATTGACTTGGCAAACGTTGTGTCCGAGGTTTACAAAAATGGGCGTGGTCTTTCAAAGTTGGATTTTGATTGATTTGCTGATGAGTCTGTTGATTGGTTTAAAATCTTATTAAATATGAAATCATCTGTGATATTTTTGTATTTTACTGACATTTGACTTGCTTTTATGCAAACTTAAAGGTGTTTTAGTCTGTGAAAGTATTATTTATTTTGCTTATATTTCGTTTATATTTGAATTTTATAACTAAATATGGTGCGAATTCAGAATTAGTTCATTTTCATTCTTGTTAACGTTTGTACATGTAATTTTGATGTATATTTTTGTGTTGATTGTTTTTATTCAACTTTAAAAATAAAATTTATCAGACTTGTTGATAGAATAAATTTATTTTGAATGTAATTAAGGTCAAGATCTAGTAAATGAAAGGTGCCTACAGGTTTGAAATTCAAGATATAAATTCTTTTAATGGTGCTTCATATCAATACCTTTGTTTCATAGGGTGTACCGGGGCTAATATTTTTGGTAAACACAATGAAAAATCATGTTTTGAACAACCATTTTCTATGAAATATGAGGGATAAAAGTAACAAATCTCGGAGTTTTGTCCATTTTTGACTAATGAAATATATCTAGAATGCCTACAATCTCTCCAAAAACGGAATTAAAGAAGCCCTTGACCTCCTTTTTAAAATGATGTCAAATTAAATATAGGTACCGGGGTTACTTTTATCTTGATTAAATATATAATGTCAAAATATTGTTTTATTTTCTACCTAATTCCTTAAAGCCGTAAAATACGGGAAAAGATTCATCAAATCAATTATGACGTCATAATGGTTCTAGCACCATAAAAACACTCTGGAATCATTTACTAGATCTTGACCTTAAGAAATGAAGATAATTTTTCTATTGATCGACGTATCAAAAATTGACCGGAAAACTTAATCAATGCTTTCTAAAAGTTAAGTCTATTCATGTTTTGATATTTCGAAATGAACAAAATGGTGCGATATAACTTATTTATCAGGTTAATTGCATGTGCCGTAATGCTTTTGGACATGATTTAACAGAGCTGACCAATGATATTACACACCGACCATTCCCTTAAAAGGAATACTTGTTTTTGTTATATGTATTTTTGGGACACGATTAGCAAGAAAGCGACGGCAAAAGCGCTCTTACCGACCAACTTCCGACCTTGCAAAACTTGTTATAAAAATGACGGAATCTAAATAACGTAGATCTTAGAGAATTAAGTGTTTAAGATAATAAGGGGGACCAATCATACACTTTGCGATATTTTAAAAATATCAATATTCGGTGTACGTCTTTTTTTACAGGAGTCACATCACAGGTGCTTGAGGACAGGTTCGACCCCCCCCCCCCCCGCCCTAATATAAAGACCCCCGGGACTTTATTTTTCTTTTCTATAAAATTATCCTTTTATAACATATTTATAATCTAATTTATTCATTCATTGTCCAAAATTACATAAAACAAACATTTAAAAAAAATCAGTCCCTCTGTGTATATAATGCAAGATGGTTGCTAACTTCGTCCATCTAGAATCAACGGAAGTAAGGGTTGATCACAAGGAAGATAACTGGTAACATTAATTTCTTTCTTTTCTCTTTTATGTCTTCCATTGTGATAAACTCAGTATGAGTGCCTTCTTTTAGATTTTCCAGTTCCCAAGACGATATAAAGTTTCCAGTTCTTCGCGGCTTGATTAGAATTCATACTTCTTATGAATTGTACTTTTTACGAGTTTGCCATGCAATTTCGTAAATCTCTAGGAGTTATCTTCCTTGCGATAAACCCTCACTTCCGTTGGTTCTAGATGGATCGGTTCAAAACTTGCAACTTGTCGGTAAAAATGGTCCTATTTACCTAATAAATGTATTTACACGGGCATGTCATGCAGATATTCAGTGAAGGGAATTGTCGGGCTACGAAATGAGGTCACCGTTTTTACTGGTAGATGTAGTTTGATAGTACTGTAACATTTCAACAAATATTCATCGGCAGTGCCTCTCGGCTGGTAGACTAAGTAAGCAACCTTCTTGTATTATACATGTAGAGGGTCTGATTTTTTAAAAATATTTGTTTTAGGTAATTTTGGGTAATTAATGTATAAATTAGATTAGAAATAGGTCATAGAAGGATAATTAAATGAAAACAATAATAATAAAGTCTCGGGGTCTATTTTCTGAGGCAGGGAGGGTGGGGGCCCGGGGGTCGATCCTGTCCTCAAGCACATGTGAGTCACATTATAAATTGATTATCGAGAGAGAGAGAGAGAGAGAGAGAGAGAGAGATTTTCCATGCAATGCATTATTCAATCTATATCCATTTTGTCAGGTATTTTCAAACATAAATCAGAGTGTTTACTTATAAATTAGGACATTTTGCCAAAATAAAAACTACGAAATGCCTGCACCAGAGTACTTGCTTACACCTTTGGTATTTCATTACGTGTGAGTTGATGTCCGTAAACTATAATTGAATTTTACCTGATAAAAAATTATTGAAAATCAAATTTTAAAAGCTGATTTTATTTTATATATACCAGCCCGAAATAGAGAGTAAGGTGGTGGAACTGCTTTGGTGGATCCAAGTCTGTTGGAGTTTGCATCAAAACATATTCTTGCAATGAAATAGGATTCAATGATTACCTGAAGAGTAAACATATTTACTGGAAGTTTATTTAGGGTATATACAAAGAAATTCAGATATGGCAAATGTTGAATAAATAAAATGAGCCAATTCATTTCTTGAATGCGTGATGAATAGAAATGTCTGGAATGGGGTACATGTAATTACATGTAAAACGTATGAATGAAAAGATTATGTATCCATAAAACAAGTCGAATTGGGTGGAGGGTCTTCTACCTGAAATTCTTATTTAAGACAGTGATACTAATTATAGTGAGATTTGAAGTAAAGAACGAAATTTAGAAAAAAGGTATACGACGCATTATGCACCTACTCATTGGTTTTAAATTAAAAAAGGTTGATATTTTTTAGCTACATCAAAAAGCAAAAAAAATGCCATGCACATATATTCCTACAAGATCCTACAAGAAACATTGTATCACGTAACATAAAGTGTTAATTTTCCGCGCTAGTGCGGAATAATATCTAGCTGATTATTTATATATATATGAGAGAGAGAGAGAGAGAGAGAGAGAGAGAGAGAGAGAGAAATAACTCTATATTTACATTAAATGAATAATTCAATTTTTCTCAGACCTCGGTGCTTTTCTAATATTTTTGTGACCAAGTTTGAACGTAGGAATTTTTATTTTTTGAAGAGTATGTTTTGAATATATTGTAAATAAAAATGAAGTAAAATTTGCTTTACGTACATTCAGGCTTCATTTTGCCAGTCTCAGGTTAAATTTTTTGGGGTTAAATCTTAAGCATAAGCGAGTAAAATTCTAATCCCAGACTAGTGCAAATGTTCATATATTTATATTCGAAGGAGTTGCTGAGATAAGTGATGTGGCCCAATGGCCTTTCTCCTTTGCCATAAATTGTCTATTCCTAATTACACCTAAAAGTGGGCTTTATATGGTGTTCATAATAATGTGTAATGTGTATACTTTGACATTACCGACTGAAGACTTCGTTAATACACATGTGTAAGATTGTTTAGATTTTAGAGTCACTGTCCCACATTTTTACTTGTAAACAGCTTTTAAGCTGTGGATTGTGATGATATGTATTGATAGAGACAAAGTACTAGATTTTAAGACTTGTTTGGGGAGTCCACCTGTGCCTAATATAGGTTTTTCTACAAATATTGATCAGATACTAGCATTGTGCGGTTGGTAATTTAAACCACTATATTATCCAGTTAATGCATGAATTGTTTAATTCGTATCATTAAACTCGATTTTTTTTAAATTAATGAAACCTTAGCTAAAATCGTTATTAATTCTTATTGAATACTAACGTACAAAACAAGCGTGATTATCGTCTGGAAAATCATATATTTTTTTTCTATTTTCTGTAGCAAAAAATAAAGTTATCTCAGTTAGATTTAAAAAAAAAGAAGGAAAAACTAAGATTCGACTTTGGGTTAAACTTTCATCACAGAAACTCTTGTCGTTAATAATTTGTCAGATAATCTAAAGCGAAAAAGATATAGTTTTTATTATTGCTATTACATTGTTTTTCAGATACGGGCATATATACGATTGGTAAACATCTAAAGAGAAAGTAGATATTCGTTAAAAAAAATCAAGGTTAGTTTTTAGTATTGCTATTTTTAGACTGGAAATTTTCAAAATACGGGTATACGATCGGTAAACAAGAACAAAGGTTTATATGACGGTGTGATACATGGAAATGGCGAATAATTTCTGTTGAATATTATAAAGGAAACATGAGATAATTGGACAAAAGTTCAAATCACGGAATGTCTGACAATTGCCGTGTGTCTGAGGCCCTGTACGTGGGTCTGTGTGGTTATATAGGGACACCGACAGAGGTGACCGTCAGGAGGGAGGTGATGGACATGGCGGAGATGATAATGAAACCTGTACAGGTATATAATGGTATGCGAAATATGATCAGTGGTAGTTATAGGGAAGGTTCTAGATTTAAATCTTCTGACATGGACATGATGTTCTGGCATACCAATCATAAAGTAATTACTGACTTATCACAGTCCAGTGTTTATGATCTGTCAAAACATTCCATTATTCTCATGGAGGACACTGATACATCACCTGGGTTTGTCAGACTACAACTTCTGACGTCACCACGAGATAGATCAATTGAATCGTCAATTGTTCCATTTAATGACGGCATGTACATATCATGTATGAGGTGGAGACAAAGATTGTTGACTATGCTTAATGAAATGAACATCACTAAAAATGCAAAAACCCATGGTCCTTGTGCAAATGATTTCATTGAAAATTTAGAAACTGACTATGCTCTTTGTTTACATTGTTCCCACTGGTCACGATTAACCTGTTATTGGAGAAAAAGACGCATTCTGCATAACTGGCCTCAAAACGACGTGTTTGATGATATTCTTAGGAATGGTTGTCATTTTGTGCCCATTGGACTTAAAATAGCGGGCGATGAAAATGAACTTGATTGGAGATTATCGTTTTCCCAGGCAGAAAAAAAACTAGTGTGTTCTATGAATTATACGCAATTTCTGTGTTACGGACTTTTGAAAATATTTCTAAAGGAAGTCATCAATCTTGACATAGAAGAACCATTCCTGTGTTCATATTTTGTGAAGACAACGATGTTCTGGCTGATACAAATAGGACATATTACATGGTGTCCAAATAACTTATTCGATTGTTTCTGGAAATATTTAAAATATTTGTTACAATGCGTTCATCGTGGTGTGTTTCCAAACTTTTTTATCCCACAGAACAACATGTTTGCCAGTAAATTGTCTGCAGTTCAAGGTGTGCGTACATGCAAGTGTCTGTTAGAGCAGCTTAACAGGTATTACGAAATGGGCGTGACCTGTTTGTTACAAAGTCCGACGGTCAGAAAAATGATTGAACCAGTTATATGTAACAGTCTTGTCAGAATAGAACCACTTCGAAGTCATATGAAGAATGCCGCTTATACAGATTCTTGTATCAGAGAAGAGGTAAAATCTAATAGTTTTCCAGAAGAAGACATAAAGAAAAATTATTTAATTTTGAGGTTCATACTAATTGTGTCAAACCAGTCGCTTACAGAATATGAGAAATTCACATCACAGTACTGTACGGCAGATGTTTTAGTTGCAACAGCATTCATAAATCTCAGTACTAGTAGTTTATCAAGTAATACAAACAAAAAAGTCTACAGATCAGATACACTTAATGTTAACTTGTTGAAGCTGGCAGGTAGAGTGGGTGATGTGTCTTGTTTGTTGAATCTTGGTATGTATTACTATAGAACATGTAGATATAGAGAGGCTCTTCAAGTTACAGCTCTGGTTAAATCAAGCCTCAATCAGCCCTATATCCTGTATAACACAGTAGACCGAGAAAGGTACAATGAATATGTGGCTGGTTGGTCTCTGTCTAAACGTATGAAGAAAGCTTGGGTATACGATGTATGTCTTCATGTTGATGTTTATTACATTCAGGAACTAGTTCTAGAACAAACAGCGGCTAAAGACAACGGTGAAGATACTTTGCAAATTTCACCTTATGTAGTGACAGACATGTTAAGTATGTTATGTAACTACAGACTAGGTAACCGGTCCCAGTGTCTACAGTCACTGACAGACCTACAGACACTGCTGTTCTATGATGACGGGAGATATGTAGATTTAGAATCTAGAGACATCTCATGGCAGATACTGGGGATCTGTCAGCACGTTATTGGGGACCTACACGGGGCTTTACAGTCTTATCAACTGTCATTGAGACAAGAACCATACCACAAAATGCAGATTGCCACACAATATAGAATAGCATTTCTTTTGAATAAATTTGCATTAAGAGAAACCGAACGCAACAAAATATTTCATATTATTCGTTGAAAAAAAAGAATTGCATAAAGAAGACTGTTAAATATAAAAGTAAGGAAAACTTGATATGTGAGAAACATGAAAACACGCATATTTACCAGGATTGATATACATTGTGTAATATTACGATTTTCAGGACTTTGTTATTATATGTATTTTTTCAAAAAAGAATTGCTTTGTCTTGGTCACACACGTTAATGATACAAAATTGTAAAACTTAGTGAAATTCTTCTATAAAATGAGAATTTTCATCTCATCATTTATTATGTGCTTTTTACTGAAATACGTACCTGTACTATTTTGTACAAAATGTGCATTAAAGATGAAATTTAATCAAACAGACAGACAAAAAGATAGATAGATAGATAGATAGATAGATAGATAGATAGATAGATAGATAGATAGATAGATAGATAGATAGATAGATAGATAGATAGATAGATAGATTTGCAGGGACAACTGTTCGGGAAATAGATGTAAATTATCTGGACAATGATTTACATTCTCAGCGGGAAATATTCTCGACAGCAAGGCTCTCACGCACCTTGCACGCGAATAGTAGTTGGTTTACAGAATTTAAGGAAAATTGTATGAAGCGTCATATCAAGCGTTAGATTTTTTACTCTTTATGTTAAACATCTTCTATTACAGTACATTGTTGTTGCTTTGACAATAAGATAATGATTTTATTTTTACGTCTTTTTATTATATCATATGTTACGTCATATCCTCTCTGTATACCTTGCATGCATGCTTATTGTATGTCAAAGTTGATTAAATTTAGATCTATCACAAATAAAATAGCTACAGGGCATTCATATCATCTGCGTGTGGAATTCAGTTGTTATATTTAAAAACATGTTTTAAGTTTGCATTTGTTTCTGTAGATTTTGTAACTATAGTTAATAAATTATTGTTTTGGTTTTTTCTATTATATAGTTTTATCCTCGATTGTATACCGATCCGATATACATATACATGTAAAACTTCGAAACTACAGTACATGTACATGTATATGTGTAAAAGACAAGGACGAACTAATATATTCCAAAATGCTGTTTTTTTTTTCTGATTTATGCATTGTTATGATTTTATAATAATTGTTCACTACAATTAGACTGCTTATTGTAACATTAAAATAACCCCAACATAACACCATTCTTACATACATTTTTTTTTGGGGGGGGGGGTATTTTGTCACTCACAATCGAGAGTTAACGAATAGCAGTTGGTTTTTTTTTTTTAATTTAAAGTATGTTTTATTAGTATAAATACATGTAGTAACTATTCAATATAGACAAAAAATAAATTAATCAAAGGTACATATGTCTGAACACAAATTTAAATTAAGATTATAAATAGAACAGGCACAAACGTTAAACTCATTGCAACGTTTTACACACGACATCGATATCATCTATATCACTTTCCTTTGACCTCTTCTGGTTTTTTTTTTTTAATTTAAAATGTTAAACTCTCACTCCTAAACATACTATAAAAAGCAAAGAAACGGGTAGAAAATAACAATGAATTAACAATTATTATAATTTATACAAAACATAAAATAACTCAATACATGTAGCAACAGGTGACTTGACTTTTTCCTCCTAGAGAATATTGCTGCTTGAGGCCGATGCTTATTTTCGGTAACTTCTTTGCTTAATTTTAAAAATTTAAATTTGCCAGTAGGGGGTCAAGACCTAGATCCGCACATTTGTGTCTTGTACATAAACATGCATGAGACATTTGGAAAATGTGACTGTGCTTTAGAGTGTTAGTGAACTTCACCAGCACATCGGCTTCTTTACCGAGGGATAACCCCTGAATTATAATATATAATGTCCCATCGAACCCAACATATTGAGGTCACTCAACGCATTACTTAACTTAATTCGTAATTTAAGACAAGTTCATAGCATTTTTAAAAAAAATTTTTAGGCAAAACTTCATATTTCAGGGTACACATGACAGAAATTTGTAACGCCGGGTCCCGGTATCTGAAGGAATATGCTATAGGTTGATATGTCTTTTCCTATCAATGACACCTTCAGGATGGATGGACACCTTAATAAATATGCTGTGGGGGTTGCCCCGTGGGCCGGACACTCTTATTGACTCAAGCAATCGCCCTCAGAATCCCTGGGCGATTTCCTGCGCCCGGTACGACTCCTCGTTCAGCAGATCGTTAAAGTTTACGGCGGATACATCGAAGGAACTCTCCCAGTGGTCTTGGATAGTGTTGCGCGGGCTCTGACACGGGAGATAACTCTAATCCTGCATCCGGCGTCTCTCCAGCCCGGCGTACAGGTGAGAGCGGGACAGCTTCTGGAAAGTTTCCCGGATGTAGTCCCATCGTTCCTCGTTGCTCATGTTCTGTATTGTGCAGGTGGGTTGCGCGCTCGGGAGGAAGGTAGTGGAGGAGTGCTCTTCCTTGAGTGTCGGTACCTCTGCACTTTGTGGAGCTCTGTGGAGTAATGGCTGCGTCTGTCTGTCCGTGTCGAACCTGTTGTTTGTATCACTATTGTTGTTGTTTTCTGTCGACAGTTTGTAGTAATCGTCACGTTTCCCCTCCTGTGCAAGGCAGATCTATTGAGCCGATTTGTGCACGCTGTAGTGACCTAATTTCCGGACTGTCTTCAATCGAGCACAAGCATGTCCGTTGACGTCATCATCTTCTGATACCCCGGATGTTGCGCTGTTCAGACACGGTCTCAGAAAGAAATAGCCGGTCCCAGCACCCACTCCCAGTGAGATCCACACCCACATGTTTCCGGACAACACAGCGAGAACGAGGCTGATGCGTAGCCCTGTCAGGACCACGTGACACGTGGACAGACCCAAATGTACCGGGACTTTGTGTTTCCTGTGAAAATAGATTTTAAAGCATGTAGAACTTAATCTAGATTATTTAATTTTTATATTGTTTAATGTCGATCAAATGATTGCATGCATTTGTTTAAAACTTTAATTTAATAAGACATCATCATCGTCATCATCATCATCATTATAATCGTCTCCACCTTTCCAAAGGAAAGGGTTGTTTTTTGTTTTTTGTTTTTTTTTGGGGGGGGGGGTACCTGCTGTGCAACTTGAGCTCTTGGACTTTGATGAACACATGTAAGGCTTCACATAGGAAAGCTGCCGCCACGGTGTATAAAATGGCTCCCACCAAACCTGAATATGTAACAATAAGAAAATTCCATTTTTATAATATATGCTCCTAATTGCTCTAGATAATGATCATGTTACATGTAATATAGAAAATATAAGTTTGATTGCTGTAAAAGCTGGTTTTACTATTGTTAAATTTGATCGTGATTTTAAATAATTCAATATTTAGATTGAAATATTACATTTTCATCAGAGAAACTTACCCGGTATATTTGAAGTGTTCCATTCTTCGATTATGAATGAAGTCTTGTTTCTAGAGAAGTCCATTTCGCAATTAATTCTGAAAAAAAGCAGGACATATATAAATAAAAAGTATTAATCAACAGTGAGGTAATAATTACTCAAATCATCAAATAGCAATGAATCTGTTAATTGGTGAGTATTTAATCAGGCGTATTATAAAGGTGTATTATAATTAATTGGAATCCATTTACTGAGGATAATAATCCCCATGCTTAATTAACGAGGCTTTATTCTCAGCTATTGATCATGTCCTCGTTCTCAAAATGGCATCAAGAAATCTAGCAACCCGGAACGCTATATTTAATCACATTAAATTATGTGATTAATAATAATTATCATATTACAATTTTTTTAATGAAGTAATTTTATATCTTTCATTTTTTTGTTCGTTGCATGCTATACAAGCAGACAATCAGTACTATTATTTGCATACAATATAATTTCCATGCATATAAGCAAACCTATAAATAGACATCGTAATTTTCAACAATTGTATACATGTACAATTTTTTTATATATCTTTACATTTTTGGAGCTTTAAGTATCGTGTCATTGTACATTGCTGTATCTAAAAAAAACGGCGCTTGCGATGAAACACGCGCGTTGAATTTCTATGATATTGGTAAATAGTTATACATTTATTGCTACATGTAACTAATCTTATTAATTTAATCATTACATTTATTTACCATTAAGTCTTCAAGTTGGGTTCGTTATCTTATATATAAAATCTAAGTGTTCCTATATATTACCCGTACCGCAGTTTCCTGGCTGTTTTTTTTTTAATACAAATAATAAATTCGATACAATATTCTCAACAAGTTTCCCCGTGATAAAACAACATGTACACAGGAACTTGTGACTGTATCTAACAAAATCGATTAATTAAACTAAAGAAAGTTTTCGCAAGACTATGCAGAAATGGGTGGCCATTTTCAATTTTAGTTTGGTTTCCAAAAAATGTCACTCTAATATTTTAATGTTTTTTTAAGGCACGAAAGATTGATTGACCTTAAGAAGTTTCAGTTAAGGAAGTTCGATGATAAACAAATTGGCCGTCAGAATATTAATTTTCAATTTCGACATTTAATTACAATATATATTATTTTTTTATTTAGCCATTTAATAAATGACTCGTTTTCTGAAGAAAAAAAAAATTCAAAATAATCTAGCGTTAGAATTTGAATGTTTTCCTATATACATATAGAACTCTTCTCCTCAGTCCTCGGAGATTAAGAGTTTAAGAATGGCTACGGCCGCCGAACCCTCTTAATGTATATTACATTATATACATATATATTACATTATACACATATACATACTCGCTAATCTTATTCCTCTTAGAGAATTAATTGCTGTATTTGAGGTACATGTAGTGATAGGACTTGAATGACACGTGATCATTATTGGTAATCATAGGAAGCTGCATTAGTACATGACCTTGTATGCAAGAGGGAGCTGGAGTGAATCTAATTTTTTTTCGGGGGGGGGGGGTGTTATGAAAATTTTACATGTTAGCAGTTTCATTGCCTTGCAAAACCTTCTCCCTATGAAGGTTATTTGCTACATGCCCGTAATCTTTACATCCATGCAAGTCATCAGTAAAATAAAATAGAGTTCATAATTTTTTTATAACTCTTTATTTTCTTTTAAACATAACTAAACCGTAGAAAAAACAAAAAAATCATTGCCATGGCCATCAACATGTCTGAGCAGGTTATTGCATTATTTTCATGAACACAAATGGTTTTATAAAATACATTTTTCACAATCCACAAGATTAAGACAAAACAAAATTCGAAATTGACAGTCATTGGGTCAAATATTGTATTCAGTTATCATATCGGAATTCGAGTTATTCCTCTTTTAGTGTCGAATGGAATATTGATAAGTGGGATCAAACGGGTTTAAAGCATCCTGAATGAGGCCTGATATATTATATCATCTTATATTTTTGGGCCCAAACAATGAATATGTACATCTCCACCCAATACTAGTATTCTCTCTCTCTCTCTCTCTCATTATTTTAATGGTCCATCAAATATCTGCAGAGGGAGGACAGCTGGTAATCTTCGTCTTTCTCAACCCCAATCTCCTCCTGGAACACAACAAAAACAGGAATAAACATTGATCATTATTCTGATAATCACAACCCTTGTGATCTTTTATTATCAGTGATTTTTATCTAAAGACTTTCAATACTTAAAAAAAGAAGTAATGAAAACATCTTGGATTTGAGAAAACTATACGTGAATTGTTAACAGTCATTATTTTGTTTTATTGCAGTTAGGTACAATCAGAATAATTCTGCCTCTGGATGTAATGTTTTTAAAGCTACATCTGTTTAGTACTCTGATTATTAGTGATAATGGTTATCTTTAAAAAAGAAATTGAAATTATATAAATTTTCATAGAAAAATAAAAATAGGACATATTAGATGGTGTCCAAATAATTTTCGGATTGTTTCTGGAAATGTTTTAAATATTTGTTACAATGCGTTCATCGTGGTGTGTTTCCAAACTTTTTTGTTCCCCAGAACAACATGTTTGCTAGTAAATTGTCTACAGTTAGATGTAAACACTCTCGAAAGTGTCTATTAGAACAGCTTAATATGTGTTACGAAATGGGTGTGACCTGTTTGTTTCAAAGTCCGACGATCAGAGTAATGATTGAACCAGTTATAAGTAACTGTCTTGTCAGAGTAGAACCACTTTTAGGTCAAATAAAGAGCGTTGCTGATACCGATGATTGTATCAGAACAGAAATATATCAGAAAAAAATTTCAAGACATAGATATGGAAGAATTATCTAACTCAGAAGTACATGATAATTTTTTCAAATCAATCACATACAGAATATGAAACATTAACGTTACTGAAATGTACGGCAGATGTTTTAGTTGACACAATATTCATAAATCTCAGTATTAGTACTTCATTAGATAGTACAAATAAGAAAGACTACGGAAAAGACAGACTTAATTGTAACTTGTTGAAGCTGGCAGATAGAGTGGGTGATGTGTGTTGTTTGTTGTATCTTGCTTTGTATTACTACAGAACATGTCGATATAGAAGTGCTTCATGTTACAGCTCTGGTTAAATCAAGACTCACTGAGCCCTATATAATGTATAACACAATAGAAAGAGAACGGTTCAATGAATCTGTGGCTGGTTTATCTCTGTCTAAACGTATGAAGAAAACTTGAGTTTGTGATATTCGTCTTATAAAACTGGTTACATCCAGGGACTTTTTGTAAGAACAAAAAGCAGGTACCGACAGCGGTGAAAATGCTTTGCATATTTCCCCCTATTTAATGACAGACATGTTAAGTGTGTTATGCAACTACAGACTAGGTAACTGGTCCCAGTGTCTGAAGTCACTGACAGACCTACAGACACTGCTACTCTATGACGACGGGCGATACGTTGTCTTACATCTCAGAGACCTCTCGTGGCAGATACTGGGGATCTGTCAGCACGTTGTGGGGGACCTACACTGGGCGTTACAGTCTTATCAACAGTCACTGAAACAAAAGCTATGGCACAAAATACAGAATGCAACACAATATAGATAAGCATTAATAATGAATCAATTTGAATTACATGAAATAGAATACAACACAATTTTTCTTAATTTTCATTGCAAAAAGAATTGCATTAATAAGACTGTTTAATAATTTACAATTACATCTTGCTTTTTGATTATTACAAATTGTTTGGGTGGATGTCTTGAGCCAATGATTATAAAAGTAAGGAAAACTTGTAATTTGCTGATTGTATGATGCATGTGAGAGAAACGAAAACACGCAGATTTACAAGGTTTGTTATATAAAATCACGATTTTCAGGACTTCGTTATTGTATGATTAAAAAAAGAAGAATTTCCTGGTCTTGGTCGCACACTTAAATGACACAAAGTTGTAAAACTTAGTGGAAGTCTTCTAAAAAATGGCAATATTCATTTCATTCATTTATTACATGGTTTTACTGTAACATGTACATGTACTATTTTGTACATAGATAGATACTAGTAGAGAGAGAGAGATAGATAGATAGATAGATAGATAGATAGATAGATAGATAGATAGATAGATAGATAGATAGATAGATAGATAGATAGATAAATAGATAGATAGATATAATGTAGGGACTACTTTTCGGGATATAGATGTAAATAATCTGAACAATGATTTACAAGAGACATTAAATGTCTGTTTTTTCGGTGAGAAATATTTCCGACAAAGCTCTTGCGAACCTTGCACGCGAAGAAAATTGTGTTTAAAATATTTAAGAGAACTTCAGTGTCGCGTCCTGTTAATTTGTACTCTTTAGGTTATACCTCTTTCATTCCAGTACATTGCTATTGCTTTGTCCTGGAATAAATCCATTTGTAAATTCATTTTTATATTTGTTTAATAATATCAATTATTTTGTTATATCCTTTCTGTATATCCTGCATGCTTAATTGGTTGTAAAATCAAAATTGTCACTTATAAAATAGCCAAAGTGCAATCATGTCAACTGCGTGTGGAATTCAGCTGATGTACATGTATTTGAATACTTTTTTTTTTAATTTGCATTTGTTCCGGTAGATTTTGTTATGTTTAATAAATTTCATGTACTGGTTTTTTTCTTTTGTTTATAGCTTTGTTTTCTAAAAATATACGGATAAACATACAATCCAATAAAAATTAGAAGTTCGATCCGCTGCGGGGTTTACGACATACGCGACATATCGGAAACCGGGGAGCGGATGAAAGTTCTAATTTTAAGTAGATAAAGGAAGTATGGGACTGACACCAAAGTAATCAAAAAGGAAAAGAGCGAACAAAGCCTGCCAAATCCCCCGTACCCAGGATTTTGAAATGGCCTATGAACATATATAAAAATCTTTATATCTTGGTTAGTTTTACTACAGAACATTTAGATATAATGAGGCGCTTCATGTTACAGCTCTGGTTAAATCAAGTCTCACTAAGTCCTATATCTTATATGAGGGAATAGACCGAGTAAGATACAATGGATGTGTGGCTGGTTGGTCTCTGTCTAAACGTATGAAGAAAGCTTGGGTATTTTATGTACATCTTGGCAAGGATGTTTATTACATTCAGGAATTCATTTTAGAACAAAGAGCAGTTAAAGACAATGGTTTACATATATTGAGTATATCACCCTATATAATGACAGACATGTTAAGCGTGTTAAATAGCTATAGGCTAGGTAACTGGTCCCAGTGCCTACAGTCACTGACAGATCTACAGACACTGCTGCTCTATGATGACGGGAGATATGTAGCTTTACCTCTCAGAGACCTCGCCTGACAGATACTAGGGATCTGTCAGCACGTTGTGGGTGACTTACACGGAATGTTACAGTCTTATCAACAGTCCCTGAGACAGAAACCATTCCACAAAATACAGAGTGCCACACGATATAGAATAACATTAGTATTAAATCAATTGGATTAAGTGAAACTGAACGCAACAAAATATTTCATAATATTCGTAGAAAAAAAAGAATTGCATAAAGAAGACTGTTAAGTATAAAAGTAAGGAAAACGTGTGATGCATGTCAGAAACACGAAAACACGCAGATTTACCAGGTTTGATATTAATATCACGATTTTCAGGACTCTTAATTTTTTTTTTGTTTAAAAAGGAATTGCTTGGTCTTGGTCGCTCACGTTTACTTAATGATACAAAATTGTAAAACTTAATGGCAGTCTTCAATAAAAAAACAAAACAAACACCTTTTCAATTCATCATGCATTATATATTTTTTACTGTAACATGCACCTGTACTTTTTTGTACAAAATGTCCGTTAAAGATGAAATTAAATCAAACACACAAACAAAAAGATAATCTAAAATAAATAGATTGATAGATTGATTGAAACATGTCTAGATAGATAGATAGAGAGAAAGAGAAAGATAGATAGATAGATAGATAGATAGATAGATAGATAGATAGATAGATAGATGGATGGATGGATGGATGGATGGATGGATGGATGGATGGATGGATGGATGGATGGATGGATGGATGGATGGATGGATGGATGGATGGATGGATGGATGGATGGATGGATGGATGGATAGATAGATAGATAGATAGATAGATAGATAGATAGATAGATAGATAGATAGATAGATAGATAGATAGATAGATAGATAGATAGATAGATAGATAGATTTGCAGGGACTACTTTTCGGGACATTGATGTAAATAATCTGGCGGTGATTTACAAGAGAAATTCAATGTCTGTTTTTTCGGCCAGAAATATTTCCGAAAAAGCTCTTGCGAACCTCGCACGCGAAGAAAATGTTGTTTAAAGTATTTAGGAGAGCTTGAGTGTCGCGTCCTGTTTGTTTTTTTTACGCTTTATGTTATACCTCTTTCATTAGGGTACATTGCTATTGCTTTGGAAATTAATTCATTTGTAAATTCATTTTTATATTTGTTTTATATTATCAATTATTTTGTTATGTCCTCTCTGTATATCCTGCTGCTTATTGTATGTAAAATCAAAATTATCAATTATAAAATAGCCAAAGTGCAACCATGTCAACTGCATGTGGAAATCAGCTGATGTACATGTATTTGAATACTTTTTTTAATTTTGCATTTGTTTCGGTAGATTTTGTTATGTTTAATAAATTTAATGTACAGGTTTTTTTTCTTTTGTTTATAGCTTTTGTTTTTAGCTTTGTTTTCTAAAATTATACAGATAAACATACAATCCAATAAGAATTAGAACTTCGATCCGCTGCGGGGTTTACGACATACGCGACTTATCGGAAACCGGGGAGCGGATGAAAGTTCTAATTTTAAGTAGATTAAGGAAGTATGGGACTGACACCAAAGTAATCAAAAAGGACAAAAGCGTACAGAGTCTGCCAAATCCCCCGTACCCAGGATTTTGAAATGGCATATGAACTTATAAAAAACTTTATATTTGAAACTGTGCATCAGTACATGTACGAGTATATGAATAATATAGAACTGCATTCTGTTACAAATACAAAAGATAGATAGATAGATAGATAGATAGATAGATAGATAGATAGATAGATAGATAGATAGATAGATAGATAGATAGATAGATAGATAGATAGATAGATAGATAGATAGATAGATAGATAGATAGATAGATAGATAGAATTGTAGGGACTACTTTTCGGGATAAAGATGTAAATAATCTGAACAATGATTTACAAGAGACATTAAATGTCTGTTTTTTTCGGTCAGAAATATTTTTGACAAAGCTCTTGCGAACCTTGCACGCAAAGAAAATTGTGTTTTAAATATTTAAGAGAACTTCAGTGTCGCGTCCTGTTAATTTGTACTCTGTAGGTTATACCTCTTTCATTCCAGTACATTGCTATTGCTTTGAAAATAAATCCATTTGTAAATTCATTTTTATATTTGTTTAATAATATCAATTATTTTGTTATGTCCTTTCTGTATATCCTGCATGTTTATTGGTTGTAAAATCAAAATTGTCACTTATAAAATAGCCAAAGTGCAATCATGTCAACTGCGTGTGGAATTCAGCTGATGTACATGTATTTGAATACTTTTTTTTAATTGTGCATTTGTTCCGGTAGATTTTGTTATGTTTAATAAATTTCATGTACTGGTTTTTTTCTTTTGTTTATAGCTTTGTTTTCTAAAAATATACAGATAAACATATAATCCAATAAAAATTAGAACTTCGATCCGCTGCGGGGTTTACGACATACGCGACATATCGGAAACCGGGGAGCGGATGAAAGTTCTAATTTTAATTAGATTAAGGAAGTATGGGACTGACACCAAAGTAATCAAAAAGGACAAAAGCGAACAAAGCCTGCCAAATCCCTCGTACCCAGGATTTTGAAATGGTATATGAACATATATAAAAATCTTTATATCTTGGTACGTATTACTACAGAACATGTAGATATAATGAGGCGCTTCATGTTACAGCTCTAGTTAAATCAAGTCTCACTCAGTCCTATATCTTATATAAGGGAATAGACCGAGTAAGATACAATGGATGTGTGGCTGGTTGGTCTCTGTCTAAACGTATGAAGAAAGCTTGGGTATTTTATGTACATCTTGGCAAGGATGTTTATTACATTCAGGAACTCATTTTAGAACAAAGAGCAGTTAAAGACAATGGTTTACATATATTGAGTATATCACCCTATATAATGACAGACATGTTAAGCGTGTTAAGTAACTATAGACTAGGTAACCGGTCCCAGTGTCTACAGTCACTGACAGATCTACAGACACTGCTGCTCTATGATGACGGGAGATATGTAGCTTTACCTCTCAGAGACCTCGCCTGGCAGATACTAGGGATCTGTCAGCACGTTGTGGGTGACTTACACGGAATGTTACATTCTTATCAACAGTCCCTGAGACAGAAACCATTCCACAAAATACAGAGTGCCACACGATATAGAATAGCATTAGTATTAAATCAATTGGATTAAGTGAAACTGAACGCAACAAAATATTTCATAATATTCGTAGAAAAAAAAAAGAATTGCATAAAGAAGACTGTTAAGTATAAAAGTAATGAAAACGTGTGATGCATGTCAGAAACACGAAAACACGCAGATTTACCAGGTTTGATATATAATATCACGATTTTCAGGACTCTTAATTATTTTTTTGTTTAAAAGGGAATTGCTTGGTCTTGGTCGCTCACGTTTACTTAATGATACAAAATTGTAAAACTTAATGGAAGTCTTCAATAAAAAAACAAAACAAACACCTTTTCATTTCATCATGCATTATATATTTTTTACTGTAACATGCACCTGTACTTTTTTGTACAAAATGTCCGTTAAAGATGAAATTTAATCAAACACACAAACAAAAAGATAATCTAAAATAAATAGATTGATAGATTGATTGAAACATGTCCAGATAGATAGAGAGATAGATAGAGAGATAGATAGATAGATAGATAGATTTGCAGGGACTACTTTTCGGGACAAAGATGTAAATAATCTGGCAGTGATTTACAAGAGAAATTAAATGTCTGTTTTTTCGGCCAGAAATATTTCAGACAAAGCTCTTGCGAACCTTGCACGCGAAGAAAATGTTGTTTAAAGTATTTAGGAGAGCTTGACTGTCGCGTTCTGTTTGTTTTTTTACGCTTTATGTTACTAGTATACCTCTTTCATTAGGATACATTGCTATTGCTTTGAAAATAAATTCATTTGTAAATTCATTTTTATATTTGTTTTATATTATCAATTATTTTGTTATGTCCTCTCTGTACATCCTGCATGCTTATTGGTTGTACAATCAAAATTGTCAATTATAAAATAGCCAAAGTGCAACCATGCCAACTGCATGTGGAATTCAGCTGATGTACATGTATTTGAATACTTTTTTTAATTTTGCATTTGTTCTGGTAGATTTTGTTATGTTTAATAAATTTAATGTACTTGGTTTTTTTTCTTTTGTTTACAGCTTTGTTTTCTAAAAATATACAGATAACCATACAATCCAATAAAAATTAGAACTTCGATCCGCTGCGGGGTTTACGACATACGCGACATATCGGAAACCGGGGAGCGGATGAAAGTTCTAATTTTAATTAGATTAAGGAAGTATGGGACTGACACCAAAGTAATCAAAAAGGAAAAGAGCGAACAAAGCCTGCCAAATCCCACGTACCCAGGATTTTGAAATGGCATATGAACATATATAAAAATCTTTATATTTGAAACTGTGCATCAGTACATGTACGAGTATATGTTTAATATAGAACTGTATTCTCTTACAAATACAATAGATAGATAGATAGATAGATAGATAGATAGATAGATAGATAGATAGATAGATAGATAGATAGATAGATAGATAGATAGATAGATAGATAGATAGATAGATAGATGGATGGATGGATGGACGGACGGACGGACGGACGGACGGACGGACGGACGGACAGACAGACAGACAGACAGACAGACAGACAGACAGACAGAAAGATAGATAGATAGATAGATAGATAGATAGATAGATAGATAGATAGATAGATAGATAGATAGATAGATAGATAGATAGATAGATAGATAGATAGATGGATGGATGGATAGATAGGTGATTGTTCTTACTGTTCTGTACTCTAGATCTCGCAATTGATAACTGGCAAATTCCGATAGCTAAAATAGATATTGTCAAAACAGCATTTAACAGTCATTGGAGGCCTATTTCATTTTGATTTGGTGCAGTTTTGTCTTTCTTATGTCTCTGACACATATGAGAGACTGATGGAAACTGTTCTAAAGAATTTACAACGGTAAAAATGTTTGTGCTACCTTGATGATGACATAGAATGTCATCTGCGTGTGGAATTCAGTTACTGTTGTTATATCTAAAAACATGTTTCAATTTTGCATTTGTTTCTGTAGATTTTGTAGTTATAGTTAATAAATTAGTGTTTGGGTTTTTTCTATAGATTTATCCTTTAAATGTATACCGATATACATATAAAACTTCGAAATTACAGTATGTGTGTAAAAGACAAGGACAAACTAATATATTCCAAATGCTGATCTAGGTTTTTTTTATTATTTAATATACATTGTTAATTGTTCACTACTATTAGACTGGTCATTGTTACATTCAAATAAAACTACGACACAACACCATTGCTTAATTGCATACTGTAAAAAAAAAATAGGAACATGTTGCATATCTTTAATTTGATATTACTTCTGGTAATTGAAGAAACCGATATCAATCAACTGTTAACTAAACATACGTATTCCGTTATCATTGGTTCAAAATACACTGTCTACTGTTTCATTTTGACCATATATATCCATTAGACCCTGCACATATACTTGCGGACTTTTCTGCGCGTTTTACAAAAGAACTGATGACTTGCGACAAAATTCTTCAGTGCTTTTAATTACAAATTAATCAATGTTTTATTCTATTGACAATCAAACATAATAGTTGAAATCAAAATACTTGTAATTAATTAGTATTATATATTTTTTTTCTTCAACGATCATTCCACGAGAGTGAAAATAGTTAAGACTTTGTCGTAAGTTCTTTTGTAAAACGCGGTCGCAAACCAATCAGATCAAAGCTGTATATTCTTTTTTATTTTAAATTTCCTTTGTTGTTGTTGGGGAGGGGCGTATTTTGCCACTCACAACCGATAGCGATTATTAACGAATAGCAGTTTTTTTTTAATTTGAAAATATGTTTTATTAGTAGAAATAGTAGCTATTCAATATAGACAACAAAATAAATTAATGAAACGTATATATGTCTGAACACAAATTTAAAGTAAGATTAAAGATAGAACAGGAACAAACGTTAAACTCAGTGCAACGTTTTACACACGACATCGATATCATCCGTATGTCGTTTTCCTTTGACTTCTTCTCCTTTTTTTAAATTTAAAATGTTAAACTCTTACTTCTATTCACACTATAAAATGCAAAGAAACGAGTAGAAAATAACGATAAATAAACAATTATTATATACAAAACATAACATTACTCAATACTTGTAGCAACAGGTGACCTGTGCGCGGATCTAGACTTTTTCCTCTTGGAGAATATTACTGCTTGCAGAAAGGGGAGGGTGAGGTTGATGCCTATTTTTTGGTAACGTCTTTACTTAATTTTAAAATTTTTAATTTTCCAGTAGGGGGTCAAGGCCTAGATCCGTGCATTTGTGTTTAGTACATAAAATGCATGAGACATTTAGCAAATGTGACCGTGCTTAAGAGTGTTAGTGAACTTCATCAGCATATCGGCTTCTTCACCGGTGTAACCCTTGAAATAAAATATATGGCCCCATCGAACCCAACATATTGAAGTCACTCAGCGCAGTTCTTATTAACTGATTTCGTAATTTAAGATAAATTCATAACATTTTTGAGCTATATATTCATATTTCAGGGTTCACATGACGGAAGTTGGTGACGGCGGGTCCGGGAATCTGAAGGAATATGTAGTGGAAAAGTGCTCTTCATGAGTGTCGGTACTTCTGCACTTTGTGGAGCTGTGTGGAGTAATGGCTGTGTCTGTCTGTCCGTGTCAAACCTGTTGTTTGTATTATTGTTGCTGTTGTTTTCTATCGTCTGTTTGTAGTAATCGTCACGTTCGTCCTCATGTGCACGGCAGATCTGTTGAGCCAATTTGTGCACGCTGTAGTTACCTAATTTTCTTCAATCGAGCACGACCATGTCCGTTGATGTCATCATCTTCTGATACCCCGGATGTTGCGCTGTTCAGACACGGTCTCAGAAAGAAAAAGCCGGTCCAAGCACCCACTCCCAGCGAGATCCACACCCACATGTTTCCGGACAACACAGCGAGAACGACGCTGAGGCGTAGCACTGTCAGGACCACGTGACACGTGGACAGACCCAAATGCATTGGGACTTTGTGTTTTCTGTGAAATTAGATTTAAAAGCTTGTATAATTTAATCTAGATTATTTAATTTTTATATTGTTTAATGTCAATCAAATGATTGCATGCGTTTGTTTAAAACTTCAATTTAATAAAGCATCATCATCGTCATCGTCATCGTCATCATTATAATCGTCTCCACTCTGTAAAGGAAAGGGTTTTTTTGGCGGGGGGGGGGGGGGGGTTACCTGTTGTGCAACTTGAGCTCTTGGATTTTGATGAACACGTCTAAGGCTTCACATAGGAAAGCTGCCGTCACGGTGTACAAAATTGCTCCCACCAGACCTGAATATAACAATAAGAAAATTTCATTTTTATAATATTTATGCTCCTCACCACTCTAGATTATGATCATGTTAATATATAAAATATACGTTTGATTGCTATCAAAGCTGGTTTTACTATTGTTAAATTTGACCGTAATTTTAAATAAATTAATATTTAGATGGAAATATTACATTGGAATTGTTCTTTTAAATCGATTATTTCCAATTCGAACGAATAATGGATGAATAAAAGATTATTAATTGTTGGGGAACCAAAAACACATTAATATTTCATGTTTCGTGTCTAAATGCGCATGCGCCATGGAGACAACACTAACGTGTGGCGTGTTCAGCAGAGCGGGTGCTCGTGAGCTAGCGCTTGCCATAATTACCTATACATAACGGGTGCTCGTGAGCACTTGCCATAATTACCTATACAGCGCGGTGCTCGTGAGCGCTTGCCATAATTACCTTTACAGAGCGGGTGCTTGCGAGCGCTTGCCATAATAACCTATACAGCGCGGTGCTCGTGAGCGCTTGTCATAATAACCTATACAGGGCGGGTGCTCGCGAGCGCTTGCCATAATTACCTATACAGCGCGGTGCTCGTGAGCGCTTGCCATAATTACCTTTACAGAGCGGGTGCTCGTGAGCGCTCGCAAAAGTTCTCTATACCTGCATGCACAATAATTTTAGCAAGCGCTCACGAGCACTCACACTGCTTAACGCACATCTGATAGAGTTATATCTCACCTGCGCCATTATGATTGATGTTAGTTACTTACATACATGTACATTCTTAATTCTCAGTTTCTTGCAAAACATACACAATTCAATTTGCCATTCGAACGGACATTTAACAGAAACAAAAGTTATATTTAGGGTTTAATAATTTCATGTATATGTTATAATATATACAAGTCCTTGATTCTAAGGAAAAGATTGGTTTGTTTCTTGTTACAAATATTACGATTTGAACTATTTCATAGATAATATTAATAATTTTTTTTGTTTTCAACAGCACTCGAAAAAAGGAGAGGGAAAGGAAAGCTAGAAAACAGGAAGGAAATATGACAAAAACAGGTCAAAGGTTAGCTGCTTTAAAAAATGACAATATATATTCATAGAAAGTTTACTGCAAAAATTTGACATTTTTGACAAAATAAAGTATTATTTTTCTCCAGTCAATTATAACAGCAATTTCATTACGATACCTTTAATATAGGATATTAGTTGCTTCGCTGTAAAAGCAAGCTTAACAGTATTTTTTGTTCTGTTTAATTTTAAATCATCTTTGACTGTAAACGTATTACTAGTATAATTAGCGTGTACGATATTTGGCGGAATATGATTTTTCAACAAGTTTGCGTGGATTTGATTTAGCGCGTTCCTGAATGTACCTATTTATCAACTTATATATTTTACATTTGGCGATGTACTTGATTTAGCGGACGCCCTTTACCGCCAAAAACGCTAAATAGAATACACAGCCAAGTGTAATACGTTTACAGAATTTTTGTCGTTTATTTGTTTTTGTTTTATCTTTTCAAATTGTCATAATTATCATATTATAATGTTGGTTTCGTTTGGTCTTTTTTTTTTTTGGTCTTAAGGTGTTAAACAAATCGATTTTAATACAATAAAAAGCAAACACAATAAAAACTATAAACTGAGACTTTGCCAGTGAAAGGAATAACCTCTATGCTAAAAGTTGATAATGTTATTGAATAGTTCAATAATCATTCGGTCGACTTTCATACAAACCTCTTGTCTTAATTTTAATCCAAATCCGACGGATTTAAATAGTTTCTTTTCTCTCTACGCATTGATCTTTGATGAAGTTACGACTAAAGCGACTAACAGTATACATTTCAAATTAGCGCATTGATAGACAAACAGACGAGAAAGATGACCCATTAATAATTCTCAGAGAAGACATCGAGAGAATCAGGGCATCCATATCCGACTCTTCATTTACTTACAGGTAAGGTATGAAAATCTCGAGATAGTTACTTTTAGCGAGAACTATTTCTGGCGAGAATTTATATTCACGAAGCCCTTACAGGCATATCATATTTGCTAGCCAAATATTTGATATAGATTGATTTGTTTATGATTTTGAAAATTAATACATATTAATCCATATAATGAATACAAATACATACATGTATCTACGATGAAATGTTTAGGCGCTCACATACAGATTACATGTATTTCCAGGTACATGTGAAACTTGTAAAAACATGTTCATTAACATATTTTTAAAAGTATGTATATATAGCACATTAAATTAGTCTTAACATTATAAACAAATACAAGGTACCAATGAATCCCAGTGTCCTCTCGATCGTGAAAGACGCAAACAAATTTTACTAAACAAATCTTATTTTCTGATATAAAAATGTGGCCAAAAATATTATATCATCGGAAAAACTTACAAAATTTACAACATAGTGCATTGTTATACTTTCATGTTAAATACTGAAATCTGATTGGTTAAGACGCAGTTAATAATATTTTCTATTACCCTCAGCGTTAGCAACGCACTTAGCAACGGGTAACATTAAAAAAATGTTACATGCGCGAAAATTATGCGCGTACGGTTCGCTGTAGAATTCACGTTATTCCTATTTAAAAGCAGTAAAATTTTCTTAAAAATTAAGGCATTCAGTATAACAAAATAAATAGTGCCTGTTTGGGAGGATAACAGTTGACATTGACACCCCTCGAAAACCATTGTCAACCTCCGCTTCGCGTCGGTTGACAATGGTTTTCTCGGAGTGTCAATATCAACTGTTACCCTCCCAAACAGGCACTATTTATATATTGTTATACTTTCATGTTAAATACTGAAATCTGATTGGTTAAGATGCAGTTCATAATTCGTTCCATTACCCTCAGCGTTAGCAACGCACTTAGCAACGGGTAACATTATTATAAATTGTTACACGCGCGAAAATTATGCGCGTACGGTTCGCTGTAGAGTTCACGTTATTCCTATATAAAAGCAGTAAAGTTTTCTGAAAAATTAGGACATTCAGTATAATAAAATAAATAGTGCCTGTTTGGGTCGGTTGACAATGGTTTTCTCGGGGTGTCAATTTCAAATGTTACCCTCCTAAACATGCACTATTTATATAATATCTTCTTATTTAAAAAAAACTCTCTTTCTTAAAAATGTGAACGATTTTATATCTCTCCAGACAAAGATGGCGGGAGACAGAGGATGTGGGTCTGCCCAGTTGCCTGAGAGTGTGCACAAAGCTGAAGGGGAAAATATCTCACTTATCCAGGTCAGTAAATGGAATCTATGTAAACATGTTTTACAAACTTATAGCAAGTGTTCACATTTGATATGTTAAATAAAAACTAATAAATAAAAAATAAAAAAAGTGACAAACTTAAATTTTTAGAACAGTGATTTGAGGTGTGTTCGATCTTTCATAATTTATGCATGAAGGTTTCTAGGATGATTTTTGTGTTAACATTGATCAGCTGTGAACAAATGGTTATCATTTATCATTACGTGAGATATACATTACTGGACCATTATACATGTGCATTTTTTAATATAAAAGGCAAAATCTATTACATAACCCACCAGTTTCCTGATTTGAGAGTTATCGGACCTTTCTGATGATTGAACAACATTAAATCTAATCCATAAAATCGTTCAAATCTCAAACCGTTAAGGATGGACGAAATGTTTCTCAATTTTATATAACTTTTTCCAGGAATTTGTTATTGATATATATACGACTACTTTGACAAGCTTCCTTGCAAAAAATTAGGGTACCTTACCTGCCCTTTGTGCAAGATACAAGAGTATGCAATTTCCTATATTATCTAATTGAAAATACAAACTTATCTCCAATCGTAGAAGAGCACAGAAAGGTGCATATAAATCAAATATTTTTGAACTAATATCTTATTTTCGAAGAGATGTAAAAAGATGTCGAGGAACGTGTCTTCTGACCTTAAATGACAATTCTATGAAACATTTATAAAACTTGAACCTCTCAACATAAAGTTATAAGATAAATTGTGTTATGTCTTCTGAAGATGTCTGTGGGTCGGTAATTTGTCCGTCCTTTTGTATGACTGTTGTTGAATATTAGGTCAAGGTCATATGCCAGTGTTAAAAAAAGGCCAAATTCATTGAAAATGGTGAAGCGTCAGAAGTCAGGTTTGTTGACTCAAACCATCTTCATCGTCGAGAACAAATTGTTTCAATTACAAATGCTGTTGTGTTTTCAGTTTGGGTGTTGCAGAGGCGGATAAATTATCAGCGGTGTACGACGAACTGTGTACAACTATAAACGTCATGGCCCAAGATCACAAAGAATACATCTCCAACATTTATAATAAACCATCATTTTGAAGACTTTTTTTCCGAAATAAAAAAAATCCAGTAGCAATAAAACCATGCAGGACAGTTATTATAATTAGACAGAAAAGTCGTTCCTTAAGAAACAATACGTAAAAATTCGTTAAAAATTTGTTGAAAATATCAAAGAGAGAGGAAATGAATTGATATCAAGTGTAGCATTTAAATGACTTAGAACCATTTTAACAATACCCTGGACTCTCAGTAGGGCGTAGCTATCTATTTTTTGTGCAAAACAATTTAACAATGACGCGGTTTCAAGCGAACTATGTACCGATTGCGTAGTTTTAGCTCAAACACTAGACGAATCTTGTTGATTTCAAAAAGCCATGGCTGAGTGGCCAGCAATGAAATAGACAGACCTACCTTACATTGCTGTTTAACACACAATCAAAAGTCCAAGCTCTTGTTACAATGGTTCTAAATTGTATCTGTTTTTACAGGTACTACAACAAGACAGTACTGGACATACTGGAACTGTGGTCCAGCTGTGCGTCAGCGACCGTAGATCTGATGATACCGCTAGTAGAGCAGTAAGTCATGTTACAGTACAGTCAAACACGGTCATAGCAAAGGGCCAAACTTCTACCATTCGCAAAAATAATCGCGATTCGTTATCATATTCATAACGAGGTTTAATTGAAATACTGTGGTTTCATCAATACACCTGGACATCATTTTTTTGTGAATTTAAAGATCATTTTAGTTTCTAGGATAAGAACTACAGTCTCGGTGATTACTCTGTAATGGTACACGTACATGAATATACATGTAATTGAGTGTATACATATTTGACAATGATATTTCTGCAGGTATTGGGAAAACCAGAGTGAATTTGAACATCTTGCCAAGAAAATATCGAATACATGTTCTGCTTGTGTCAAATTTACCGCCATGACCGTTAATTTAACGGAGCACCCAATTCCAGAAAAGTAAGCCGCTTATTACTTATGTATACAAAGCGAAGCAATTCTTTTTGGTGATAAGCAAGGGATACTAGCATCTCTCTGTGTTTAGTAACAATTCTTTTTGGTGATAAGCAAGGGATACTAGCATCTCTCTGTGTTTAGTAACAATTATTTTTGGTGATAAGCAAGGGATACTAGCATCTCTCTTTGTTTAGTAACAATAAGTGCAGAAAATTTGAAAGAAAACCTTTACACGTTTTTAATGAGCAGCTATGTACACTGAACGTTATTATATAATATTGCTAATCTGACGGCAGCACAATAATTATAATAAACTCATTATTAATTATCTGCTTAATATTAGAAAATAATAACTTGCAGTTGTGGAAGTGACGTCAAAGAAAAGGCAACACAGGAAATGAACAACACAGTAGACACGTTGAGTCAATTGATACAAGCCGCCATCAAAACGTGAGTTACTTTTATTTACTAATAACCACGTGTCACCTATCGATTTTAAGGTGTTTTTACGCGGATTATTGTTGTCCTAAAAAATCCAAGAAATCAAAATATTTTGGAAAGTGTTCTCTGATTGTATCTTACAATTCTTTAAAAAAAAATTATTATTTAAAAAAAAATTAACGACAATATTGTTGTACTATCTGTTAATTATTTTCATGAAGTATCACACTCTCATGAGAGTTACATGTCTTACCAGAGTCTCAATGCACCTTAAACTATTTTACCATTTACTTTTTGGGAGTTGATATTAATCAACTCTCCTATGCACTTACTCGGGCAAACAAAGGTGAAACAGTGTTTGGACCTAAGCACAAATCAATACCACTGACAACACTTAGTTCTTGAAAATAATCGATAAATTTGATGCTATGTATTCTGAAGCATTGTTTTTCAAGAAAACTTATTTATTAATACCATGAAAATAATAAGATTTTAAATTGTACAAACAATTTAGATATTTTTTAAAGTCGTGTGTATTCCTACGCTAGAGTTCAATGTAGTCTCGTTCAACCAGACGCTTGGCTGTCTCCGTTAATATCCGACAAAACAGTGTCTCTCTTGCTTGTCGGAGATAAACGGAGACAGCCGAGCGTTTAATTAAACAAGACAAGAGTTCAATCTTGCCTGGATTCATACAAATTCTCAGAAATATTTCGATTACTGATACTACTTGCCATGCTAAATCACATATCGCTGATTTTGGATAAATGATAATCGATAAAATCAACTCCCGTCAGTATTTCAGTACTTTGATTATAAGTTGTAAAATAAGCATCTGTGTTAACTGTAAATAACATGGTCTACAAAACCTGATGAAGCTGTCGAATGGACAACTGTATTATCTATTAATACTAAAACAGTTCCTATAAAACTATGCATGTATGTTTCGATACCAACTAGATCACTGAAGGTGTCCGAGGACAGCCTACTGGACATGACGATGTGGTTACTGTTTAGTGTACATCACGTGGCCCAGAACGTCCTACAGCCTAAGGATAAACCTACCACAGAGTAACGACGACCCTCCTCTCTCTCTCTCTCTCTCTCTCTCTCTCTCTCTCTCTCTCTCTCTCTCTCTCTCAGAGTAGCTAAAGTACTAGTCTTCAAATCTTTGATAAAGAATAGATCAAATTCAATAAATAATTTTAGAGCAATTGAAGACATGACATTATCAACGGAAAAGATTGAGTGATTAATATGAATTGTAATTATCTAGCCTCTAAAATTTCATTACCATGATTCAATTTTTAAAGTGTGTTTTGTTCGTTTGTCTTGAAAAATTTGCATACTTGCCATGTGAAACGTCAAAATAAAGGTATAATAGAAATCATGTATCACATCTTTTATTAATTGATATACCGGTAATACACAAATGAAAGGTACTGTAATGTGATTCCACATAACAATTTATTGTGATAGAAGCAAGGAAGAGGAAGGAACCAAAGAGACAGAGCAAGAAAAGAAAGACCCTGAACCAGTCAAGGAGAGCACTGACGTCACAGCTAGCCTCAATAATCTGCTGACTCAGCTGGATGCCCTGCAAATGGAGCTCAGCAACCAGTAAAAACTCAGTTAATGTGCTGATTAAGTACTATATTCCTTTGTTGTTAATTACTTGTATATCAAGTGAAAAACAAATTCAGACTTTATGCTAGTTTTATTTATCTTTAGACGTTTCGAAATGGCATGATACATTTTTTTTTAAACTGCATGATTAAGATGAGATATTATAAAATTTAAGTTATGCAATTAAGTATTATGTTTATACATATATATATATTAGAATATATATGTTGAAAATATATACATGTATTTACTTATATAATGGTTATTGATTTTTTTTGTATTTCTGTTTTTTAGATACGTTATTGAGAAAAACGAACAAAACACTGAAGGTGGAGAAACAGACGACAGGTAAGATTGGTGTGCTCAAAATAATAGAATTTTGTGTCCCCAGTAGGTCAACATAACCTGGTTTTTAATATTAGTTTTTTGCAATAAATGTTGTTTATTTCATTGACAGCTGCAGGAATGATCAGCAGGCTATCAACAAATTGGCCAATGTTTACACAGGTGTCGTAGACAAGATTTGTGAAAATGGAAAGTAAGTCAGCAAGATAGAACTTTGTTTTTAATCCATTGAAATTGATATGTTATAATGACACAGTGAGTCTACATTATTATACATTTATGGTGATCATTTCTAGAGTAACAGTCTGTATTGATGATCCGAACGGAAGTGACGCAACAATCTACTACAAACCGGATGTTTACACTGAGGTTGCTAACTGCTCCCTTGGCTCTTGTCCAATGAAAGATCGCGACACATGGTTGGACGAAATACCCTTGACCTCCGACCAGGTGCTTGTGTCTGACGTCTACGTCGTCAGAAATGGACCGTTACGGACGTCAGCGGAAGTAGAGATCGATTTCACCTACGTTCCTTTGTCCAGCACTAAGAACAAGACTATTAAAGTTATCGCAAAAGAGGATGGCGAATGGAAAGAGGTGCAGACAGTGAATGAGGTATCTTTTAAATTGTTTGAAATCAAAATCATTTTAATTTAATTTGGGCATTTCCGCACTTTCCAATCAATACTTTACAACAAAATAGTGACTAGCAAATTGGAATTTTCCCCTTTATTTCTGTACCGTATCATTCTTCTCAAGAAGATTCAAAATGTTTAAAATGGCCATTAAAATCCATCTCTTAATCAGAATTAAATCAAGTGTGCAAATTTTTTGCTTTATGAAGAGTGTTAACTCGAGATTGGCATTTTCTTTTGCAGGAATCTGATGAGAGTAGCGCTCATCTTTCCTTTAAGACCAAATGTTTGGAAGCATTCACTGCCTTCGTTGAGATCCTCTCGAAGACTTGTGATGTGACACCCGAAGAAACGACCTTTACGAGCGAGGTCAACCCGGATGTCAAAGTCATTTTTTCTGCTGGATTACTTGCTGAAACAAAGCAAATAAAAATAAAGGTAATAAATTTTACTAGTTATACATAAATAATGATATATGCATAGTAAAATAATGTTATTTATTAATCAATACGGCAGTTATCTCGAGTTGGATTCTACAAAGTCATTCCAAGGTACTTATTTTCGGTTATTTTTATACAAGGTCATTCCTTACGATGCAAGGGAGGTGGCGAATCTCAAAAAACAGTGCCCGGATTCGGTGCGTGGAATCATGGCCGTTTCTGATGCCGTGGAAATTCGGATGGACGGAGAGTGTGATGACACCGAAAACATCAGCGTCCAGGTTTCCATGGACGACGAAGAGGACCAGGATTCACAACTTGTTGTCATCAGGTATTTGCAGTTTTGTCAAACTCTGTCGAGCTTAAGTGTTGAGATTTGAACTTGGTTACTTCGTCTTAAGAATGTGATAAGAGTATTACATTTATTTTTGAAAATCTAATGTTCAGTGTTTTTTGTGCTTTCATCTCTACAGGTTTAAGGAGGGGAAAGTACAAGTACTGGACAAATCGCAATGTCGTCTTAAAAAAGACAGAAACTTATTTCTAGTAGAAACAAAGGGTGTCTGGGGGTAAGTTACAGTTGTAAATACGGTTACTGTGACAGTAGTAGCCACACTACAATTTGTTTTTTCTAACACTTTTGCGGAAAATAATTCAAGGTCATTGGTGCTGTCAATGAGCTTAAAATCAATGAATATTGGTTTAAATTTGTTTTCACTTTTAAAAATTATGTTATTTGACAGAGATATTAGTACTGCAGGAAAATTTTACTTTTGCAAGCCATATATATAAATACAGCGTTTTCGACTATAATAACTTTGTTTGGAAATGAACAAAAAAGTCGACTAAATGTACATTTCGTTTTCCTCTATCATAGGATAGCCGTAGCAAAAATCAGAAAAATCTTCCTTAACATGAGAGACACTGTAAAGAAAGAGTTCCAGTTAATCTTTGGACTAGTTCAGCTTTGTAACATCTGTACGTTCATTGACGACTCACAGAGGAACAAAGAGGAAGGTTCCTTCTTTGTTTGGATCGAATGCATCGATAAAAACATGTTCCGAGATGATGTCGAAAACAAGGAAAAAGCCGGGCTGATCGAGGTAAAACAAAGCAGGTCTCAGGACATCATCTTGCGGCAGAAACAGACCTTGATTTTGAAAGTAGATGGACAAGTTAAACTGCGGTTGGCTGATCCACCGGATGCGTTTAAGATCACGTATTTGATTGGTGCAGATAATCACGTGAATATTCCGATGGAAGTTCATAGAGACCAAGAGAAGATACCGTACGCAGCTTTTGCATTTTATGAAGAGGATTGTGCACATCCATTCCATAGTGTTAATATTCCCGTTCGGGATTTGTCCGAGCTACCCACAGGTTCATATGTTATGATACAAATTCAAAAACTGTATTGTTTTTTTTTAAATTGTTTTCTGAAAAATAATTGTTTTCGTGAAAATTCAGAATAATGAAATTATCCTTTAAAATTCTAACCAATTTGTTGAGGGCTGTTGTGAATGTTTCATGCAATAAAAAATTTGTGATTTTTGTTTTCAGACGAAATAACTGCAAAAACATTTAACAAAAACAATGAAAGCAACAACCTAAGGAACAAATGAAGCAGAAAGAAGGTCTGTCTCTTTTTTTAATTTTAAAACAAACTATCAAATAGTTTTGGATCTTGATTTCGAATTCACCTAAATAGTTCACACATATATATATATATATATATATATATATATATATATATATATATATATATATATATATATATATATATATATATATATATATATATATATATTTTATCTATCAAATTTTCAGCTGCAAGGAAGATGTTGTCACATGACAGCATTATGAACCTGTCACGTGTTCTCTCGGAGAGAGACGGGCGCATGCTCGGTGTACAGTTAGGCGTGAGTGAAAGTTGGACGGCGAACGCAAAGGATGAATGCGATCGGGATATATTACGAACCAACTTCCGGGTCCTTTGTGAATGGAGGGGGAAAGCCGCAAGGGCCGCCATGGTTGATTTCCTTATTTCATCACTGAACACTGTCGGAAGAATTGACTTGGCAAACGTTGTGTCTGAGGTTTACAAAAATGGGCGTGGTCTATCAAAGTTGGATTTTGATTGATTTGCTGATGAGTCTGTTGAATAGTTTAAAATTGTATTAATTATGAAATCATCTGTGATATTTTTTATATTTTACTGACATTTGACTTGCTTTTAAGCAAATTTAAAGGTGTTTTAGTCTGTGAAAGTATTATTTATGAAATACATGTCTTTTGCTCATATTTCGTTTATATTTGAATTTTATAACGATATATGGTGCGAATTCAGAATTAGTTCATTTTCATTCTTGTTAACGTTTGTACGTATACATGTTATTTTGATGTATATTTTTGTTTTGATTGTTTTTATTCAACTTTAAAAATAAAATTCATCAGACTTGTTGATAGAATATATTTATTTTAAAATGTAATTAAGAAATGAAGATAATAATTTTTTATTGATCGACGTATCAAAGAAAAAATTGGCCGGGAAACTTCATCAATGCTTTCTAAAAGTTAAGTTTATTCATGTCTTGATATTTCGGAAATGAACAAAATGGTGCGATATAACTTATTTATCATTTTTATTGCATGTGCCGTAATGCGTTTGGACATGCTATAACAGAGCTGACCAATGGTATTACATGCCGATGATTCATTAAAAGGATACTTGTTTTTGTTATATGTATTTTTTGGACAGGATCAGCAAGAAAGCGACGGCCAAAGTGCTCTCACCGACCAACTTCCGACCTCGCAAAACTTGTTTTAAGATGACGGAATCTAAATTTATTTAAAAGACGTAAACGGATATATTTAACGTAAATCTTAGAGAATTAATTTTTTAAGATAATAAGAGGGATCAATCATACAATTTGCGATATTTTAAAAATATCAATATTCGGTGTATGTCTTTTTTCAGGAATAATAAAAGGTGCTTGGGGACAGGATCCCCCCCCCCCCTCCACCCCCGCCCCAATATAAAGACCCACGGGACTTTAGTTTTCTCGTTTATTAAATTATCCTTTTATGGCATATTTATAATCTAATTTATTCATTCATTGTCCAAAATTACATAAAACAAACATTTTAAAAAATCAGACCCTCTGTGTATGTAATACAAGAAGCTAGGTTGCTAACTTCGTCCATCTAGAACCAACGGAAGTAAGGGTTTATCTCAAGGAAGATAACTCGTAACATTATTTTTTTTATTTTCTCTTTTATGTCTTTCATTGTAATAAACTCAGTAGGAGTGCCATCTTTAAGATTTCTCAGTACCCAAGACGATAAAAAAGTTTTCTGTTCTTCGCAGTTTGATTAGAATTCATACTTCTTATGAATTGTACTTTTTTCGAGTTTGCCATGCAATTTCGTAAATCTCTCGGAGTTATTTTCCTTGCTATAAACCCTCACTTCCGTTTCACCCCTGCGAATGTTATTGTCATTTAAATTTTAGACCACGTGGTTTTATTGGACCCTTTCAGCTTTGCAGTAAAAATCGTGCCCCGTGTTTATAGTCTATTTCATAGAATCTAGGTACTTGTTGTCAAATATAAATTCTAGACGTATATTGATTTTAAACTTTATCTTCATTAATTGGTGGATAAAATGTATTCTAGAAATAAATATGACAATACAAAAAATAGGGTTTTTTTTTCTACTGTTGCAACAATTAACATGCGTAGTAGAGTTTCCCCTAGGAATTAATATTCGATCCGCGCCTGACCTAGTAATAACATCAATAGTGAAAGAGACTATACTATTTTATGCAGAATGTTCCTTGAAAATGGCTCGATATACAAAGTTTTTAGGCAAAACATTCACCCATTATTTTTTTTAAAAACATAGTTTTGCACACCACAAGCATCAAACATGGCTATGGTTTTATTTAGCAACCCAATGTTTATATTTTCAACGACTCTACACGTGGTTGAACACGAACGATAACTTTGTTCTGAATATCATCGTTTGATTTAAATAACTGCTAGATGGTGAAATAAGACATACATCTTAATAGATTTTGATGTTTTAAAATAAATCAAAGTAGGATATGATATGAAAATTGACCAGTACTTACGTATTTTTAGAATATTATCCGAACACTTATACTTCCGCTCGAAATTTCACAGGAACTTAACAAATCTCGGTGAAGTCTCGTGAACTTTCATTCGAGCACTTCTGGATTTATCATATCCATAGCGACGATAAAGAAAACATTCCGAACACATTCGCAGGGGTGCGTTTGTTCTAGATGAATCGGTTCAAAACTTGCAACTTGTCGGTGAAAATTGTCCTACATGTATTTACCGAATAAATGTATTTACACGGGCATGTCATGCACATATTCAGTGAAGGGAATTATCGGGCTACGACATGAGGTCACCGTTTTTACTGATATCTGTAGTTTGATAGTACATTTCAACAAGTATTCATCGGCAGTGCCACTCGGCTGGCAGACGAAGTTAGCAACCTTCTTGTATTATACATGTAGAGGGTCAGATTTTTTAAAAATATTTGTTTTAGGTAAATTGTAATTTTGGGTAATGAATGTATAAATTAGATTAGAAATATGTCATAGAAGGTTAATTAATGAAAACAATAATAATAAAGTCCCGGGGGTCTATATTGGGGGGGGGGTGTCGATCCTGTCCTTAAGCACTCGTGAGTCACATCATAAATTGACTAGACTTTGACCCATGCATGCACGGATTGACATTGCATATCCGACATTTACGAATTAGGTACATCGACACAGATACGGGCATATATATACGATTGGTAAGCATCTAAAGCGAAAGTAGATATTCGTTAAAAAAAACCAGGTTAGTTTTTAGTATTGCTATTATTAGGCTGGAAATTTTCAGATACAGGCATACGATCGGTAAACAAGAACAAGGGTTTATATGACGGTGTGATACATGGAAATAGTGAATAATATCTGTTGAATATTATAAATGAAATATGAGATAATTGGACAAAAGTTAAAATCACGGAATGTCTGACAATTGCCGTGTGTCTGAGGCCCTGTACGTGGGTCTGTGTCGTTATATAGGGACACCGACAGAGGTGACCGTCAGGAGGGAGGCGATGGACATGGCGGAGATGATAACGAAACATATACTGATAGATGGTGGTGTGAGAATAATGACAAGTGGTAGTCATAGGGAAGGTTTTAGATTTCAATCTTCTGACAGGGACACGATGTACTGGTCTACCGATAATAAAGTAATTACTGACCTATCACAGTCCAGTGCTTATGATCTGTCAAAACATTCAATTATTCTCATGGAGGACACTGATACACCACCGGGGTTTGTCAGACTACAACTTCTGACGTCACCACGAGATGGAATCATTGAATCGTCAGTTGTTCCATATAATGACGGCATGTACATATCATGTATGAGGTGGAGACAAAGAATGTTAACTATAATTAGTGGAGACAAAACCTCTAAAAATGCAAAAACCCATGGTCCTTGTGCAAACGCTCTCGTTGCTAATATAGAAACTGACTATGCTCTTTGTATTCATTGTTCCTACTGGTCACGATTAACCTGTTATTGGAGAAAAAGATGCATTCTGCATAACTGGCCTCAAAACCACGTGTTTGATGATATTCTTAGGAATGGCTGTCATTTTGTGCCTGTCGGACATAAAATAGCGGGCGATGAAAATGAACTTGATTGGAGATTATCGTTTTCTCAGGCAGAACAAAAACTAGTGTATTCCATGAATCATACGCAATTTCTGTGTTACGGACTTTTGAAAATATTTCTTAAGGAAGTCATCAATCTTAAAATAGAAGAACCATTCCTGTGTTCATATTTTGTAAAGACAACGATGTTCTGGCTGATACAAATAGGACATATTACATGGTGTCCAAATAATTTACTGGATTGTTTTTGGAAATGTTTTAAATATTTGTTACAATGCGTTCATCGTGGTGTGTTTCCAAACTTTTTTGTTCCCCAGAACAACATGTTTGCCAGTAAATTGTCTACAGTTAGAGGTGAACGCACACGCAAGTGTCTATTAGAACAGCTTAACAGGTATTACAGAAAGGGCGTGACCTGTTTGTTACAGAGTCCGACGGTCAGAGAAATGATTGAACCAGTTATATGTAACAGTCTTGTCAGAATAGAACCACTTCGAAGTCATATGAAGAATGCCGCTGATACAGATGCTAGTATCAGAAAAGAGACAGAATCTAATACTTTTCAACGAAAAGACATAAAGAAAAATTATCGAACTTTGAGGTTCATACTAACTGTGTCAAATCAGTCGCTTACAGAATATGGGAAATTAACATTACAGTACTGTACTGCAAATGTTTTAGTTGCAACATCATTCATAAATCTCAGTACTAGTAGTTTATCAAGTAATACAAACAAGAAAGTCTACAGATCAGATAGACTTAATGTTAACTTGTTGAAGCTGGCAGGTAGAGTGGGTAATGTGTCTTGTTTGTTGAATCTTGCTATGTTTTACTACAGAACATGTAAATATAGAGAGGCGCTTCATGTTACAGCTCTGGTTAAATCAAGTCTCACTCAGCCCTATATCATGTATAACTCAGTGGACCGAGAGAGGTACAATGAATGTGTGGCTGGTTGGTCTCTGTCTAAACGTATGAGAAAAGCTTGGTTTACCAGTGTATGTCTTCATTGTGATATTTATTTCATCCAGGAACTTTACTTAGAACAAATAGCGGCTGAAGACAACGGTGAAAATGCCTTGCATATCTCGCCCTATGTAGTGACAGACATGTTAAGTGTGTTATGTAACCACAAACTAGGTAACCGGTCCCTGTGTCTACAGTCACTGACAGACCTACAGACACTGCTGCTCTATGATGACGGGAGATACGTAGCTTTACATATCAGAGACCTCTCTTGGCAGATACTGGGGATCTGTCAGCACGTTGTGGGGAACCTACATGGGGCGTTGCAGTCTTATCAACAGTCATTGAGACAAGAACCATACCACAAAATGCAGATTGCCACACAATATAGAATAGCATTACTTTTGAATAAATTTGCATTAAGTGAAACTGAACGCAACAAAATATTTCATAACATTCGTTGAAAAAAATATAAAGAAGACTGTTAAGTAAAAAAGTAATGAAAGCTTGATATGCATGTGAGAAACACAAAACCACACAGATTTACCAGGTTTGATATATAACATCACGATTTTCGGAACTTTGTTATTGTTTATATTTTTAAAAAAAGAATTACATGTACTTGCCAATGGTCTTGGTCGCACACGTTAATGATACAGAATTGTAAAACTTAGTGGAGGTCTTCTTTAAAATAACAATTTTTATTTCATCATGTTTTATGTTTTTTACTGTAACATGTACATGTACTATTCTGTACAAAATGTGCATTAAAGATAATTAATCAACAGACAAACAAAAAGATAGATAGATAGATAGATAGATAGATAGATAGATAGATAGATAGATAGATAGATAGATAGATAGATAGATAGATAGATAGATAGATAGATAGATAGATAGATAGAAGATAGATAGATAGATAGATAGATAGATAGATAGATAGATAGATAGATAGATAGATAGATAGATAGATAGATAGATACTGTTCAGGATAAAGATGTAAATTATCAGGACAGTGGTTTGCATTCGCGGAGGGAAATATTCTCGACAACAAGGCTCTCACGCATCTTGCATGCGAATAGTACTTGGTATACTGAATTTTAGGGAAGTTGAATGAAGCGTCATATAAAGCTCTTTAAGTTAAACATCTATTACAGTACATTGTTGTGGCTTTGAAAATAAGATAATGATTTAATTTTTACATTTGTTTATTATATCAATTCTCATGTCATATCCTCTCTGCATATCTTGCATGCTTATTGTATGTCAACGTTGATTAAATTTAGATCTATCACAACTAAAATAGCTACAGGGCAATTATGTCATCTGCGTGTGGAATTCAGCTGTTGTATTTAAAAGCATGTTTTAATTTTGCATTTGTTTCTGTAGATTTTATAACTATAGTTAATAAATTAGTGTTTTGGTTTTTTCTATTGTATAGCTTTATCCTCTAAATGTATATCGATCCGATATACATACATGTATAAAACGTCGGAACTACAGTACATGTATGTGTGTAAAAGTCAAGGACGAACTAATATATTCCAAAATGCTGTTTTTTCTGATTTATGCATTATTATGATTTTATAATAGTTGTTCACTACAATTAGACTGCTTATTGTAATATTAAAAAAAACGACATAACACCATTCTTACACGCTTTTTTTTGGGGGGGGGGGGGGGTATTTTGTCACTCACAACCGAGAGCGATTGTTAACGAATAGCAGTTTTGTTTTTTTTAATTTAAAAATATGTTTTATTAGTATAAATAGTAACTATTCAATATAGACAACAAAATAAATTAATCAAAGGTACATAAGTCTGAACACAAATTTAAATTAAGATAATCAATAGAACAGGCACAACGTTAAATTCATTGCAACGTTTTACACAAGATATCGATATCATTTTTATCACTTTCCTTTTACCTCTTCTGGTTTTTTTTTTAATTTAAAATGTTAAACTCTTACTTCTAAACACACTATAAAAAGCAAAGAAACAAGAAGAAAATAACGACGAATAAACAATTATTATATACAAAACATAAAATAACTCAATACATGTAGCAACAGGTGACTTGTGCGCGGATCTAGACTTTTTCCTCCTAGAAAATATTGCTGCTTGAGGCCGATGCTTATTTTCGATAACTTCTTTGCTTAATTTTTAAAAATGTAAATTTTCCAGAAGGGATCAATACCTAGATCTGCGCATTTGTGTCTAGTACATAAACATGCACGAGTGGTTTAGAAAATGTGACTGTGCTTTAGAGTGCTAGTGAACTTCATCAGCACATCGGCTTCTTAACCGAGGAATATCCCTTGAAATAGGGGCATATGGCCCCATCGAATCCAACATATTGAAGTCACTAAGCGCATTACTAAATTCCTAATTTAAGACAAGTTCATGGTATTATTGAGGTAAAACTTCAGATTTCAGGGTACACGTGACGGAAATTGGTGACGGCGGGTCCCGGAATCTGAAGGAATATGCTAGGTGGATATGTCTTTTCCTATCAATGACACCTTCAGGATGGATGGACACCTTAATAAATATGCTTTGGAGGTTGCTCCGTGTGCTGGACACTCTTCTTGACTCAAGCAATCGCCCTCGGGATCCCTGGGCGATTTCCTGCGCCCGGTACGATTCCTCGTTCAGCAGATCGTTGAAGTCCACGGCGGACACATCGAAGGAACTCTCCCAGTGGACGTGGCTAGTGTTGAGCGGGCTCTGACAAGGGAGATAACTCTGATCCTGCATCCGGCGTCTCTCCAGCCCGGCGTACAGGTGAGAACGGGACAGCTTCTGGAAAGTTTCCCGGATGTAGTCCCATCGTTCCTCGTTGCTCATGTTCTGTATTGTGCAGGTGGGTTGCGCGCTCGGGAGGAACGTAGTGGAGGAGTGCTCTTCATTGAGTGTCGGTACCTCTGCACATTGTGGAGCTGTGTGGAGTAATGGCTGCGTCTGTTTGTCCGTGTCGAACCTGTTGTTTGTATCACTGTTGTTGTTGTTTTCTGTCGTCTGTTTGTAGTAATCGTCACGTTTTTCATCCTGTGCCGGGCAGATCTGTTGAGCCGATTTGTGCACGCTGTAGTGACCTAATTTCCGGACTGTGTTCAATCGAGCACAAGCATGTCCGTTGACGTCATCATCTTCTGATACCCCGGATGTTGCGCTGTTCAGACACGGTCTCAGAAAGAAATAGCCGGTCCCAGCACCACTCCCAGCGAGATCCACACCCACATGTTTCCGGACAACACAGCGAGAACGAGGCTGAGGCGTAGCCCTGTCAAGACCACGTGACACGTGGACAGACCCAAATGCACCGGGACTTTGTGTTTCCTGTGAAAATAGATTTGAAAGCATGTATAATTTAATCTAGATTATTTAATTTTTATATTGTTTAATGTCGATCAAATGATTGCATGCGTTTGTTTAAAACTTCAATTTAATAAGACATCATCATCGTCATCATCATCATCATCATTATAATCGTCTCCACCTTTCCAAGGGAAAAGGTTTTTTTTTTGGGGGGGGGGGGGTACCTGCTGTGCAACTTGAGCTCTTGGACTTTGATGAACACATGTAAGGCTTCACATGGGAAAGCTGCCGCCACGGTGTATAAAATGGCTCCCACCAGACCTGAATATGTAGCAATAAGAAAGTTCCATTTTTATAATATATGCTCCTAATTGCTCTAGATAATGATCACGTTACATGTAATATATAAAATATAAGTTTGATTGCTGTAAAAGCTGGTTTTACTGTTGTTAAATTTGATTGTGATTATAAATAATTCAATATTAGATGGAAATATTACATTTTAATCAAAGAAACCTACCCGGTATATTTGAAGTGTTCCATTCTTTGATTTTGATTGAAGTATTGTTTGTAGAGAAGTCCATTTCGCAATTAATTCTGAAAAAAAGCAGGACATATCTAAATAAAAAATATTAATCAACAGTAAAGTAATAAATACCTTTTTTAAATCCAAGTATTGTCAGTAATTTAGGAACATAAAATCTCATCCGTATCATAGATATTTGGTAAATGAAGAACAGAAACCTTTACCAAAATCCGCTTTGACTTTCCTTTGCTTATTCTGCACTTGAAGATTCTGAATAATTCATCAGATGCGTAGAAATATGTATCAATGTAATCCATTTACAGTAGACATTAACTCAAATCATCAAATAGCAATGAATCTGTTACTTGGTGGGTATTTAATCAGGCGTGTTTTATAAAGGCGTATAATTAATTGTGGCACATTTACTGAGGATAATAATCCCCATGCTTAATTAACGAAGCTATTAATTACATGTATGTCCTCGTTCTCAAAATGGCATCAAGAAGTCCACCCGGGACGCCATACCTAATCACATTGAATTATGTGATTGATAATAATTGTCACACATTACATTATTTTAATGAAGTAATCTTATATCTTTCATTTTTTTTATTCGTTGCATGCTTTACAAGCAGACAATCAGAACTATTATTCGCATACAATATAATTTTCAAGCATAAAAGCAAACCTATGAAAACATCGTAATTTTCAACATTTGTATACATGTACATGTATAATTTTGTTTTACACATCTTAACATTTTTGGAGCTTTGAGTATCGTGTCATTGTACATTGATGTATCTCCAAAAAAAAAAAAAAAAAAAAAAAAAAACGGCGCTTGCGATGAATCACGCGCGTTGAATTTCTATGATTTTGGTAAATAGTTATACATGTACAAGTATATTATTTATTGCTACATGTAACTAATCTTATTAATTTAATCATTACATTCATTTATCATTAAGTCTTGGCTTTGTTATCTTATTATATATATAAGTGTTCTTATATACTACCCGTACCGCAGTTTCCTGGTTGTTGTTTTGACAATCTTTTTTTATACAACTAATGAAATTCGATACAAGATTCTCAACAAGTTCCCGAGATAAAAAAAAAACATGTACACGTATCACAGGAACTCCTGACTGTATCTAACAAAATCGATTTATTAAACTAAGGAAAGTTCTCTCAAGATTATGCAGAAATAGGTGGACATTTTCAATTTTAGTTTAGTTTCCAAAAATTGTCGCTCTAATATTTTGTTTATTATTTTTTTAAAGGAACAGAGAATTACAATGGACCTTAGGGAGTTTTAGTTGAGGAGGCTCGATAGTCAACAAATTTGCCATCTACCGTGAATATTAATTTTAAGCCATGTCTCGTCTTCTGATAAAAAATCCAAATAATCTAGATTTAGAACTTGAATGTTTTCACAGAGAGAGAGAGAGAGAGAGAGAGAGAGAGAGAGAGAGAGAGAGAGAGAGAGAGAGAGAGGGAGAGCTCTTCCCCTGAATTCCTTATTCCTTAGAGAATTGCTGTATTTGACCTACACGTACTGATAGGACTTGCAAGGCACGTTATCATTATTGGTAATCATGCCGTGCTGCATTAGTTCATGCCCTTGTATGCAAGAGGAAGCTGGAATAAATATATTTGGCCAATAAACATGTAAATTAAATTCCTCTTTTAATTCCCTTTTTTTGGAGGGGTGGGGGTATGACAATTTTATGCAGTGTCATTGCCTTAAACCCTTCTCCCCCTGAAGAATAATTGCTACATGCCCGTCACCTTTAAGTCATCAGTAAAATTAAATATAACAAGAGATCGTATAAAAAATTTTTATAACTTTTTATTTTCTTACCATAACTAAAAAGTAGATAAAACAAACAAATCATTGCCATGGCCACCTGAATGTCTGAGCAGGTTATTGCATTATTTTCATGAACACAAATGGTTTTATAAAATACATTTTTCACAATCCACAAGATTAAGACAAAGCAATAATCGAAATTGACAGTCATTAAGGTCATAAATTGTATTCAGTTATCATATAGGCATTCAAGTTATTCCCCTTTTAGTGTCAAATGGAATATTGATAAATGGGATCAAACGGGTTTGAAGCATCATGAATAATGACTGATATATTATCTCATCTTATTTTTTGAGCCCAAGCAATGGATATTTACATGTCTCTCTCTCTCTCTCTCTCTCTCTCTCTCTCTCTCTCTCACATTGCTTTACTGATCCACCAAATACTGGTAGCCTCTCTCTCTCTCTCTCTCTCTCTCTCTCTCTCTCTCTCTCTCTCTCATTTTTTTAAAGGTGCATCAAATATGCTGGTAATCTTCGTCTGTCTCAATCCCAATCCTGAAACACTAAAAAACAAGGTATAAAGATTGATCATCATTCAGAGAAGCACAACCTTGTGTTCTTATATTATCATTGATTTTTATCTAACGACTTTCAATATTTAAAAAAAAGAAGTAATGAAAACATATTTCTCATAGTAGAACTGATTATCCAAAGCCTTTTATTATTAACATTACAGACGTTATAAAAAGTTATTTTTCATTGCATCTAAAGCCCTTTGATTTATGCCCTTGGTTTTCATAAAACTATAAATGAATTGTTAACAGTCACCGTTTTGTTTTATAGCAGTTAGGTACAATCAGATTAATTCTGCCTCTGGATATAATGTTTTCAAAGCTACATCTGAATAATACTCTGATTATAAGTGATAATGGTTATCTATCAAAAAGGAATTGAAATTATATAAATTGTTCATACAAAAAAAAATTGAACATATTACATGGTATCCAAATAATTTATTGGATTTTTTCTGGAGATGGTTCAAATAGTTGTTACAATGCGTTCATTGCGGTGTGTTACCAAACTTTTTTGTTCCACAGAACAACATGTTTGCCGTAAATTGTCTACAGTTAGAGATGAACACACACGCAAGTGTCTATTAGAACAGCTTAATATGTATTACGAAATGGTCATGACCTGTTTGTTACAAAGTCCAATGGTCAGAGTAATGATTGAACCAGTTATATGTAACTGTCTTGTCAGAATAGAACCACTTCTAGGTCAAATAAAGAGCGTTGCTGATACCGATTATTGTATCAGAACAGAAATATATCAGAAAAAAATGTCAAGACATAAGATAGGGAAGAATTATCTAACTCTGAAGTACATGATGATTTTGTCAAATCAATCACATACAGAATATGAAATATTAACGTTACATACATGTACGACATAACAGCTGTTTTAGTTGACACAGCATTCATAAATCTCAGTACATGAAGTTCATTAGATAGTACAAATAAGAAAGTCTACGGATCAGACAGACAGACTTGTAACTTGTTGAAGCTGGCAGATAGAGTGGGTGATGTGTGTTGTTTGTTGTATCTTGCTATGTATTACTACAGAACATGTCAATATAGAAGTGCTTCATGTTACAGCTCTGGTTAAATCAAGACTCACTCAGCCCTATATCTTGTATAACACAGTAGACCGAGAGACGTACAATGAATCTGTGGGTGGTTGGTCTCTGTCTAGACGTATGAAGAAATATTGGGTTTGTGATGTTCGTCTTATAAAAGCTGCTTACATTGTGGAACTTGTTTTAGAACAAAGAGCAGGTACCGACAACGGTGAAAATGCCTTGCATATCTCGCCCTATTAAATGACAGACATGTTAAGTGTGTTATGCAACTACAGACGAGCTAACCGGTCCCAGTGTCTACAGTCACTGACAGACCTACAGACACTGCTACTCTATGACGACGGGAGATACGTTGTCTTACATCTCAGAGACCTCTCGTGGCAGATACTTGGGATCTGCCAGCACGTTGTGGTGGACCTACACGAGGCTTTACAGTCTTATCAACAGTCACTGAGACAGAAACCATGGCACAAAATACAAAATGCAACACAATATAGAATAGCATTAATTTTTAATAAATTTGCATTAAATGAAATAGAATACAACACAATTTTTTTTTAATATTCATTGAAAAAAAGAAATGCATTAATAAGACTGTTTAATAATTTACCATTACATCTTGCTTTTTGGTTGTTACAAATTGTTTGGGTGGATGTCTTGAGCCAATGATTATAAAAGTAAGGAAAACTTGTAATTTCCTGATTGTATGATGAATGTGAGAGAAACAAAAACACGCAGATTTACAAGGTTTGATATAAAATATCACGATTTTTAGGACTTTCAGGTCGTTCTTGTATGATTAAAAAAAGAAGAATTTCCTTGTCTTGGTCCCACACTTTAATGATACAAAATTGTAAAACTTAGTGGAAGTCTTCTTTAAAGTCTTCTATAAAATGACAATATTCATTTCATTCATTTATTATATGGTTTTTACTGTAACATGTGCCTGTACTATTTTGTACAAAATGTGCATTAAAGATGAAATTTAATCAAACAGACAGAGATAATTTAAAATAAATAGATTAATAAATTGATGAAATGAGAGAGAGAGAGAGAGAGAGAGAGAGAGAGAGAGAGAGGGGGGAGGGAGGGAGAGAGAGAGGGAGGGAGGGATAGATAGATAGATAGATAGATAGATAGATAGATAGATAGATAGATAGATAGATAGATAGATAGATAGATAGATAGATAGATAGATAGATAGATAGATAGATAGATAAATAGATAGATAGATAGATAGAATTGCAGGGACTACTTTTCGGGATATAGATGTAAATAATCTGGACATTGATTTACACGAGACGTTCTGGTTTTTTTCGGTGTGAAATATTTCCGACTAAGCTCTTGCGAATCTTGCACGCGAAGAAAATTGTGTTTACAATATTTAAGAGAGATTGAGTGTCGCGTCCTGTTAATTTTTACTCTTTAGGTTATACCTCTTTCATTCCAGTACATTGCTATTGCTTTGAAAATAAATCCATTTGTAAATTCATTTTTATATTTGTTTAATAATATCAATTATTTTGTTATGTCCTTTCTGAATATCCTGCATGTTTATTGGTTGTAAAATCAAAATTGTCACTTATAAAATAGCCAAAGTGCAATCATGTCAACTGCGTGTGGAATTCAGCTGATGTACATGTATTTGAATACTTTTTTTTTAATTTTGCATTTGTTCCGGTAGATTTTGTTATGTTTAATAAATTTCATGTACTTTTTTTTTCTTTTGTTTATAGCTTTGTTTTCTAAAAATATACGGATAAACATACAATCCAATAAAAATTAGAACTTCGATCCGCTGCGGGGTTTACGACATCCGCGACATATCGGAAACCGGGGAGCGGATAAAATTAATTAGATTAAGGAAGTATGGGACTGACACCAAAGTAATCAAAAAGGACAAGAGCGAACAAAGCCTGCCAAATCCCCCGTACCCAAAATTTTGAAATGGCATATGAACATATTATATAAAAATCTTTATATCTTGGTAAGTATTACTACAGAACATGTAGATATAATGAGGCGCTTCACGTTACAGCTCTGGTTAAATCAAGTCTCACTCAGTCCTATATCTTATATAAGGGAAGAGACCGAGTAAGATACAATGGATGTGTGGCTGGTTGGTCTCTGTCTAAACGTATGAAGAAAGCTTGGGTATTTTATGTACATCTTGGCAAGGATGTTTATTACATTCAGGAACTCATTTTAGAACAAAGAGCAGTTAAAGACAATGGTTTACATATATTGAGTATATCACCCTATATAATGACAGACATGTTAAGCGGGTTAAGTAACTATAGACTAGGTAACTGGTCCCAGTGTCTACAGTCACTGACAGATCTACAGACACTGCTGCGCTATGATGACGGGGGATATGTAGCTTTACCTCTCAGAGACCTCGCCTGGCAGATACTAGGGATCTGTCAGCACGTTGTGGGTGACTTACACGGAATGTTACAGTCTTATCAACAGTCCCTGAGACAGAAACCATTCCACAAAATACATAGTGCCACACGATATAGAATAGCATTAGTACTAAATCAATTGGATTAAGTGAAACTGAACGCAACAAAATATTTCATAATATTCGTTGAAAAAAGAATTGCATAATGAAGACTGTTAAGTATAAAAGTAAAGAAAATGTGTGATGCATGTCAGAAACACAAAAACACGCAGATTTACCAGGTTTGTTATATAATATCACGATTTTCAGGACTCTGTTATTGTTTGTATTTTTTCAAAAAGGAAATGCTTGGTCTTGGTTGCACACGTTTACTTAATGATACAAAATTGTAAAACTTAATGGAAGTCTTCAATAAAAAAACAAAGAACAAACACCTTTTCATTTCATCATGCATTATATATTTTTTACTGTAAAATGCACTTGTACGCAAAGAAAATTTTGTTTAAAATATTTAGGGGAACTTAAGTTGCGTCCTGTTTCTTTTTCTACTCTTTATTAACATAAAGAGTAGAGTACCTCTTTCATTACAGTACATTGCTATTGCTTTGAAAATAAATCCATTTGTAAATTCATTTTTATATTTGTTTAATAATATCAATTATTTTGTTATGTCCTTTCTGTATATCATGTTGTTTATTGGTTGTAAAATCAAAATTGTCACTTATAAAATAGCCAAAGTGCAATCATGTCAACTGCGTGTGGAATTCAGCTGATGTACATGTATTTGAATACTTTTTTTTAATTTTGCATTTGTTCCGGTAGATTTTGTTATGTTTAATAAATTTCATGTACTGGTTTTTTTCTTTTGTTTATAGCTTTGTTTTCTAAAAATATACGGATAAACATACAATCCAATAAAAATTAGAACTTCGATCCGCTGCGGGGTTTACGACATCCGCGACATATCGGAAACCGGGAAGCGGGTGAAAATTCTAATTTTAATTAGATTAAGGAAGTGTGGGACTGACACCAAAGTAATCAAAAAGGACAAGAGCGAACAAAGCCTGCCAAATCCCCCGTACCCAGGATTTTGATATGGCATATGAACATATATAAAAATCTTTATATCTTGGTAAGTATTACTACAGAACATGTAGATATAATGAGGCGCTTCACGTTACAGCTCTGGTTAAATCAAGTCTCACTCAGTCCTATATCTTATATAAGGGAAGAGACCGAGTAAGATACAATGGATGTGTGGCTGGTTGGTCTCTGTCTAAACGTATGAAGAAAGCTTGGGTATTTAATGTACATCTTGGCAAGGATGTTTATTACATTCAGGAACTCATTTTAGAACAAAGAGCAGTAAAAGACAATGGTTTACATATATTGAGTATATCACCCTATATAATGACAGACATGTTAAGCGGGTTAAGTAACTATAGACTAGGTAACTGGTCCCAGTGTCTACAGTCACTGACAGATCTACAGACACTGCTGCTCTATGATGACGGGGGATATGTAGCTTTACCTCTCAGAGACCTCGCCTGGCAGATACTAGGGATCTGTCAGCACGTTGTGGGTGACTTACACGGAATGTTACATTCTTATCAACAGTCCCTGAGACAGAAACCATTCCACAAAATACAGAGTGCCACACGATATAGAATAGCATTAGTATTAAATCAATTGGATTAAGTGAAACTGAACGCAACAAAATATTTCATTTTCGTTGAAAAAAAAAAGAATTGCATAAAGAAGACTGTTAAGTATAAAAGTAATGAAAACGTGTGATGCATGTCAGAAACACGAAAACACGCAGATTTACCAGGTTTGATATATAATATCACGATTTTCAGGACTCTTAATTTTTCTTTGTTTAAAAAGGAATTGCTTGGTCTTGGTCGCTCACGTTTACTTAATGATACAAAATTGTAAAACTTAATGGAAGTCTTCAATAAAAAAAACAAAACAAACACCTTTTCATTTCATCATGCATTTTATATTTTTTACTGTAACATGCACCTGTACATTTTTGAACAAAATGTCCGTTAAAGATGAAACTTAACGTAGCTCGCGGGTTTGTTGACGTCACAATAGGAATCGATGTAAAGAGTTGACCGTCATAGTAAACTCATATTTTTTTTTTAAAATGACAAATGAGATATTTAGAAGTATAAAAGAAAATATCTTAAAAAGCTCATATGCGGTTTATGACTGTTTATACAAAGATTTATAATATCAAGTGCTGAAAATTTAAAGATGTCACATACATTGTCACATTTTGTTCTATAAAGATAAAGAATGAGTTTGCGTTAGAACTCTTCCATTTAAAGTCATGTTTTAAAATAGAATGAATGCATTAACTTCGCTTTTTTTTTACAATTATAATTTCCGTAATTATCTGTACTAACGATTAAATTATTAAATTTCTTTTGACTTGAGATAACTGTTCTATTCGATTACTTACTTATAATGTCAGTAGTTGCCTAGCATTTTATTTTTGCATTGATTGACTCAGAGTTTCATAAAAACAAAATTAGCAATTTTCTGTATCTTTACAGCCTTACATTAACTGCATTTGATAACATTCACAATAATGTCTAATAAGCATTTACATGTTCTAAAATGTGTTAAACAGCTAGCTAGTCTTGTCAATAAATGCATTCCAGTTTTGGTGTTCTAAGAAGTAAGGAAATGATGACGTCAGGCTAACGTCGTAATGAAAATATAAGGTTTTGAGAAATCTTTTAAATCTTTAAAGTTTTTTTGCCAAAAATTGGCCGAGAACACATACTGATATTTTTTTATGAATTGATTCATAATTATCTCCTCTGTTTTTGTGTTGAGTATGATTAATTTCGTCTGAATCGTTTAAAAGTATGGAGCATAGTTTTGTAATGCGTTTCTCGGTTAAAATGTGCATTTTACTATATATTTCATTGAAATGGCGTTGCTTGATTTTATTAATGACACTGTATTTGAAACACAATAACATTATTACCGCGCAGACGAATCTTAAATAAATTTTAGAAATAAAACTATAAAACCTATGGATCACGTGGACAAATTTTCAAGGTAGGTTTTCTCACAAGCAGGTAAACCCGCGAGCTACCTTAAGGACATGTGAACCTGACATGAAACTAATTGAATAATTGAAAAAATTGTTTAAACAGACTCTAATCCATTTGTTTTTGTCAAAAAAGACATTTTAAGCATATGTTCGTGAGTTCGTTTCCATGGCAACGACCTTCAAACTTACCCACGTTCAAAAAATTAGAACGAGACAAAATACCTTAAATGCAAATTTAAAATGTCATAAAAGACATATTTACAAATAACTAGAAAACTTTTCTCACCAAAATATTAAAAAGGTTAATAAAATACTCTATTTATCTGAAAATGGATTATAAGAATTCCTTTTATTTAATCCGCTATTTTAGTTTGAATTTCCTCTGACCACTAAAAAAGTGACATTTTTTGACGTGACCCGAGCTAGAAAAATTGCAAAAAATACAATTTTCGATAATTACACTCTTATTTTTTTTATGTACTTTTGAAGAAATGATAAATAGCAAAAAAATAGTAATCAATAATTGGCATGTTAGTGAATTAGAAAAAAAGATAATAACGTCTGAATTTCCTCTGACCTCTATTGAAATAGATGCTACAAACCCTACATGCTGTTACAAAAAGACGTATAATTCAGTTTTAAATGGCGATTTCTTTCAACTAGTTATACTGTGAACCTGCATAAGTTCTTGTCGAACAAAATTAAAGGAGTTGTGTTGTAAATACTACAACTAATTGAATTAAAAAGGCTGAAAATCCGAATTTCCTCTGATCTGACTTTTACAAAAAATCACTCTGGCACTTCATGAAAGTCAACACTGCCATAAATGGTAGTATTTCTAAAAACCAATCACATAAAGAGAAAATGATTCTTTAATTTAACAATTTTTTCACTTCATAAAGAGTTTATTTAAATGGTAATTAACAGAGTGTCATAGTTGTGCATCTGATATAATCAAGAAACTCTAGTCTCTGTACACAAAAAAGAAAAACATGCATGAAAACTTTAATACACACAATCTTTATTAAGCCTTTGTTGAAAGATTTAAAATACAATCAAACCAAATAAATCACAGGTTTCATAAAAATCATATACTGATTGTAATTAATTTGAATTTCCTCTATCAATCTTTAAAAATTTTGTCTGATTTTTAAGGTATTGCATTAAAATGGGTGTCAGAAAATAGGAGAATCTTTCAAATGATTACAGGTATAAAATGAAATTTGATACTTAATCATGATAATTCTTTAAATCATATTATCTGAATGGACTAAACAACACTGCAGGTTCTGAAATGATTTATGATTTGTCCTTATGTATATACATGATTGTATGCAATCCTATAATTCCTTTGAACTTTGAACCCTTCCTTGGTCCCCATATTGTTCTTGATGCTATTTATTATGTATGATTGAGACTTTATCAGAATGATTATGCAGGGTAATATATTACAATGGTTCAGCCTCAATTTGAACTAAAATATAGAAAATGTGGAAGGCCACACCAATTAAATTTCTTTTTTATTGGATCCTGCATGCTCGTGTTTAAATAAAACTTTACAAATCATATCATTATGGACCGCCTCAAAATTTTGGCTACAAAAAATAATAATCTTATTATTTTATCGCTAGCCCGCTTGTATCCTTTTCCACTTAATGTCCGACAAGCAAGAAATTATATTGGTGTGGCCTAACTAGGATATGTATATTTTTTTCATGCAAAAATGATAAAAATATAGATAAGGATAAGTTATAACAAAAATATTCTTTTTCACAAAAATCATTTCAAAAAATATTTAAAATAAAAATTTTACTCAACCATACATTCATAACTCATTCAAAAACTCTGTAATTTAAGAGGACTGATATTTTCTGTGAGGCTTTTTGTATATAAGTGTCATAATGATGATCTCAACTTGATCTACATCAGTAACCTCATCAGGGTTATAAACTAAAACAGACTTCATACAGATAAATGGATGGACAGACAGACACTAATAGACAGAAATGATGATTTGATATACTATGCAATCATCAAATTAAACATAATTATAAACATAAGACATGTATTTTAAAAACCAGTTTCTCCACATGAACAGTATATAGCCATTACAAACTTCATTACTGCACTTGGTCAGTATAAACACCTTTTGAATTGATATCTATCAATTGTATTTCTTATAGCATATGCATTATCATAATATATATTCTTTTACAATACTAATTCTTAATTGTATGCATTATATGTCCAAATTATTCATGACTTTTGGAGTTTCAGAAATGGTTTTCAAATCCAAGTAAATGTAATAAATCATAAATGGTAGGTTTGGTCCAGTTTCATATTTCAGGATATGTTGTGCTGCTTATTAATTGTCTTAATATTATATCATAAATGTTGAAATAAATATTGTCATCCTTAAATTACCAAATAAATGATCCAGGGCATCAATCGGGAAAGGCTTTATCAGGATGAACATAACAGAGACAATAATCTGATTATCAGCTCTTCTCTTCATCACTCATGGTTTCAGTTCTTTACATTAGTCTTATATTTTTCTGCATTGTGTCTTGTATTAGGAATGACCTCGTTAACACATACCAGTGATGTTCTCATCTCTTGGAGGTTTGAAAAGTCTGTATTAAAAAAAACAAAAAACTGATATTACTGGTACTATTACTTATAACATATAAAAAGGACTTATATGAAAGGATGATTTTAAGAATCTACATGTAGAAAAATATATAAAATTCATATAGGCATATCATGAAAGTGTATGCAACATAGACAGACAGAACTTATATAAATGGATTATTCTATATAAAAATTTGATATCAGGTGAAAGTTGTCAACATTTTATTCTAATCTTGAAAATTTAAATTAATCTTACTTAACTTGACAATTTCATATCTTATATAACTGTGTGTATTTAGAAATCTTGCGTTTTAATGATTTGAAAATAATGGGAAAAAAATAAGAATTTGTAACAATAATGAACCCAGCACATGAAATCTAAATATGATGTGAGCAATTCGATCAACCGATAAACCATGATATACTAATTTTTCTTTCAACTGTACTTTGATTTTTACAGTTCAATAAAGGTGAATATCAGTCAGCTGTTCAAATGTTTTCACAGTACAGAGAATCAACATTATCAGTTATTGATAGTGAATAAAAGATTAATTCTTCATGTTATGAACTATACTGGCGTGCGACCAGTTCTCGCCGAGTACCATTTCTCGCCAGTACATTGTGATGTCATTTTTCGTCTATAATTTTATGTGTTGATAAAAAATCATCAATACAAACATATAACCTATTCCTTACAAATATACTGTTCAAGCTAATGTGCATGAAAGTGTTAGACTAAAAATATTTTGTGAGTAAATGTTGGTAAATAAGCTTGTCATATGCTAGTGTAAACTCAGGGCCCTCTATGCGGTCAACCTTACCATTTATCATCAGATGGTTAATTTCATTTAAGAAAATTCGAACTAAAATTGTGATTATTTTAATTACAAACACTGACTTAATTAACAATGAATAATTTTAATGTTTGAACAAATTAGGATTATTGTGTAGCTATTCTGCAAATAGGCTAGGCGATATTGTTTTCACGTGGATAATAAACGAGCATAATAATCTGTAACGTTAACATAATACAATATAGCACATGTCATGATAAGACACCTACCATGCTTACTGCTTGCAAATGGCAGGTTTAGATCACAGGGAACTGGTGTATGGTCTCGTCCTTTTTTCCATTCCCTTTTTATGACACCCGACATCAGTTTGTGTTCGCAATATTCGTCATACACTAATAATATCCATCAGTTTTTGTCATTCGGACTTGTTGTTTACATCGAGATTTGGGAAATTACCGGAAATCGGCGCAAGTATGTCGTAAACTTTAAGTTTGTAAATGATTAAAAAAGTAAAACCTTTTGATGTAAATGTTGATATAAATTATATTTCATGCAAATTCATAAACTTACACATTTTATATCACTGTTTTAAACCTTAAATTAAGCAAATAAACCTTCGATGTGAAATACGATTGCTTGTCGCCAGACGACAGTTCGCGTTGCGCAATGAACTTGTTTTTGTCAGGTTCACATATCCTTAATCAAACACACAAACAAAAAGATAATCTTAAATAAATAGATTGATAGATTGATTGAAACATGTGCAGATAGATAGATAGAGAGAGAAAAAAAAAGATAGATAGAGAGAGAGAGAGAGAAAGATAGATAGATAGATAGATAGATAGATAGATAGATTTGCAGTGACTACTTTTCGGGACATAGATTTAAATAATCTGGACAGTGATTTACAAGAGAAATTAAATGTCTGTTTTTTTGGCCAGAAATATTTCCGACAAAGCTCTTGCGAACCTCGCACGCGAAGAAAATTGTGTTTACAATATTTAGGAGAGCTTGAGTGTCGCGTCCTGTTTGTTTTTTTACGCTTTATGTTATAACTCTTTCATTACAGTACATTGCTATTGCTTTGAAAATAAATTCATTTGTAAATTCATTTTTATATTTGTTTTATATTATCAATTATTTTGTTATGTCCTTTCTGTATATCCTGCATGCTTATTGGTTGTAAAATCAAAATTGTCAATTATAAAATAGCCAAATTGCAATCTTGTCAACTGCGTGTGAAATTCAGCTGATGTACATGTATTTGCATACTTTTTTCTAATTTTGCATTTGTTCCGGTAGATTTTGTTATGTTTAATAAATTACATGTACTGGGGTTATTTCTTTTGTGTTTAGCTTTGTTTTCCAAAAATATACAGATTTACATACAATCTTTTAAAAATTAGAACTTCGATCCGCTGCGGGGTTTACAACAGACGCAAAATATCGGAAACCGAGGAGCGGATGGAAGTTCTAATTCTAAGTAGATTAAGGAAGTATGGGACTGACACCAAAGTAATCAAAAAGGACAAAAGCGTACATAGTCTGCCAAATCCCCCGTACCCGGGATTTTGAAATGGCATATGAACATATAAAAAACTTTATATTTGAAACTGTGCATCAGTACATGTACGAGTATATGAATAATATAGATCTGCATTCTCTTACAAATACAAAACATAGATAGATAGATAGATAGATAGATAGATAGATAGATAGATAGATAGATAGATAGATAGATAGATAGATAGATAGATAGATAGATAGATAGATAGATAGATAGATAAATAGATAGATAGATAGAATTGCAGGGACTACCTTTCGGGATCTAGATGTAAATAATCTGGACAATGATTTACAAGAGACATTAAATGTCTGTTTTTTCGATGAGAAATATTTCCGACAAAGCTCTTGCAAACCTCGCACGCGAAGAAAATTTTGTTTAAAATATTTAGGGAACTTGAGTGTCGCGTCCTGTTAAATTTAACTCTAAAGGTTATACCTCTTTCATTCCAGTACATTGCTATTGCTTTGAAAATAAATCCATTTGTAAATTCATTTTTATATTTGTTTTATATTATACAAATATTGACTGGGGTTGAGGGCAACATTGTGTTAGCCCCCGAGGGACGAAATATTGCCTGACGCGAAGCGGAGGGCAATATTTTCGTCCCAAAGGGGCTAATATAATCAATGTTGCCCGAAAACACAGTCAACATTTGTTTTGTTATATGAAAAAACAAACCAAAATTTAAGAAATTAATTGAAAACAGATCGCCGTAATTTTCTCAGCTCAACAAAGAATTCACGAATTCAATTTTGTGCAAAGTTCATTTCCAAAATATCCTCAGCATCAAACACAGTCAACATTTGTTTTGGTATATGAAGAAATAAACCAAAATTTAAGAAAGTAATTGAAAACAGACCGCCGTAATTTTCTCAGCTCAACAAAGAATTCACGATTTCAATTTTGTGCAGAGTTAATTTCCAAACTATCCTCATCATCAAACGGTCACTGGTGATATTCCGCCGACCGTAAGAATTAACATACAGATGTTCTACCTGTTTTTACTTCACAGTAATTCGCAAATCCTTATATCCGTTATGATAGCAAACCGTCGCATTTCGTGTCCGTTGTTTACTTGCCTTGACTGTGTCTATTGTATCTATTATGACGTCATCTTGTTTTGGAGTCGCGCAGAATTATTTACGTCATCGTTTACGAATCAACAAATCAGAGGCGATTATTTGAAATAGAGGGAATGTTCTTTAGATATTATTCCTAGCCGGTCAATATCAAAAAAATATTGACCGGTCAATATTTTTCGGACGAGCTTATATTAAAATTATTGACTATTCGTCTATATAGGGTTATATAGTGAGAATATACTACTGAATATAACAATTACATTTTAATTTTAATTCAGCTGATGTACATGTATTTGCATACTTCATTTTAATTTTGCATTTGTTTCGGTAGAATTTGTTATGTTTAATAAATTACATGTACTGGGTTTTTTCTTTTGTTTTAGCCTTTTTTTCCAAAAAAATATAGATATACATACAACCTAATAAAAATTAGAACTTCGATCCGCTGTGGGGTTTACGACATACGCGACATGTACTTACTTATTGAATGGTATTTTATTTTTTTGTATTTCTGTTTTTTTTAAAGATACGTGATTGAGAAAAATGAATAAAACACTGAAGGTGGAGTAACAGACGATAGGTAAGATATGTGTGCTCAAAATGATAGAATATTGTGTCCCCAGTAGGTCACCATCATCGTAACCTGATTTTAAACATTAATTTTTGGCAATAAATGCTTTTCATTTCAACAGGCTATCAACAAATTGGCCAATGTTTACACGGGTGTCGTAGACAAGATTTGTGAAAATGGAAAGTAAGACAGCCAGATAGAACTTTGTTTTTAATCCATTCAAATTGATCTGTTATAGTGTCACTGTCTACATAATTATACATTGATGGTGATTATTTCTAGAGTAACAGTCTGTATTGATGATCCAAACGGAAGTGATGCAACAATCTACTACAAACCGGATGTTTACACTGAGGTTGCTAACTGCTCCCTTGGCTCTTGTCCAATGAGAGATCGCGACACATGGTTGGACGAGATTCCCTTGACCTCCGACCAGGTGCTTGTGTCTGACGTCTACGTCGTCAGAAATGGACCGTTACGGACGTCGGCGGAAGTAGAGATCGATTTCACCTACGTTCCTTTGTCCAGCACTAAGAACAAGACTATTAAAGTTATCGCAAAACAAGAGAGAGGTGGAGACAGTGAATGAGGTATCTTTTAAATTGCTTGAAATTAAAAACATTTTAATTAAATTTAGACATTTCCACACTTTCCAATTAATATGTTACTTTTTTAGCAACAAAATGGTGACTAGCAAATTGGAATTTTCCCCTTTATATCTCCACCGTATTATTCTATTCTAAAAGATCCAAAAAATGTTTTAAATGGCCATTAAAATCCATCTGTAAATGAGAATTAAATCAAGTGTGCAAATTTTGTGCTATATTAAAAAGTGTTTACTAGAGATTGGCATTCTCTTTTGCAGGAATCTGATGAGAGTAGCGCACGTCTTTCCTTTAAGACCAAATGTTTGGAAGCATTCACTGCCTACGTTGAGATCCTCTCGGAGACTTGTGAAGTGACACCCGAAGAAACGACCTTTACGAGCGAGGTCAACCCGGATGTCAAGGTCATTTTTTCTGCTGGATTAGTTGCTGAAACGAAGCAAATAAAAATAAAGGTAATAAATTTAACTAGATAAATGATGACATATGCATAGTAAAATAAGGTTATTAAAGCTGCTTGGTCCGATTTTATATCAAATTTTATGCACGCTTTTAAACGATGGCTATGCTTAGTATATGTATAATAATAGACATTGCAGTAGTTTTCCCAGTCAATTAAGCCAAATTTCAATGACGAAAAATACGTACAAAATTTGCTAACAAAACAAACGACATTAAAAGGTACCGCATTATTTCGCCTCCTGTTAAATTTCACCCCTGACGACGAGACGGGTATGGTTGTATTACGAATTTGACATCGCTCTAAATAAAGGTCGAAATGGTAAGACAAATGATCAGACAAATTCAAATAAACATGTGTTCGTTTTGTTCACCAACATATCTAAAGTCTGCTTTCTTTACAGTCGATGCAGGACTGGTTGAATAACCCCAATCATTCGGGGGACGAAACCATGCGGTTTCCTTTTCTAAACATTCCCGTGATGCATTTTGGTTTGTTTTTTCGTTTGCCCAAAGAGAAATTATTTTTATTTACTTTGAATATTTCTAACTTTGAAAGGAGATGGATTCTGCTGGTGTAAATAGGAGAAAGTCCATAACTTTCTAAGATAAATGATTTGTATGAACAAAATTTTGATACTGTAATAACGAAAAAATCGGACCAAGCAGCTTTAATTAATCCATACGGCAGTTATCTTGAGTTTGATTCTACAAAGTAATTCTAAGGTAATTAGATTTGGTTATTTTTATACAAGGTCATTCCTTACGATGCAAGGGAGGTGGCCAATCTCAAAGAACAGTGCCCGGATTCAGTGCGGGGAATCATGGCCGTTTCTGATGCCGTGGAAATTTGGATGGACGGAGAGTGTGATGACACCAAAAACATCAGCGTCCAGGTTTCTATGGACGACGAAGAAGACCAGGATTCACAACTTGTTGTCATCAGGTACGTATTTGCAGTTTTGTCAAACTCTGTCGAGCTTAAGTGTTGAGATTTGAACCCGGATACTTATGGAGGGTAATCGTGTTCAAAAATCCAGACATGTAAACTTGCAAATCCGAATATGTAATCGTGTTGGTGTGCGAGTCTGAGTATGAATATATGTAATTCTGATCGTGTAACCTATAAAACTCGGGCATAAACACGTGTAAGATTTGACTCAGTTCCTTTGCATGATGCACAATTTGCAGCTTTATTATTTTCATCAGTTAATTAAACATTCAACTATGCACACTTTCAATCCGCAGTTTCTGCATTTGTATCTTCAGGCTCGGCAATAGCACATCTGACATGATACACATTGACAAATGTAAAGTCTACAAGGTCTATGACAGAATTTTTAACCGGGTTTTTCGATTATTAAAATAGTGAAAATGGCGGGCGGGCGAGTGGCTACCAAAAAGGTACCCTTATTGTACCGATAACTCCTCGTACAGTTTTCGAGATAGGAAATTGTTCTTTTGCATATCAATTATACATATATCAGAGGTATGCAAATTGCTGGGATTTTGATTTCTGATAATTTATTAAAAGATCAGCTGTTGAACTTACTCATTTTTGGCAAAAACATTGCATATAGAGTGTTATTTTTCTGAATAAGTGAGAATAAACGACCTGCAAAGATTTGGTAATTTTTTGCGGAAAAATGTATGTAACAACATGTATACATGTTGTATTTATACTTTTTTTTAAAAAATCAAAACGAATTTGTTGTGCAAGTGAAAGATAAATGATAAAACAATCTAAAACTGTTATAAATAAAAAGAAGTTTTATGATTATTAATTAAGCACCATGTTTTATTAAAAATTGAAAGGTTTGAAGAAATAGTAATGGTATACTATTTTTGCAATTATGATTTTTCTTCGGAAATTGGATTTCTGAAAGTAAGGAACGGGGTGAGTCAGATGAATTTGATTGTATATGAACTGGTAAAGTTTAAATCATAGAATATTTTAAAATACATGTATATACCGTATTGACGATACTTTTACAAAATTAAGTACTTGCTTTATGGCAAACAGTACATGTTCACAAGTGGCTGTAAAGCTGTAATATAATAGCTCTCCGGGATTTTTTATCAACCAATTTCACAAAGTGAGTCTGTATTGAATCGACATTCAGGACGTCATGCTCATATCCCGTAATAATTGCTTGAAATGTTAAAAAATGCAAATTTTCGCCTGCATGATAGGCTTTTTTCCCTATATATTACCGACAATGCAAAATGAAACATTTTTAAAAATAATCTATATGCATTTTAATTTCACGACAGTTAACCTACTCTTTGGAATTTTTATTTATTTATTTTCAAAGGGGGTGTCACTTTTTATGTCGCATAATAATCAAAATCTCAAAACCAATGTCTTTAAATTCTTTGTTTTTCTTATCGAAAACTTTCCAAAAAATAATACTTTCTATTAAATAAAGTTGTTTTCCAGAGACAATATGATTATAGACCTAACTTATATATATTTTTTTATTTATTCCGTCCCTATTCCGGCGATTAGGGCATGCCTTTACCTGCAGCGAGCCTTTTTTTTAATCGGTGACGTCACTGTTTCCATATATGGTCATGTCAAAATTCGACAAACTTGTAGACTTTACATTTGTTGATTTGCAAGAATCAGAAAAATCTTCCTTAACATGAGAGACACTCTAAAGAAAGAGTTCCAGTTGATCTTTGGACTAGTTCAGCTCTGTAACATCTGTACGTTCATTGACGATTCACAGAGGAACAAAGAGGAAGGCTCCTTTTTTGTTTGGATCGAATGCATCGATAAAAACATGATCCGAGATGATGTCGAAAACAAGGAAAAAGCCGGGCTGATCGAGGTAAAACAAAGCAGGTCTAAGGACATCACCTTGCGGCAGAAACAGACCTTGATTTTGAAAGTAGACGGACAAGTTAAACTACGGTTGGCTGATCCACCGGATGCGTTTAAGATCACCTATTTGATTGGTGCAGATAATCACGTGAATATTCCGATGGAAGTTCATCGAGACCAAGAGAAAATACCGTACGCAGCTTTTGCATTTTATGAAGAGGATAGTGCACATCTGTTCCATAGTGTTAATATTCCCGTTCGGGATTTGTCCGAGCTCCCCACAGGTTCATATGTTACAATGAAAAATCAATAACAGTATTTTTTTTAAAAATTGTTTTCGGAAAAAAATTGTTGTCGTGAAAATTCAAGAATAATAAATTATCTTGAAATGAAGGCATTCCAACCAATTTATTGGGGGTTGTTGTGAATATTTTATGCGATAAGTTGTGATTTATTTTCAGACGAAATAACTGCAAAAACATTCAACAAAAACAATGAAAGCAACCACCTTAGGGAACAAATGAAGCAGAAAGAAGAAGGTTTGTCTCTTTTTTTTTAATTTTAAAACAAAGAACTATCTAGTAATAATTTTCGACCTTGTTTTCACCTAAATAATTCACAAAAATTAATGATCATTTTGATGTATCAAATTTTCAGCTGCGAGGAAGATGTTGTCACATGACAGCATTATGAACCTTTCACGTGTTCTCTCGGAGAGAGACGGGCGCATGCTCGGTGTACAGTTAGGCGTGAGTGAAAGTTGGACGGCGACGGCTAAGGATGAATGCGATGGGGATATATTACGAACCATCTTGCGGGTTCTTTGTGAATGGAGGGGGAAAGCTGCAAGGGCCGCCATGGTTGATTTCCTTATTTCATCACTAAAAACTGTCGGAAGAATTGACTTGGCAAACGTTGTGTCCGAGGTTTACAAAAATGGGCATGGTCTATCAAAGTTGGATTTTGATTGATTTGCTGATGAGTCTGTTGATTGGTTTAACATTTTAATAAATATGAAATTATCTGTGATATTTTTTTGTATTTTACTGACATTTGGCTTGCTTTTATGCAAATTTTAAGGTGTTTTAGTCTGTGAAAATATTATTTATGAAATACTTTGTCTTTTGCTTATATTTCGTTTATATTTGAATTTTATAACTATATATGGTGCGAATTCAGAATTTGTTCATTTTTATTATTGTTAACGTTTGTACATGTAATTTTGATGTATATTTTTGTGTTGATTGTTTTTATTCAACTTTAAAAAATAAAATTGATCAGACTTGTTGATAAAATAAATTGATTTTAAAATGTAATTAAAAATGAAGATAATAATTTTTCTATTGATCGACGTATCAAAGAAAAAATTGACCGGAAAACTTCATCAATGCTTTCTAAAAGTTAAGTTTATTCATGTATTAATATTTCGGAAATAAACAAAATGGTGCGATATAACTTATTTATCACGTTTATTGCATGTGCCGTAATGCTTTTAGACATGCTTTACCAGAGCTGACCAATGATATTACATTCCCTTAAAAGGAATACTTGTTTTTGTTATCTGTATATTTTGGACACGATCAGCAAGAAAGCGACGGCCAAAGCGCTCTTACCGACCAACTTCAGACCTCGCAAAACTTGTTATAAGATGACGGAATCTTAATTCATTTAAAACACTTTAACGGATATATTTAACGTAGATCTTAGAGAATTAAGTTTTTAAGATAATAATAGGGATCAATCATACAATTTTCGATATTTTCAGAATATCAATATTCGGTGTATGTCTTTTTTTTTTCAGGAGTCACATCACATGTGCTTAAGGACAGGATCGACACCCCCCCCCCCCCCCGCCCCAACATAAAGACACCCGACCGGGACTTTATTTTTCTTTTCTTTTTTTTATCAAATTATCCTTTTTTGACATATTTATAATCTAATTTATTCATTCATTGTCCAAAATTACCAAAAACAAACATTTAAAAAAAAAAATCAGTCCCTCTGTGTATAGAATGCAAGATGGTTGCTAACATAAGGGTTTATTGCAAGGAAGATAACTCGTAACATTGATTTTTTTTTTAATTTTCTCTTTTATGTCTTCCATTGTAATACACTCAGTATGAGTGCATTAGATTTTCCAGTACCCAAGACGTTAAAAAAAATTTCAGTTTTTCGCGGCTTGATTAGAATTCATACTTCTTATGAATTGTATTTTTTTTCATTTCGTAAATCTCTCGAAGTGATCTTCCTTGCGATAAACCGTCTCTTCGTTGGGTTCAAAACTTGCAACTTGTCGGTGAAAATTGTCCTATTTACCTAATAAATGTATTTACACTGGCATGTCATGCAGATATTCAGTGAAGGGAATTTTTGGGCTACGACATAAGGTCACCGCTTTTACTGGTAGATGTAGTTTGATAGTACATTCAGGCTTCATTTCGCCAGTCTCAGGTTGAATTTTTGGGGTTTAAATTTTAAGCATAAGCGAGTAAAATTTTAATCCCAGAATTGTGCAAATGTTCATATATTTATATTAGAAGGAGTTGCTGAGATGAGTGATGTGGCCCAATGGCCTTTCTCCTTTGCCATACATCGTCTATTCCAAATTTCACCTAAGAGTGGGCTTTATATAGTGGTCATAATAATATGAGTATCAATATAGAGTTGAGAGTCACTGTCCCACATTTTTACTTGTAAACAATGTTTGAGCTGTGGGTTGTGATGAAATATCTAGTTAGAGACAAAGAACTAGATTTTAAGACTTGTTTGGTGAGTCCACCTGTGCCTAATATAGGTTTTTCTACAAATATTGATCAGATACTAGCATTGTACGTTTGGTAATTTAAACCACTATATTATCCCGTTAATGCATGAATTATTTAATTCGTATCATTAAACCCGATTTTTTAAATTAATAAAACCTTCACTAAAATCGTTATTGATAAATTCTTATTGAATATTAATGTACAAAACAAGCGTGATTATCGTCTGGAAGGACATATACTTTTTTTTCTATTTTCTTTAGCGAAAATAAAGTTATCTCAGATTTAAAAAAAGAAAAAAAAATTAGGTTAAGACTTTGGGTTAAATTTTCGTCACAGAAACTCTTGTCGTTATTAATTTGTCAGATAATATAAAGCGAAAAAAGATATAGTTTTTATTATTGCTATTACATTGTATAAGGCTGAAGTTTTTCAGATGCAGGCATATATACGATTGGCAAGCATCTAAAGCGAAAGTAGATATTCGTACAAAAAAATCCAGATTAGTTTTTAGTATCGCTATTTTAAGGCTGGAAATTTTCAGATACGGGTATACGATTGTAGTAAATACATCTTCGCTAGCCAAAGGTTTCTTATACACGGTAAATATGACGGAGTGATACATGGATAGGGTGAATTATTTCTGTTGAATATTATTAAAGAATACGAAATAGTTGATTGGACAAAAGTTAAAATCACGGAATGTCTGACACTTGCCGTGTGTCTGAGGCCCTGTACGTGGGTCTGTGTGGTTATATAGGTACGCCGACAGAAGTGACCGTTAGGAGGGAGGTGGAGGACATGGCGGAGATGATAGAGAAACCTGTACAGATAGATAGTGGTATGCGATAAATAAAGAGTGGTAGTTATAGGGAAGGCTATAGATTTAAATCTTCTGACACGGACACGATGTTCTGATTTACTAATCATAAAGTGATAACTGACCTATCACAGTCCAATGTTTATGATATGTCAAAACATTCAATTACTGTAGACGTACTTTTGTCCGCGTGGTATTAATTTACGCTATGAACGCGGGAACAAATTTTCCGCGGAATTTTTTCCCAGTGTACTTAAAGTGCATTTTGGAATAAAATTTTGAAATTGCATTACATGAATAAGGATAATCGGAAGTTTCTACATTATTTAACACTTGCATATACGTGTACCCAATGTATATCGTTTTTATCCATGCAAACTGTCAAACAAATTTGTATTGAGAATTCACATAATAAATAATTTAATCTCTTAAAGAATTGAATTTTCTGTAAAACTACTTGCATGAAATTTAAAATTTTCCCAGTTTGAGATAACGGCACGTGTCAGACGACAAATAGCCTCAAGCGGGTCTGTCTTTCAATGACCCAATTAACTGAGGCTAAGACCCGTGTTTTTACTGCAATTTTAGATCCCTTTGTGCTCTGACCTTTAATGGATAAAACTGATCAACTCATAATTTAAATAATTATCATGTGGTGTTTCACAAGACGATTTTAGCTGGCGTCATAACATCTTGACGGCTAACTAATGACTACCGACCAGTGCACAACCGATAATTACTGTTCACTGGGAACAGTTCTTACAATTTAAGTCCAAAGTTGGACAAATTCTAGGTAATGAAAATCGCTCAGAACTAAATTTAATAATATTTATTCAAATGATTTTTTTTTTCATTCAAAGAATCCGCGTAAATTTTTACCCGCGGATTAAATTGATATTGCGATTCCGCGGAATTATGACCCCGTGGAAAAAAATACGTCTACAGTATTCTTATGGAGGACACTGATACACCACCGGGGTTTTTCAGACTACAGCTTTTGACGTCACCACGAGATGGAGACTTTGAATCGTCAGTTGTTCCATATAATGACGGCATGTACTTATCATGTATGAGGTGGAGACAAAGAATGTTGACTATGGTTAGTGGAAAGAAAAACTTTAACAATGCAAAAAGCCATGGTCCTTGTACTAACGGTTTCATTGGTTATTTAGAACATGACTATGCTCTTTGTTTTCATTGTTCCCACTGGTCACGATTAACCTGTTATTGGAGAAAAAGATGCATTCTGCATAACTGGCCTCAAAACCACGTTTTTGATGATATTTTTAGGAATGGCTGTCATTTTGTGCCTGTCGGACATAAAATAGCAGGTAATGAAAATGAACTTGATTGGAGATTATCGTTTTCTCTGGCAGAACAAAAACTAGTGTATTCCATGAATCATACGCAATTTTTGTGTTACGGATTTTTGAAAATATTTCTAAAGGAAGTCATCAATCTTAAAATAGAAGAACCATTCCAGTGTTCATACTTTGTGAAGACAACGATGTTCTGGCTGATACAAATAGGACATATTACATGGTGTCCAAATAACTTACTGGATTGTTTCTGGAAATGTTTTAAATATTTGTTACAATGCGTTCATCGTGGTGTGTTTCCAAACTTTTTTGTCCCACAGAACAACATGTTTGCCAGTAAATTGTCTGCAGTTCAAGATGTGCGTACATACAAGTGTCTTTTAAGGCAGCTTAACAGGTATTACGAAATGGGCGTGACTTGTTTGTAACAAAGTCCGATGGTCAGAACAATGATTGAACCAGTAACATGTAACAGTCTTTTCAGAATAGAACCACTTCTAGCTCATGTCAAGAGTGCTGCTGATGCAGATATTTGTATCATGCATGAATTATACGCGAGAAATTATTCAAAACAAAACAAAAGGGATAACTATCTGATTCTGAGGTTCATACTAGTAGTAATTTTGTCAAATCGGTCACTTACAGAATATGAGACATTAACATTACAGCAATGTGCGGCAAATGTTTTAGTTGAAACAGCATTCATAAATCTCACTTCTAGTAGTTCATCAGATAGTGCAAATAAAAAAATAAATAAGAAAATCTACAGATCAGATAAACTTACTAGTAACTTGTTGAAGCTGGCAGGTAGATTGGGTGATGTCTCTTGTTTGTTTTATCTTGGTATGTTTTACTATAGAACATGCAGGTATAGAGAGGCTCTTCATGTTACAGCTCTAGTTAAATCAGGTCTCACTCAGTCCTATATCGTATATAACGGAGTTGACCGAGTAAGATACAATGAATGTGTGGCTGGTTGGTCTCTGTCTAAACGTATGAAGAGAGCTTGGGTGAACAGTTTACGTTTTCATGTTGATGTTTATTACATCCGGGAACTTGTTTTAGAACAAAGAGCATGTAAAGACAACGGTATAGATACCTTGCATATTTCACCCTATGTAGTGACAGACATGTTTAGTGTGTTATGTAATCACAGACTAGGTAACCGATTTCAGTGTCTACAGTCACTGACTAATCTACAGACACTGCTGCTCTATGATGAGGGGAGATATGTACCTCTTTTTCTCAGAGACCTCTCGTGGCAGATACTGGGGATCTGTCAGCACGTTTTGGGGGACTTAAATGGGGCGTTACAGTCTTATCAACAGTCACTGAGACAGAAACCATTGCATAAGATACAGAGTGCCACACAATATAGAATAGCATTACTTTTGAATAAATTTGCATTAATTAAGTGAAACTGAACACAACAAAATATTTCATAAAATTCGTTAAATCAAAAGAATTGTAGAAAGAAGACTGATAAGTATAAAAGTAAGGAAAACTTGCAATTTGCTGATTGTGTGAGGAACACGAAAACACGCAGATTTACCAGATTTGATAAATAATATCACGGTTTTCAGGACTTTGTTATTGGAAAGAATCACTTGATGTTGGTCGCACACTTTAATGATACAAAATTGTAAAACTTAATGGAAGTCTTTTATAAAATGACAATATTTATTTCATCATTTATTCTAAAAAATTTGTACTGTAATATGTACCTGTACGCTTTACAAGAGACATTAAATGTCTGCATTTGCGGCGAGAAATATTCCCGACAAAGCTCTTGCGAACCTCGCACGCGAAGAAATTGTGTTTAAAATATGTAGGGAACTTGAGTGTCGCGTCCTGTTAATTTCTACTCTTTAGGTTATACCTCTTTCATTACAGTACATTGCTATTGCTTTGAATATAAATCCATTTGTAAACTAATTTTTATATTTTTTTTTATAATATCAATTATTTTGCTATGTCCTCTTTGTATTTCCTGCATGCTTATTGTATGTAAAATCAAAATTGTCACTTATAAAAGAGCCAAAGAGCAATCACGTAACCTGCGTGTGGAATTCAGCTGATGTACATGTATTTGCATATATATTTTAATTTTGCATTTGTTTCGGTAGATTTTGTTCTGTTTAATAAATCCCTGGTTTTTATTGGGTTTTGTAAGCTTTGTTTTGCAAAGATATACAGATAAACATACAACCTAATAAAATTTAGAACTTCGATCCGCTGCCAGATTTATGACATACTCGACATATCGAAAACAAGGGAGCGGATGGAAGTTCTAATTTTAATAAGATTAATATACATATCTTTTCAACTTCGAAACTTCAGTATGTGTGTTAAAAACAAGGACGTATTATTCCAGAATTCTGTTTTTCCAATTTATACATTGTAATGATTTGGAAATAGGTGTCCACTACTACATGTACATGTAATAGACTGCTTATTGTAAAATTTTAAAAAATGCGACCCAAGACCATTATTATTCTGTTAGAAAATACAAACAGTTGCGTATCTTTAATATTATATTACTTCTGGCTATTGTGCAAACCGATATAAATCACTGTCAACGTATTTTTTACATACATTTATTTCGTTATCATCGATTCAAAATAAAATGTACACGTTGCATGTTTATTAGCAAATGCAATGATTTAATCAAAATCTCAGCTTGATATCTAAAGTAAAAAATATGACTACAGCATTACCAAGTCAATGACAATAAAACCTAAAAACTTTAAGTTTTACTCTTTATATACAAGTGAGTAATCAGCACACAGCAAATTCCCCATATTCAATTTATTTTAAATCACTGCGAGACCATTTTGTGATGGCTTGAATTAATACACTGGACAAAATTGTTAACACACCATTCAAAATGAAATAATATTTTCATCCTAAAAATTTTTTAAAGATGAGTTTAATTAGTTGACCTTAATCATAAGTAAGACATTTAAATGCCCAAACGGATAAATGGATACAATGTTAACCGAAGCGTAACTGTTCTTTAGAAATGCTCAAATCGTACTCACACTCTTTTGGGAAAATAAATCTTTCCTTTTCTTTTTGTTTTCTTATTATTGATGCATGTATTACTAAAATCTCTCACAAAAAACCCGACGGGGTATGCCGCATTTGACCACAGAAAAGCGTGGCAGGGCAGTTGGTATGGTCTCTGCAGGATGCTCCTTAGAGAGGTTAGAAGATCTTTTTAATAATGCAACGGTTACCTGTGATATTGGCTAAAACATGATGTAGCATGCTTATCGAATTAAAGCAATGTCTTTTTTTTTTGGTAACCACAGTGTGTAATAGGCACCACACGTCAATTGCAAGGTTGTACCGGAAATTTGTACAAACCGGAAGTGTGAGAAACTGAGCAAGAATTATTTCAAAGCGTGCCGCGTGACTACTAGGCGACAAGACAGACACGTCGCATTTATCCGAGCAAATGGAGATTGCACCCGATATTGATATGTGAATCACATAATGGGGGTACCAATGTTTCATAAACAGTATTCAAAGCAACTGGTCAATAAGTTTGCAACAAACGATGTTTCATTTTCTGTATTATAATAAACTATTGAAATAATATACTAATCATTCTTTGTTGCGTTCTGATCTAAAACAATCAAAGAAATAGTAAGTGGTGCATTAGCAATTTTGCTAAGTGTATATACGTGAAACTGAACTTTTGGAATTAAATTGAATGGGAAGAGTGAGTTACAGACAAGACATTCTTTACAATGTAACTCACAGGTTTTTCTATATTCTGACGAACCAACCTATGTTGCCCATGACATAGGGGGAGGGGGACTGCAATATATTTTCTCTGTTTATTGTACTTTTTATATTCAGCAACTTTACATTTCCGAGGAGATGGTTGTATGCTGGAAGGTCTGGGCTTAAAATATATAAGCTATCTTCACATTTAGAATTTTGATATTTAGAAAAGCAAAATGCATTGAATAAATTCATGCTTGTTGGAGTAAAGTTCCTGTACTTGCAACTGAAGACCAATACATCTAATTTGTACAGAAATCGTTTTAAGTTTGGCAATTTATTTCTCGATTTTTTTTCTAAAAATACCCAAACGTAAGTATCAGCTGCGTGTAGACATACATTTATCATATGTCTGTTCTGCATTCACTTCAATAAATACTTGTATTTAATGGATATTTTTTATGGATATTATACAAATAAAAGATGCTCAGTAACAACAAACCAAAAACTAACTATCAATACACCTTCAAACGTATAAAAGTGCAAATCCAAAACTAATTTTCATTATCAGTTTAGTCTTTTGTGTCCAAACATCGATTATTTTTTTTAATTCTCATTGACAATATTACAAAGTAATCGAAACTACCTTTGCATACAAATCGACCATAAAAATGACTTTTTAAAAAACTGCTCGAACTTATCTTTAGTGGTTGCTCTATATTTTTTGACGAATTAGAGTGCACACATTCCCTATTGCCTTCAATAATACCAGTACAACGTCCTGGGTTTCATGTAATAATTTCTTAATGATGAATTCTTTGTACTTGATTCCTCTTGATGCGCATGCTCCACGATAGGTTCTAATGTCCAGTTCCTTTTTGGTATCTACAATTGAATTGAACCAGAATAATCAATTGTATCTAAAATGTCTTTGTTGAATACTAATCACTGATACAAATTGTACTAAATGCGTGTTTGGTCGTCATTTGATATGATTAATCGGAACATCGCTCGGCCTTTTCCGTCAAGTCGAGAAAAAACGTTTCTTCGCGACATGACGAAAAAGGCCGAGCGATTCTCCGATTGTTAATATGACTTGAAAAAGGCTGGATGGTCTCATTTACACTATATTAAGAGCCTTAAAAGAAGAGCTCTGAATAAAAATACATAGTAAATTATTCAAAATTATCAAGTAAAAAATATGTGGTTGTTTTCTCAATATAAAATCACAGCTTTCAGAACATTGCATCACATATAAAAAAAAAAAAAGTAAAAGAGAGATTTGATGGGTAAACAAATGTAATCTCATCGAGACGATGAGCTCTGCATAAATGTTTCTGGAGACAATTCAAATTTTCTTATATCGAAAATATTGAATATTCTCCTTTTGACTTCTCGGTACTTCATAATAGATTATGGCTCTGAAATCATAAAATGTTACAGTAGACCTGATAGATTATTAGTTTATAATGGTCAACAAAATAACCATCATATCTACCGAATTAAAATATTCTTTATAAGAAAATAGTATGTATAGCTATAAACATGTAATAAGTAAAAATAAATCCATTTTTTCTTTTAAATGTGGGTATATTTCTATACTTCATATAGGGCTTTTCTTCTAGAGAATATAAATATAGTCTAAAAATATAGTTTAAAAATAGTAAAGACCATTCTTGAGCCCTCCTTAATAATCAATCGGGGGTTAAAGGTAATGCAAACATAAAAAATAGCATATAACTTGTTTAAAAAATAAAAAATAAACATTGTTATCAAATCGATATTATTATTAATTACTGTGCCACAAAACAAATATATTAACATCAGTTAATATCTGTAATGTAAAAATAAAAGTGTAAATATTTAATCAAGGAACGACAAGTCCTGATCAATGAAACTCACTTGATAAACTGGATGTGTTAGTCCGTCTTGGTTTCTTATTTTGTTCTCATTTTCTTTAATTTATAATTAATTTGTTTTTCACAATTATCTTGGTGCCAACACTACACTCATTCAGAAACAAAAATCAAAATTTCCTGCTTTGGAATATCGCCTTTATCTTGTAAAATAAGGTAATGCTTATTATATTCGGTCAACTGAAATTTACATTGCAAACGGTTTGAAAGTACCTGGATGATTATGTTTAAAATTTGAGCAAAATCAAACAAGGGTCCAAACGAATTTCTGTGAATTTCTCCATGTTAAAAGGGATATAGCAAAACAAAAACCCATGATTTAAAGCGTTATCGTGATTTCATTAGTTGTTTTTCACTAATGAGCATGTGTGTTATTCAGAAAATTGACAGAAAATGATTGGTATAGGAGGCCGGGACTGGATAAAGTGTATGCAGTTTGCTTTTAAAAATAATACATACAGGTACCTACGAAAAATAAAAGTACAAGTGACAAAACTTTTGAGTTGAAATGGTGGTGCTGCTGCTGATGACATTGTGAATACGACCACGGTGCCGATGATGAATATGATGATAATGATGAAGGAAGTGGTGGTTGTCTACCTTCATTCAGCAATTTCCTTTTCTGTAACAACCATGACCCTCCTGTGCAGTATAAGAAAATCTATTCAATTATTAGCTTTGATGTGAACTATGATGTAACAGATTATTGAAAAAAAAGAAGTATACATGTTAATAATACTCGTCAGCTTGCACTGCTACCTCCATACCCGTGAAAGAAATAATTGATTTTCTAAAACATTTTCTTAAATGATTACAGATACGTTAAACAGAACTAAACAAACTTTAAAACGTTGCATCAAATAGCATGATTAAGATACAAAAACCTGTTTCATAATTGTGATAATTGTGTGATAAAGTGGCATGTACTTGTCATAATTGAAATGTGTCTAGCCGGTTAAACTTGCCCATCGTAAAATACAGCAGAATGATTAATTTACAGGTTAAACTTTCCCTGCATATACGAGGGTTGTTCGGAAATTATTGAGACACTCAAACATTTCTCTTTTTAAGTGTCGAATTTTAGTAAACATTGGCATAAACATCAGAGAGAACAAAACAAATAATTAAGCGAAGTAATATTACAAAATAATTATTAATTTGTTTACAATTGACATGTGGTGGAGGTGCCCGGCGCAGGCCAAGACTCAGAGTTTAAAAAACTTTAACATCTACATTTTAAGTGTTGGTAAACCTACAATTATTGATAACAAAAATCTGACAGAGACGGTTTATTGAATTTCGACGTCAAGGCAGTGCAGGGAATATGCATAAAATTGGCGTGAATCTCAAGAGAACTTTTTTGGCCATGAAATTGTTTAAATAAAAACTATACGATGGAAAAGGGTCAAAAGCTTCAATTGGGGTTTATTTAATTGTTGTTTAACTAGAATTAAAATAAAGGGACCAAATATCAACTACTTTTTACAAACAAACTGATTTTAACAGTTCCAAGATATATAAAGAATGAATGTAAGAGATGTTTCACACTTTTGGGAAAACATAACTAAATTTTGTTCTCAAAAAATCAAGAATGAGGAGAATATGTAACTGTTGTCATTTTTAAATAAAAAGAAAATAAAAAAAAAATGAAGAATAGTTCATGTTTTCCGTTCGTTTGTAGGGTGTTTAAAACATAGGACCAAGGAGAAACGTTAAAATGACGTTGGGATGGGTTTGTGGTTGCTCCGGGTCATTGGATGTAGGCAACTTTGTTGGCTTACCAGGAATGAACAAATAATCATTAATTTTTACGTTAATAAAAGATATCCTGGTTTACTTTCTGGTGATATTTCAATGATTTGTCTCTTTTCCCAAGGGAGTAAGAGAAAATATCTTAATAATTTCCGAACAACCCTCGTTTTGTATATTCTATGTTAGCCATTAAACATTCACAGAGTTAAGTCATTCCATTTCAAGCAATATGAGCAGCAATTTTCGTAAATATATTTTTTCAAAAATATATTAATTTCTACTAAAATGACAAAAATATATTGGTTGTTAAATTTCTGTTAGTTAATTTTTGTGGGGACGGCCGTTAGGAAGTCTTAATTGGAGCAAAACTGAATTATTGTCCTCCTAGGCCTGTACAAAATTGATCTTCTATAAATTCCTTAGCAAAGAAATCATTCTTCTGAAAAAAATTAATTATTCCATTTTCCCACATCTCAGTACTTGTCTAATATTTCTACAAGCAGTATATCTAAAAACATAATTATTTCAATGTGTTTATTTAAATTTTTATTTAAAAATAATTATATTTCAATGTGTTATTTCTATTGGTGGTAATTATCATGTGACCAAGTTTGAGCAAAGGAGTTATCTGAAACACGGTTTACGTCAAATGTAATTTTTGCGGTTTATAAATGTTTGGAATATTTCGTATTGTAACGAAAATTAATAACATACGCTTTATATACCTTCATGATATCATTTTTGTCAGTATCATGAAGGACTATATATGAATAAGGCCTTAAGTGGCCCTTAAAATGAACGTCATCATTATACTGTAATTCTTTGTTTTCTTTTTACAATATCCGTGTGATGTTTTCACATTATGTTCCTTTTGATTAAAGTGTCCAAATTTAGAAATATGACATCGTAAAGACAACCTTTTCCCGCCATTTTTTTTTTCATTTTAAGCATGAAACGGCCTGTTTTCAAGCATTTTTTCTTTCAGAAAATATACAAGAAATTTTTTTTGTCATTTATTACTATTTGGTAGATACATCTCTGATTGAAATATTTTGTTTCTTCAAGCATGCACTCTACATTTCCCATTTGTAAAAATATAAGTAAAATGTAATTTTTTTTCTAATTTTGACTGAATTATAGAAATCGCGTCAGCTCTGACGTCATACACTCCCAGTGAGTGCAAATAAATCAAATTAAAAAATAGGAGAAAATCACATTTTATATCAACTCTTCCATAAAAATAACAAAACATTTCATTGTACCCGAAACACTTCAGAAAATGGCGAATAATGGGGGCCAAATTTTACTCATATCATGTATAGTTCTTTTTTATGGTTAATTTTTAAGAATCTTTAGCATCAGCGAGTACATTTTTAACCTCAGATTTGTACCATTGTTCATATATTTATCTTGGAAGATTATGATGTGCATGGGTGATGAGGCACAAATGCCTTGGGGTGAACCTTTATTACAGATATAATTGTCTTTGATAATTTCTGTCAGAGCATCAAAATCGAAAGTAGTTATTCGTATAAACAATTCAGGTAAATTTTTAGTATAGCTATAATTACATTGTATAACGCTGGAAATTTTCAGATACGGGTATATATAAGATCGGTAAACAACTAAAGCGAAAGTAGATATTTGTAAAAGAAAATCAGGGTTGGTTTTAGTATCGTTATTACACACTGTATAAGGTTGGAAATTTTCAGATATGGGTATATGAAGGGTAAACAAGAACAGAGGTAAATATGACGGTGTGATACATAGACTGCTTGAATAATTCCTGTTGCATGTTATTTCTGAAATGCGAGATAATTGATTGGACAAAAGTTTCATTTAAAGAATGTCTGACAATTGCCGTGTGTCTGAGGCCCTGTACGTTGGTCTGTGTGGATATTTAGGGACACCGACTGAAGTGACCGTCAGGAGGGAGGTAGAGGACATGACGGATATGATTAAGAAACCTGTACAGACTCATAGCGGAAAGCGAATGATGATCAGTGGTAGTTTTAGGGAAGGCTTTAGGTTTAATTCTTCTGACATGGACGTAATGCTCTGGTTTACCAATCATAAAGTGATAACTGACCTATCACAGTCCAGTGTTTATGATCTATCAAAACATTCAATTATTCTTATGAAGGACACTGATACATCACCGGGGTTTGTCAGACTACAGCTTCTGACGTTACCTCGAGATAAATTCATTGAATCGTCACTTGTTCCATATAATGACGGCATGTACTTATCATGTGTGAGGTGGAGACAAAGAATGTTGACTAGGATTAGTGGAAACAAAACCTTTAGCAATGCAAAAAGCCATGGTCCTTGTGCAAACGGTTTCTTTGGTCATTCAGAAACTGACCTTGTTCTTTGTTTTCATTGTTCCCACTGGCCACAGTTAACCTGTGATTGGAGAAAAAGATGTATTCTGCATAACTGGCCTCCAAAACACGTGTATGTTGATATTCTTAAAAATGGCTGTCATGTTGTGCCTGTCGGAAATAAAACAACAGCCGATGAATTTGAACTTGATTGGAGACTATCGTTTTCTCAGGCAGAACAAAAACTTGTGTATTCCATGAATCATACGCAATTCCTGTGTTACGGACTTTTGAAAATATTTCTAAAGGAAGTCATCAATCTTAAAATAGAAGAACCATTCCTGTGTTCATATTTTGTGAAGACAACGATGTTCTGGCTGATACAAATAGGACACATTACATGGTGCCCAAATAATTTACTGGATTGTTTCTGGAAATGTTTAAGATATTTGTTACATTGCGTTCATCGTGGTGTGTTTCCAAACTTTTTTGTCCCACAGAACAACATGTTTGCCAGTAAATTGTCTACAGTTAAAGGTGAACGCTCACGCAAGTGTCTGTTAGAACAGCTTAACTTGTATTACGAAAAGGGTGTGACCTGTTTGTTACAAAGTCCGACGGTCAGAGTAATTATTGAACCAGTTATGTGTTATAGTTTTCTCAGAATAGAACCACTTCTAGGTCATCATATCATGAGTGGTATCGATTTAGATGTTTGTATCAGAAATGAGATAGTTGCGAAAAGTTTTTTATGCCAAAACATAAGGAGTTATTATCTAATTCTGAGGTTCATAATTATTTTGATGAATCAATCATTAACAGAATATGAGACATTAACATTACAGCAATGTACGGCAAATGTTTCAGTTGTAACAGCATTCATAAATATCAGTACCAGTAGTTTATCAGGTAGTACAAATAAGAAAATCTACAGAACAAACAAACTCGCTTGTAGCTTGTTGAAGCTGGCAGGTAGAGTGGGTGATGTATCTTGTTTGTTGTATCTCGCTCTGTATTACTTCAGAACATGTAAGTATAGAGAGGCGCTTCATGTTACAGCTCTGGTTAAATCAAGACTCACTCAGCCATATATCCTGTATAGCCGACTAGACCGAGCAAGGTATAATGAATGTGTGGCTGGTTTGTCTCTGTCTAAACGTATGAAGAAGGTTTGGGCATTCGATGTATGGCTTCAGGAAGATGTTTATTACATTCAGGAACTTGTTTTGGAACAAAGAACGGGTAAAGAAAACGATGAAAATATCTTGTATATTTCACCTTATGTATTGACAGACATGTTAAGTGTGTTATGTAACTACAGACTAGGTAACCGGTCCCAGTGTCTACAGTCACTGACAGATCTAGAGACACTGCTGCTCTATGATGACGGGAGTTATGTATCTTTAGAGCTTAGAGATATCTCGTGGCAGATACTGGGGATCTGTCAGCACGTTGTGGGGGATCTACACGGGGCGTTAGTGGCTTATCAACAGTCACTGAGAGAGAGACTGTTCCACAAAATACAGAATGCCACATACTATAGAATAGCATTAGTTTTGTATCAATGGAAAACAAATCGTTATATTCAATGAAAAGAGAATTGCATTAATAGCACTGTTGACAAATCTACTAGTTAGTCTATTTTCCTGTTTTGGATTGTTATAAATTTCCTGGGTAGATGTCTTGCATCAACAGATATAAAAAAAAAAAGGAAAACTGTCAATATACTATTGGGATGATGCATATTAGAAACACGAAAATATGCATATTTACCGTGTCTGTTGTTTATATAATATCACGATTTTCAGGACTTATATTTTAATAGATGTATGGTTTAAAATTACTTGAACTTGGTCACACATGTTAATGACAAAAATGTTTTAAAAAATGTAAAAGTCTTTTATAAAATAACACCTTTTAATTTATTCATTTATTATAAATGTATTTTAGGTTTTTAGATAATTGACATTACTATTTTTTCAGGTGTCAACTTCCTTAATTTTTTACCAAGGAAGTGTGGTTATTGTCTAGAACATATACAAGTTTTCTTTCATTCTCTGTAGCAAAAATAAAGTTATCCTAATTAAATGATGATTAAAAAAAATCATGAAAGACTTTTGAGAAACAATTAATTGTCTTTGATAATTAATGTCAGAACATCTTAAATGAAAGTAGATATTCACCAAATATCCAGGTTGGTATTTAGGATCGATATCATAATGTATTAAGGCTTAAAATATTCAGATACGAGTATGAATACGATCGATAAGTACCTAAAGCAAAAGTAGTTTTTCAGGAAAATAACAACAACAACAACTTGTAAGTTTTTAGGACCGCTATTATAAGGCTGGAAATTTTCAGATACAGGTACTGGCACTGTACCAGTTATCGGCTAAAATTTAACGTTTTCTTTTCGTAATTCCTTATTTAATGATATTTTTTGATAAAAATTGACATACTTTAAAAAATGAACTCCTTATTTATGTATTTGTTAGTTTATATCATTATTTAGAACTTAAAACATCTTGTTTTGTGCTTTTAAGCACGCCCCGAATTTGCCGAGTTTTTACGATTTACTGTACCAGTTATCGGCTTCGTGATAATAACTTAGTAAAAATCCGTGTTCATGTTGATTTTACACTCTGCTAAATGTAGTTTGAATTATGCCCCTTGTGAGGTTAGACTAAAGTATTCGTGGTCATGATACATTATAAACAAAACTCATAAAATAATTTGTTTATTATCATACGGTAACACACCAAAGCGTATACTATTCAATACATAATTGTGCAATCAGGCGTTCAATTGCGCTACGAATCTCTCGGAAATTCGTGAATTCGTTTTGTTTATACATGTTAAATGTATTGATTTTATATGTCACATCAAAGCAGGGATATAATAACGTATCACAAAGAGGTAATATTCTATTTTTAACTTATTACGTCACTTCCCCCACTGCTGAAAGTGCAAAGATGTAAAATCAGCGGTAAACAATGATCGTTTAAGCTCATGTATAAAACATATTCAAGAAAGTTTTCAAGCAAACTTACTTTTCTTTATTCGAAAAAGACGACTGAATTAAAAAAACTTGGATTGTCGCGTGCTATAAACCCGAACTCTCAGTTTAGCCGATAACTGGTCTTAGCCGATAACTGGTACAGTACCAGTATACGACCGGTAAACAAGAACAAAGGTTAATATGGCGGTGTGATACATGGACAGATGAATAATTTCTGTTGAGTATTACATGTATTAATGAAATTCGAGATAATTGATTGGACAAAAGTTAAAATCACGGAATGTCTGACAATTGCCGAGTGTCTGAGGCCCTGTACGTGGGTCTGTGTGGTTATATAGGGACACCGACTGAAGTGACCGTTAGGAGAGAGGTGGAGGACATGACGGAGATGATTCATAAACCTGTACAGGTAGATAATGGTTTTCGAATTATGATCAGTTGTAGTTATAGGAAAAGTTTTAAATTCAAATCCTCTGACATTGACACGATGTTCTGGCATACCAATCATGAAGTAATTACAGTCCAGTGCTTATGATCTGTCAAAACATTCAATTATTCTTATGGAGGACACTGATACACCACCGGGGTTTGTCATACTACAGTTTCTGACGTCGCCACGAGATGGACACATTAAATCGTCAGTTGTTCCATATAATGACGGCATGTATTTATCATGTATGAGGTGGAGACAAATAATGTTGACTATGATTAGTGGGACGAAAAATTTTAACAATGCAAAAACCCATGGTCCTTGTACTAACAGTTTCATTGGTTATTTAGAACATGACTATGCTCTTTGTTTGCATTGTTCCCACTGGTCACGGTTAACCTGTGATTGGAGAAAAAGATGCATTCTGCATAACTGGCCTCCAAACCACGTTTTTTACGATATTTTTAGGAATGGCTGTCATGTTGTGCCTGTCGGACTTAAAATAGCAGGCAATGAAAATGAACTTGATTGGAAATTATTGTTTGCTCGGGCAGAACAAAAACTAGTGTATTCCATGAATCATACGCAATTTTTGTGTTACGGACTTTTGAAAATATTTCTAAAGGAAATCATCAATCTTAAAATAGAAGAACCATTCCTGTGTTCATATTTTATGAAGACAACGATGTTCTGGCTGATACAAATAGGACATATTACATGGTGTCCAAATAACTTATTGGATTGTTTCTGGAAATGATTTAAAGGGGAAGGAAACTAAAAATATTTTGTACAATAAATCAATTATTTATCATCTACTTTAATTGTAAATCGTATTTATTTTCATTAAAAACCTTGGAATAATGAATAAATCAAGAAATTCAATCGCTTAATTAAATTTCCCGCCGCCACGGGGGCTTCCATTGAACTTTAATCTATGACGTCACACCATCTATTCCGGTTTATGTTATTAACATAACATCAGTATTAGTAAATCATGATATTCCCTCTAAATGACAAGTTCTGGAAAATTTGAAACAATGTTGATTTAAGACCGTTCTTTTACCTTTGCAAACTACAAACTAACGTCAAATAGAAAATGTTCGTTGAAATCTAAAAGCGGAGGTAAGTGTCGGAGAAATCTCCGCGTAAATGTGGAAATTGTCAACAGATGCAAGATGCCAAGTATCATAGAAAATGTCTGCCGTCGTTATTTCGACATCGTAATTCCGACTTTAAAGAATGAATTTTAAACATCCCGATTACAATTATAACATTTATTCAGTTAGCGAAGAACTTGACTTGGAATAAAACATTTAATTAAGGTCGTTTTCTACTTTGAATGATAGCAGATTAACAGCTGCCATTTACTTTAAAAAAAGTGCATATATTTATGCATACAATGATACATGTTTTTATTCTTTAGATTGACGTGTGAACTCAAACATTATCAATTTTGTTAAGGCGATTATTTGAGTAACAGAAAGGCATAAACCAGCGTTAATTATATTCAGAGCACTGTGTACATTCATTTGTATATGTAAACCAAACCGGAATAGATGGTGTGACGTCAAAATAATTATTTTTTTTTGGTTTTTAATACAAAAGAGTTCTACAACATGTCAGCCTCCAGTAAATACGATTTCTCCAACTTCAAACGTTCATTAAAGCTTAATTACGTATTTTATTTTCAAAACAGCATGACCACATGTGATAATTTACACCACTTTATTAAAATAAATAAATTATGTTTTTGACTTTCCTTCCCCTTTAAATATTTGTTACAATGCGTTCATCGTGATGTGTTTCCAAACATTTTTGTCCCACAGAACATGTTTGCAAGTAAATTGTCTACAGTTAAAGGTGTGCGTACATGCGAGTGTCTGTTAGAACAGCTTAACATATATTACGAAATGTGCATGACCTGTTTGTAACAAAGTCCGACGGTCAGAGAAATGATTGAACCAGTTACATGTTACAGTCTTGTCAGAACAGAACCACTTCTAGCTCATGTCAAGAGTGCTGCTGATACAGCTGTTTGTATCAGGCATGAAATAGGTACGAGAGTGTATGCAGATTAAAACAAAAGGGATAATTATCTAATTCTGAGGTTTATACTAGTAGTAATTTTATCAAATCGGTCACATTCAGAATATGAGACATATGGCGGCAGATGTTTTAGTTGGAACAGCATTCATAAATCTCACTACTAGTAGTTCATCAGATAGTACAAATAAAAAATCAAATAAGAAAATCTACAGATCAGATAGCCTTACTAGTAACTTGTTGAAGCTGGCAGGTAGAGTTAGTATTATGTCTTGATTGTTGTATCTTGCTATGTATTACTACAGAACATGTAGATATAATGAAGCGCTTCATGTTACAGCTCTGGTTAAATCAAGTCTCACTCAGTCCTATATCTTATATAAGGGAATAGACCGAGTAAGATACAATGAATGTGTGGCTGTTTGGTCTCTGTCTAAACGTATGAAGAAAGCTTGAGTATTTATTGTACATCTTGGCAAGGATGTTTATTACATTCAGGAACTCCTTTTTGAACAAAGAGCAGTTAAAGACAACGGTTTACATATATTGTTTATATCACCCTATATAATGACAGACATGTTAAGCGTGATAAGTAACTAATGACTAGGTTACCGGTCCCAGTGTCTACAGTCACTGACAGACCTACAGACACTGCTGCTCTATGATGAATTGAAATGTGTAGCTTTACATATCAGAGACCTCGTGTGGCAGATACTGGGGATCTGTCAGCACGTTGTGGGGAACCTACACGGGGCGTTACAGTCTTATCAACAGTCACTGAGACAGAGACCATACCACAAAATACAGAGTGCCACACAATATAGAATAGCATTAATTTTGAATAAATTTGCATTAATTAAGTGTAACTGGACGCAACAAAAAGTTTCATAATATTCGTTGAAAAAAAAGAATTGCATAAAGAAGACTGTCAAGTATAAAAGTAAGGAAAACGTGTGCTGCATGTCAGAAACACGAAAACACGCAGATTTACCAGGTTTGATATATGATATCACGATTTTTTTCGTATTTTTTCAGAAAAGAATTGCTTGGTCTTGGTCGCACTCGTTTACTTAATGATACAAAATTGTAAAACTAAATGGAAGTCTTCAATAATAAAAAAAAACAAACACCCTTTCTTTTCATCATGTATCATATATTTTTTACTGTAATATGCACCTGTACTTTTTTGTACAAAATGTCCGTTAAAGATGAAATTTAATCAAACGCACAGACAAAAATATAATTTAAAATAAATAGATTGATAGATTGATTGAAACATGTGCAGATAGATAGATAGAGAAAGAGATAAATAGACAGATAGATAGATAGATAGATAGATAGATAGATAGATAGATAGATAGATAGATAGATAGATAGATAGATAGATAGATAGATAGATAGATAGATAGATAGATAGATAGATAGATTTGCAAGGACTACTTTTCGGGATACAGATGTAAATAACCTGGACAATGATTTACAAGAGACATTAAATGTCTGTTTTTTCGGTGAGAAATATTTCCGACAAAGCTCTTGCTAACCTCGCACACGAAGTAAATTTTGTTTAGAACATCAAGGGAACTTGAGTGTCGCATCCTGTTAATTTTTACTCTTTAGGTTATACCTCTTTCATTACAGTACATTGCTATTGCTTTGAAAATAAATCCATTTGTAAATTAATTTTTATATCTTTTAATAATATCAATTATTTTTATATGTCCTCTCTGTATATCCTGCATGTATATTGTATGTAAAATCAAAATTGTCACTTATAAAAGAGCCAAAGAGCAATCATGTAACCTGCGTGTGGAATTCAGCATGTATTTGCATATTTATTTTAATTTTGCAATTGTTTCGGTAGATTTTGTTCTGTTTAATAAATTACTGGTTATTATTTGGTTTTTTAAAGCTTTGTTTTCCAAAGATATACAGATATACATACAATCTAATATTTAGAACTTTGATCCGCTGCCATATTTATGACATACTCGACATATCGAAAACAAGGGAGCAGATGGAAGTAATATAGATATATTTTCAACTTCGAAACTTCAGTATGTGTGTTAAAAACAAGGACGTATTATTCTAGAATTCTATTTTTCTGATTTATACATTGTAATGATTTGGAAATAGTTGTCCACTACTATATGTACATGTAATAGACTGCTTATTGTATTTTAAACAATGCGACCCAAGACCACTATTATTGTGTTTAAAAATACAAACAGTTGCGTATCTTTAATATTATATTACTTCTGGCGATTGCGCAAACCGATATAAATCAATTGTCAACGTAATTTTTACATACATTTATTTCGTTATCATCGATTCAAAATAAAATGTACACGTTGCATGTTTATTAGCAAATGCAATGATTTAATCGAAATCTCAGCTTGATATTTAAATCAAAAAATATGGCTTCAGCATTACCAAGGCAATGACAATAAAACCAAAAAGCTTTTAGTTTTACTCTTTATATACAAGTGAGTAATCAGCACACAGCAAATTCCCCATATTCAATTTATTCAAAATCACTGCGAGACCATTTTGTGATAGCTTAAATTATTACACTGGACAAAATTGTTAACGCACCATCTAAAATGAAATAATATTTACATCCTATAAATTTTTAAAGATGAGTTTAAATAGTTGACCTTAATCATAAGTAAGACATTTAAATGCCCAAACGGATACAATGTTAACCGAAGCGTACATGTAACTGTTCTTTAGAAATGCTCAAATCGTACTCACACTCTTTTGGAAAAATATATCTTTACTTTTCTTTTTTTTTTTTGTTATTACTTATGCTTGTATTACTAAAAACTCACACAAAAAATCCCGACGGGGTATGCCGCATTTGACCACAGAAAAGAGTGGCAGGGCAGTTTGTACATGTATGGTCTCTGCAGGATGCTCCTTTAGAGAGGTTTGAAATATTTTTTAATTATTCAACTGTTACCTGTGATATTTGCATGATGCAGCATGCTTATCGAATAAAAGCAATGTTTTTTTTAGGTAACGACAGTGTGTAATAGGCACCACACGTCAATTGCAATGTTGGTCCGGAAATTTGTGAGGAACTGAGCAAGAATTATTTCAAAGCGCCGCGTGCCGCGTGTCTACTAGGCGACAAGACAGACGCATCGCATTTATCCGAGCAAATGGAGGTCACACCCGATATTGATATGTGAATCATATAATGGGGGTACCAATGTTTCATAAACAGTCCTCAAAGCAACTGGTCAATAAGTTTGCAACAAATGATGTTTCAATTTCTGTATTATAATAAAGTATTGCAATCATATACTAATCAATCTTTGTTGCGTTCAGATCTAAAACAATCAAAGATAAAGTAAGTGGTGCTTAGCAATTTTGCCAAGTGTTTATCAGAGACTGAACTTTTGGAATTAAATGAAATGGGAAGAGTGAGTTACAGACATGACATTCTTTACAATGTAACTCACAGGTTTTTCTATATTTTGACGAACCAACCTATGTAGCCCATGACATGGGGGGGGGGGGGGGCTGCGATATATTTTCTCTGTTTGTTGTACTTTTTATATTCAGCAACTTTACATTTCCGAGGAGATGGTTGTATGCTGGAAGGTCTGGGCTTAGATTATATAAGCTATCTCCACATTTAGAATTTTGTTATTTAGAGAGACCAAATGCATTGAATAAATTCATGCTTGTTGAAGTAAAGTCCCTGTACTTGTAAGTGAAGACCAATGCATCTAATTTGTACAGAAATCGTTTAAGTTTGGCAATTTATTTCTCGATTTTTTTTTCTAAACATACCTTAGATTAGGTATCAGCCGCGTGTAGACGTACATTTACCACATGTTCATTCACGTCAATACATTCTTATGTTTTATGTATATTATATTAATGAAAGATACTCAGTAACAACAAACCAAAAACCAACTATTATACACCTTCAAACGTATAAAAGTGGAAATCAAAAACTAATTTTCATTATTAGTTCAGTCTTTTGTGTCCAAACATCGACTATTTTTTTAAGTCTCATTGACAATATTACAAAGTAAATCGAGACTACCTTTGCGTACAAATTGACCATAAAATAAGACTTTTTAAAAAACTGCATGAGCTTATCTTTAGTGGTGGCTCTATATTTTTGACGGATTCGAGTTAACACAATCCCTATTGCCTTCAAAAATACCAGTACAACGTCTTGGGTTTCATGCAATAATTTCTTAATGATGAATCCTTTGTACTTGATTCCTCTTGATGTGCATGCTCCACGATAGGTTCTAATGTCCATTTCCTTTTGGTAGCTACAATTGTATTAAACCTGAATAATCAATTGTATCTAAAATGTCTTTGTTGAATACTAATCACTGATACAAATTGTACTAAATGCGTGTTTGGTCGTCATTTAATATGATTAATCGGAACATCGCTCGGCCTTTTCCGTCAAATCGAGAAAAAACGTTTTATTGCGACAAGACGGAAAAGGCCGAGCGATGCTCCGATTGTTAACATGACTTGAAGAAGACTGGATGGTATTTTTTACACTATATTAATCGCCGTAAAAGAAGAGCTCTGAAAAAAAATGAATAGCAAATTATTCAAAATTTTCCAGAAAAATATACTATTATGTGGTTCTTTCCTCTTTATCAAATTACAGCTTTCAGAACATTGCATCATATAGAAAAAAAAGAGAGAGAGTTGATGGGTAAACAAATGTAATCTCATCGAGACGAGGAGCTCTGTGTAAATGTTTCTGGAGACAATTCAAATTTTCTTTAATTGAACATTGAACTTCTCGTTACTTAATTATAGATTATAGCTTTGAAATCATAAAATGTTACAGTAGACATGATGGATTATTAGTTTATCTAAACTTCATAAAGAAGCACAAAGGTCAACAAAATAACCATCATATCTACCGAATTGAAATAATTTATTGAAGAAAATAGTATGTTTAGCTATAAACATGTAATAAGTAAAGAAAATTCATTTTTTCTTTTAAATGTCGGTATCTTCCTATATCTCATATAGGGCTTTTCTTCTAGACGATATAAATTTAGTCTAAAAATAGTCAAGACCATCCTTCAGCCCTCCTAAATGAACTCTTGGGGTGAAATGCAATGCAAACATCTATGTAACTATATAACGTCTTCGAATCAACCATTTGTGTTCAGTTGAAAGAAAAATATGTTAAATATAGTTTAACTTGTGCCATGTTTTCCGAGATAATTAAAATCTTCTGTACATGTTTTCTTTGATGATAACGGGGGTTATGTATTTTTCTGCAATGTCGCCACCTTTATATCCTGCATAAATTGCCAAAGAAGGCGTTTTATTGTTTCAAAGTAGTGAGTGGCAACTAGGGATATGTTGCATGAGTTTCAAATAAAAAACAGCTGATAACTTGTATAAATAAAAATTCTAAATGGCGATCGAAACAAACATTGTAATTACATGAAAAACTATCCTTCTACAAAAAGAAATATCTTCACGTCAGTTAATACCTGTAATGTAAATAAAAAACATATACAAAAAACGTTACGTTGTAAGAAAACAAGACTAAATCAAAGTACTGAAGAACTGTCGGGAGTTGATATCAACCCGACCGAAATTATCACCTCTTAATACTCAATGAATGATACCTTATTCCTTATAAACTCTGGTTTTGATTGACATAGTTGTGACATCCATAGTCAAATAAATTGGTTCTGTACCTCTTATACAAAGCTACCATTTCATCGATTGATCCTCTTAAACGAACTCCTTCAGAGAGAAACTTGCCTGTCTTTCATTTGAAGACTTGTGGACATTTTACGCAATTACCCCCACCCTTTTTTTTCTTTGGGGGTGGGTTGGGATGAGGGTGTGCATTGTCAATTTACTACACAGGAAACTGTATATTGTTACGATTTGAAACTTAAGGAACATATCATATACATAAATATTACCAAGTGAGGCAGCATTTACATGTAGGTGATAGGTTTTGTACATGTATTTGATATTCTGAGTTCTGTTTTAAAACAAACCAATCCTTTTTTTAACTGTTTAAAAAAAATGAGATAATAAGTGAAACCTTATATCAGGATTGGGGCAAATTACATTGTAAAGTAATGCATTACATTACCATTACTTCATGAATTTGGGCATTAAATTACCATTACCAGTACTTGATTTTCTTGAAGTAATGCATTACATTACCATTACATGAGTAAAGTAATGCATTAGCATTACCATTACTTTGTTTAAAAAAAAGAAAAGCAAATAAAGAGTTTTTGCAAATATTTCAAATATAAAACACTCTTTAACATATATCTACAGGTTCATGTTCAGTATCAGGTTCAAATTCAATGACTATATATACAAGAGTCATTCTTTATTTGCTCAATATATATCATCGTGTGGCATTATGAACAAGATATTACATATTAAGTAAAAAGATATTGATAGACATTTGGCATGATACAATGTCAGATATGATATAGAGACACAGATTTCATATTCATGGATAATAGAAAACAATTTATGGAATACTGTTGCCGTTATTAAAAAGCCAAATAGAAATATTTCCCCAGATTACACAAATCTTTATCATTTTGGACACTTAATTGTATTAAATTATAGGGTTTTTACCAGTTATATTTCTTAATATATTTTAATCGAATTTCTTTATGCTGAGGACACTTTAAGACAAAAGATTGCTGTTGCACTTTATGATCAAAGTTTCAAAGGTTTCATCTTTTAACTGCATCCTATTAGTTTGAAAACCTTCCCAGCTATACTAAATAAACGTTCTATAGGAGCAGTGGAAGCTGGGACTGAAAGTTTATCTTAGGATATACATGTATTATAAGTGCAAAAATAGAAAAAATACATTAATCTTGTATTTTCTATCAGTCCAAACTAATGTACTTAATATAAGAGAGAGAGAGAGAGAGAGAGAGAGAGAGAGAGAGAGAGAGATATAGAGACAGTAAAACTTATTTTCAAATGGGTTATAATATTGGAAGGGATTTTGATTTTCATCATGGATGGACAGTGCATTCATTTTCCCCTTAAAGGTGCATGTCTGTCCTCTATTCTATTGGGACATGGCGTAGGGAAGGGGATTTGGGTGTTTAGCACTTCTTATAACAATAGATTGTTTTGATACTTAGGTTGTCCTGGGGGCATAGTGTATTGTTGACACATCTTTATTGAAGTGCAAACTAATTGGAGTAAATTGTTTGAATTGTTTAAAACTCTAAATAACAACACTCATAAAAATGTTATGAAACTGTGTTGTTATATCTAGTAATATAAACAATTTAAAAATGAATTTTCATAAATCTTTTTGAATAATACATCTAAAACATTTTTATTTCAAGAATTATTTCTTTCTTCTTTATAATCAAATTATTAAAATTCAATTTCAGCTATTCATTTATTCGTCACATTTTTTAAAAGTGAACATTCATAAATAAGCATAGTAATGCAAAGTAATGCAAAGTAATGCCATGTAATGCCAGCATTACACTAAATTTTGGAAAGTAATGAATTACATTACCATTACTTGTAATGCTAATTTTGTGGCATTACACATTACTAGCATTACTTTGAAAACATGTAATGCATTGCAATGCATTACCATTACATTTAGCATTACCCCAAGCCTGCCTTGTATGCTTTTTTAATTTGTTTTTCTTTTATTCATATAGAGAAAACATGAAAGACTCTGTTCAAAGAGATGTAGTTCAAACAATGCATATTTCAATCCAAATATAGGGAGAATTCACAGATTTACAATCTCCACAGAAAAACTAATGTTCAACAGCTTAAAGTAATGTTCATTAAATTCACAACATTATAGATTACATGTACATGAGTAGACTTGACTGACGTTTTGCTATACAACAGTATTGAATTAAAATGTATACTGATGTTAAAAAAATCAGACAGGTGTTGTAAAAAAAGAGTAAAAAACTTCGAGGTTTTGCTAGTAACTTAGTTTTAAACTAAACAAAGAAATATTTCTTAATGCTTCATTTTTTATGTGACGTTTCTCGGTCAATATCTCAGGAGCGTTAAGAAAGAAGTCAAAATATTAAATTGACCTTGATAAAAACAAATCAGACCTTAAATCTTCTTTAAAAAATCTATACGCCCTGTTATCCAAAAGATAAACATGCACACAACGCAAACAAACCTTCATTCCCATGCATGTTTGTTTCTTTTGAAAACTTGTTTGAAAAAATCTGCAGCATCGATCTTAGCTCATTTCAACATGAAGCCATTAAACTAAGGTCCGCTTTACCCCAGTGCTTTCTCCGAGTCATGGAATTGTTCTTTTAAATCGATTATTTCTAATTCGAACGAATGAATGATGAATAAATGATCATTAATTGTTGGGGAACCAAGAACACTTGAATTAATATTTAATGTTTCGTTTCTAAATGCGCATGCGCCATGGAGACAACACTTACGAGTGGCGTGTTCAGCAGAGCGGGTGCTCGTTAGCCCTTGCCATAATTACCTATATAGCGCGGGTGCTCGTGAGCGCTTGCCATAATTACCTATACAGCGCGGGTGCTCGTGAGCGCTTGCAAAAATTCTCTATACCTACATGCAACACAAATTTTGGCGAGCTCTCGCAGCATCTGCTCTCCTGAACACGCCTCTGTAACGCAAATTTCGGCGAGCGCTCACGAGCACTCACACTGCTTTACACGCGCATCTGATAGAGTTATGGTAAGAACCATTTTAACAAGAGCTTGGACTTTCAGTAGGATGAAATGATCTATTTAGTTTAAATGACGCTGGTTTCAAGCGAAATATACACCGATTGCGTACACAGGGAAAAGTGGCTCGCATAATTTTCATGCGATTTCCTTTTCGCATGAAAATCATGCGCTAATCATGCGAAAATCAGATGAAAAGTTTCTCATGCAAATATCATGCGAATATGTTCGCATGATATTCGCATGAAAAATGTACAATTTTCATGCGAATAATTTTTCGTATGTTTTTCATGCGATTAGATATTTGTGTCATATTCATATAAAATTCATGCAAAATTCACATGAAAATTGCATGTTTTTCATATAAAAATTTAATTATGACAAATCAATTTATAACACTTTAAAAACATTCTTTCATTCATATGTTGACATACTAGTGTCTTTTTTTTTTTTTTAACAAATTTGACATTAAGACAACTAAACAATTTCTACATGTGTTGGAATTAATACATGTATAAATAAAAATTAGAATAGAGTTTACATTTTATCAAAATATAAATGTTTTCAAAACATTTAAAGTCTTTGTTTATGTAAACATGTAAAACTTTGTCTTTACAATAGTCATTCACATCAACTGAGAGTTATATCTCTCTTCTTAGAAGGTCAGTAAACATTAAGATTTTATTACATGTGTAATACTGTGCTGATTGCATTGGTCATTATTTAGGATACATACTTTAAGTCTTATGTTTTTGAGATACAATTTATGAGTTTGCGTGTATCAAACCTGTTGAACGCAGTAAGTGAATTACATATAGGAAAATTTCCAGTTATATATTCAAACATAAAATTAATTAAGGTCTTCCGTTTTCAACGGAAGACCTTGTACTGATTCTGTTGGTAATTCTTTTTATTCTTTTTTTTCTTCTAGACGTTTTTTAAAACTCAAATATCTTGCTTGTTTGTTGTCTTATAAAGTTCAAATTTTCAGAGCTTATTGGTAGTTACTATTTCTCAATATATAAGGAAAATCGTTGAAATCGACACTTCCGGTAGCGAGTTATTCCCCTTTTTCCCAAAAATATAGGCATTCTTGTGCACGCAAAGGCTCTGAAACCGCTCATAGCATGTATTACAAAGTCACAAATCTTAAAAATAGAGAGTTTGAACGTTGTCCTCCGAGTTTTGTTTTTACAATTTTCCTCCTTTAAAGTTTCAAAAAATTAATTTGAATTTGTGTTTCAAAAAATGCTGATTTTTGGTTGTGTTTTTGTTATGTAGCTCTTTAGTTTAAAATGTTCTCTAAACACATATAGAACAAAATATGTGCAAAATATCAAGGGCTTTCACTTGACACCATTGAAAAAGGGTTGGCCCCTTAAATTAGGGGTCTAGAGCCCTTAAAAGTCTTCGCTTTATTACTCAAAAATGGTTAATATTTCGCAATAGCTGTCGATAAAAAAGTTGTTCATTATTGTGTTATCAATGCCGTTACAAAATTATTTTGTACCGGTAATGCGAAATATGAGTGTAAAAAGCTTGTCTTGTTAACATGTACCTGTATGTCATTTGGCAAGTAAGCGAATCGTCTTCGTGCGCATAACGTACATAAATTAACAGCTGAAAGTGTACCAGTATATACGGGATGCTTTGATTCATTTGAAAAAGTGTCTAAAAAGTATACGTGTACATGTTTTTCTTACAGCCTTATTTTGAGCCACCTCTGTTTAGGTCCTATAGTGGACAACCGTTAAGAAAAACAAAAACGAGAAAATATAAACGTTCTTTTTCTTATCTAGTGAGATACATAAACTACATTTAAAAAAAAAACTTCCATAAAATAGATTTGAGTCATTTCAAATCGACCTAAATTCTTAGCTGTGTGCGTCATTACATAACCCATCTCGCCCGCGGCCGAGAAAATCGATCCGCAAGGTCGCGGCTGGACTACCTAGCGGTCAGCGGTTACTAATACACAAGAATCGCGTCTGTCATATGTGATTTTATTTAGCCGCAAACACAAGAATCGTACACAATGACATTAAAGCTTACTCTTCTTAATTTGAATTAAACGATAGATTGTCAATAAGAAATCGTTCTGTTTAATCATAAAAGCAATGCCATTCTCGAACTGAAGCAGTGTCAGACAGATAGATCAACTGTGGGATTAAAGGGGGAAAAACTTATATTAATTAGAGTTTAGTCATTATACTGGAAACATTGTAAATCTTCCTGGGTTCTGAGCTCTCTATGTGTGTTTTACCTTTACGTAATTTATCCGATCCCTCATCCGCGGCCGAGGAAATCGGCTGCACTACCTAGAGGTCAGCGGTTATCTAATAACAAGATATATATACAAGAACTGTTTCAATTTTATGTTCTTGAAGTTTGTTCACCTTCAATTTATTTAATTAAACATTAGAATGTGAATTGAGAAGCCCCTCTAAAAATTGATAAAAGCGATATTATTCCAAATCAGAAACATCATCAGACATAAATCAATAGTGAATTTGTAATTCTAAAATGCACTAAAACTATACATGTACTAATAATGTTATAGATAAACAACGCAAAACCACAAAGATTAAACCTTAAAACGATAATCACCCCTAGAACATAGCCAAGGAGTTCCCGCGCGAGTGGACAAGTGATCCGCGGTAGCATTGTGTTCTTCTACATGTACCTTATCACACGTGCATGTTTATTGATATTTTGTATGATTCCAACTATTTGTTTATTCGAGATTTTGACCGGTACATGTAAGATTGACTTGTGTTTCAATTTAAGATTTATTTATTTACCCACGAATATTTCCGCTAAATACTGCAGAGAGGTTTTTTAGATATCATAGAAAGTAGTTGACGTCTTCATAAGGTTGCACATAAAATGAGAGAGAGAGAGAGAGAGAGAGAGAGAGAGCGCTCAAAATTGGAAGCATTATTTAGCCGAATTTAGAAAATGATACAGTCCCCGAGCATTCAAGGCAGGATAAAAAAAAATCAAAAATCAAATTAACACATGCGGTAGAGGCAATTGCAACTTCTCTGGCCTTTCCGGCAAGTTTGGAAAAACACCTCGAATGTATTAACATCACCGGATGTTCGAATTTTATAAAAAATGGAGTCGCTTCCCATTGAAATAAGTATCGGCAAGAAGTCTTGTATGTCGTTTCTGTGTTATATTTATATTGATACCTATAATGAAGTATAGCTCACATCTCAACAGATCATAAAATGTGTTGTAATTATATCAAGTTTTATAAAAAGGGGGGTGTCATGGACGCCTAGGTAATACATTCGAAGTGTTTTTCCGAGCTTGTCGGAAAGGCCCGAGAAGTTTCGATTGGCGGTAGAGGCTGACACGATAAAAGAATTGTCCAGAATTGAGGGATTTAGTGATTATTTTTAAAATGTTCACATGAGTTTTTAAACAAGATTTGTTTAGATTTTATCGGTTTCATGATCACAGTGCAAGGGCTTTATTATTTTACAAAATGTGGCGAAGACCTATTTTTGGCGACTACTTAACATGTGTACATTTTTCTCCTCAATGTATGTCACTTTCCCACCCGTGTGTTTATTCGGTCAGTCTATGCTAAGTCAATCCGCTCCACGAGCGACCGAAAATCTCGTGTCGCGTCTGCCCACATAGCTCAGAATATTGCCCCGGGCTGCAGATCAGCAATTGATAAATGATTGAGTAACATTTGGACGGATGCTTTCACTGCAGCGGTCAATTGTTAAACAATAAGTGTCTAAATATTCGATGTCAATCAACCTCACATTAAAGGTGCGATATCGTAATCTGAGAATGTGGCTAAAAAAATAACCTGTTGAACACGCTAAACTTCTATAGTTATGAACAGAATAAAATATATATTATCAGAGACATAAATAACTTAATAAGTTATTTATGTCTCTGGTTTTATAAGTTAACAGTTTTAAGTCAAAGATTGAATAAAATTTGTACTCAGGATTAGAAGTAATGATATACGACTACATTAAGCAATAAAGTCGGTCGATCGACATTAAATCATCAGAGTACTGCAAGTGTCGACTGCAAGTGTTTCTATTTCATGTAAAGATTCCTGATGACCGATGATGTGTCATGAACTTGACCCAGGGTCAGTTGCGCAAGTTCAAAGTCATATTAAACATGTGTCATATCTTTTATTAATGGAAATGAGTAAAAGCTAGATTTTGACATAAAGATTACTTGTGACCTGTAAATATACCCTGCCTTGTCTGACTCACTAAAGAAAAAGAGCCATCCATTATTCTCTAATAGAGAAATACGTGAGTAATGACTTTTTTCTTAGCGGGGATATCATTTGTGAGCTTGCTAACAGTACCTTTTAGATGGTCCAGTGGGAGCAATGCCCCCTTTCTCTCAACCAATATTTCCATTAAGTTAACGCTTAGAAAATTGATTTTTGGGTCATTTCCCCCACCGCCACATCCACACTTTTATTATAATTAAATTAATTATATACATGTACATAAATGATGTACTTTTTAAAGTTATCCTAAACTTGAAGTAAGTTAAACGAAGAACTTGCCTGGTATGAAAATACTACTTTCTTGATTTCTTGAACTTACTATTCTCATATTGATAATCCAGTATCATTAAAAACCATTTCCTTTCTCCTTACACTCGCCAGGTTCTGAAATACCTGTATCAATAACAGATCCACCAATCTCCACTTGACCTCCACATTTGCATACAATCTAAATAAACACCTACTTAGCAAAGATATGCCTTTATCTGTTGTGGTGGTGTGGTGAAATACTCAATCTAGAGGTTACATAGAAAACAGGCATGAATTAATTTTTTGGTCTCCGTTTGAAGAGTTCCAATCAATTTTCAAAAGCTCTAATTGGAAAGAAGAAATGGTCGTGTAAAGATGACATTTTATCAATACAGGATCTGTCAGGCTCTGACAAGTGTCAGGAGAAGGAGGTGTTTTAATCAGACTGATGGACAATCCTTTCGCGACACGAAGTTGCGACGGAAGACCTACTCGTTGCTTTGCAACGAGCTCGGCTCTAGTTATTTCTATGCTAGACAATGAAAATTCACTGAAAATTGTTAACACTGTGATACACGTTTTCCATGATTCCAAGTGATATTGCACAGATGACAGTATATTTCAAAAGAATCCAGGCTTTTGTGGTCTCAAGTTTCAGTGTGTACCAATGTTATTGGACTGATGTTGGTGTAATCACTCTGGTGTCTGTATCATGTGCCTTTATCTTCCTTCTTCTGTAGCATGTCTCTTTATCCCTCACCATATTTAAATATCTTTGTCAACCTTGTGTATATGCAAAACAAAATATAATTCATAATAAAACATGCAAACAAATGTACATGTATTGAGTACATGAATAACAGCGTAAAAGCACAAGATTTATACACTCAGATAAAATTTAAAAAAACCAAAACAATCATAATGTATCTCTGTATTGAAATAACTTACAGTATGTTTTATTGATCAAAAGCAAATGAGATCAAGAGGTATGTCCAACCTCTTTTATCAAATATATGTTAATCCATGTCTGATTTTATATACATGTAATTACAAACTTTAGAAATATTCAAAACGCAAGGCATAGGCATATTTCACCAAATAAATACTTACACGGTATCATCATATGGACAGTTTGTTGTGCATGATTTCCCAAGTGATATACATGTATGTTATTGTTATAGCCATCATATATACAACATATACTGGAGAGGCATTCACCTATTCTTCTGTCTGTGTAACATTGCTTCGGATCTTAAAACAACCCTGTAGAAAAAAAAATAAAATGTTATGAACATTTTCAAACTGCATATATACTCTTATAAATGGATTCACCGTGACAATATGCACACAAATTATACATGTAGACCCCCCCTCCCCCCGTCCAAATTTTTTTTTCTGGATCCGCGCTTGAAATCAGATTGCATGCTTGCAACCGCATGTTTAAAATATATATCTGCAGATTTATTTCGTAATCATTACGGTTACACCGTGTTCATTCATTCTTGTTTAAGAAATACACAATAGATACTAGATAGAAATTTATCCGAAGCTCTTCGGAGAAAATTGACAGAACCTCTGTCAACCCGAATTTCCTCGTATATTGTATAGTAACATGTAAAGACAAAACATCCCTACACGGATATGGAGTTGGTACTATTTGGATGGAGGTGTGAACATGATGACATGCCTGTTGGCTGTATAAAAGGTGAGGATAAATCAAAGTACTAAATATACTGAGATTCTATAGGCCTACTCGAGCCAATCCAAAGCCTGAAAATTGTTCATTACATAGCTTGTTTTCTTCCAAAAGTCAAAAGAAGAGAAGAAAAGATCCTTCCATATTTTTCCAGAGTGTCTTTCTGCCATTAATAGCAGGTTCGTAATTGAGTAAGCACAACAACTTACATGTACATGTAGTTTTGTTAAGAATTTGTATAGGAGATGTGAAAAATATTAAATAAGAAATCTATAAATGAATATCAAGATTGCAATAGCTGTATAACTTATATACTTAATTATATCTAGATATTTATGAGATCAAACAGGAATGAAATCATTTAATAATTATACAACAATAATATTTGCAGAGAACTTTAAGTGTAAGACTCTTTGGAAAAGATTTTAAAAGCATGACAACCAACAACATTCCGGAAGAATTCATGGATGCAGTGGTAAGTAATACCTCTACTTTTTAAGAATTGTATGATAATTTGGATCAATGTTTAACATTGAAGCTCATTTAAGAGATTCAGACAACAGGCTTGAGTGAAAAGTTTATGTGTTGATCACTATTGTCTGTCTTAATTCTGTCCCTGGACAGTCTACATCCCTCTGTAAAATTTTGACATTTTCTCCTTCTCTAGAACAGTTGAGCCAATTTTAATCAAACTTGACACAAAACATAATTAGGTGAAGGGGAATTCCAGTTTGTTAATTTAACAATGAAAAGTCACACCTTCTTTTAGTGAAATTAGAATGCGTTGTTATTTTTAAAAAAAATCTTAAAAGCCTTTGGTCGGAATAGCTGAAACTTGTATGAAAGCATTTTGAGGTATTGTAGATTCAAATTTGTTCATATACATGTAATGGTTCCTAGGGTTGGGCCACAATAGAAATTGTTTTGCCTCGGACTAGAATGTTGCGACGTCATTGGATGAAACGCGTCACGTGGCTGCCTTACAAATTTTTTTAAAAGGCAAGCGTCAAAATTTATAGCGCAACATGGCGGACGTAACGTTATTTGAACTGATTTTCTACACAAACGTTTGTTTACATATCAAACTTTAGGTCCTCGACAAAACAAAACACTTATCAGGTTTGTTACTGACTGTTTAAAGAAATGTGTGGGGTCGGTAAAGTCCATAGAAGGCTCGGCTCCGCCTCGCCTTCTATGGACTTTACCGACCCCACAAATTTCTTTAAACAGTCAGTAACAAACCTAATAAGTAATATTGTTTTTGACATTTAGAAATATTTTCCTAAAAGATTGAAACAACAAAAGCGGCTTGATGATTATGTGAGGAAAAATTTGAAAATCCTCTTAAACAAAATGTACAGTACTCTTCAAAGTTGTCCAAATGTTTTGTATTTGGCAGCATAAAGATTTGATAAGTTATGGCTATTGATGCTCAGGTGAGCGATTTGGCTTATGTAATAAACTCACAAACTGAAAGCTTAAAATAACAATAAGGACATGGATCAGAGTGATAAAGTGAGAATCGTAGTATTCGGATATGACAAACATAAATTTATTGTATTTGATCAAATCTGCTTTAACGAGCATTTATCATGTTACCAACTGCATGTCATATATCAATTAATTTTGTTTTTATCTTCCAATATTAATAATTCACATTCAAAATAGATACCAGTATGCCATTCAGCAATAGGAAAATTTCATGAACACTGCATTATGTATATTTTCTTGTAGATTGATGAACTAACAAGCCTTTTCGAGAAGTGGATCCGAAGAAGAAGAAATTTGAATTATGTTCTTATCTAAATAAAGAAGATTTTCATAAGAAGATTATTGTCATTGTTTTCTGTTAATCTTAATTCTATATATAGCAAATTAATTAAGACTTCAGTTTTCTTTTCAAAATATAACAGATTATATTCTCAAATTTAGATAAAAAGAGATCAAGATTTCAAGATTATTGAATTTAAAAGCTGCATAGTATTTTGTATGAAAATTGCATGAAAATTGCATGATATTTGCATGATATTCGCATGAAACAACAGTGAAACATAAGATATACATTTTCGCATGAACATCGTGCGAAATTTTTATCATATGATATTCGCATGAAAATTATGTCAAAATCGCATGAAGTTTTCGCATGAAATTCATGCGTGTTACTTTTCGTCTCTTTCTCATGCGAAGAATTTGCATGAACTTCATGCGAATTTCATATGAGATTCATGCGAGCCACTTTTGCCTGTGTAGTCTTGGCTCAAAATCCACACAAATCTTGTTGATTTTAAAGAGCCATGGCTGAGGGGCCTACGATGAAACAGAAAAGCTAACGTCACATTGCCGTTTGACTCAACTACCCAAAGTCCAAGGCCCTGTTAAAATGGTTCTAAACATCTATATATGACCAGCGTTATTATAGTTATTGTTAGATACTCACATATATTCATTTCTTATTTCTCAATTTCGTTCAAAACATACAAAATTCAATTTGCCGTTCTCGAAATAAGTTAAACGTTAAACGGAAAATAAAAGGTCTATTTAAGGTTTAATAACTACATCTATATGTTATAATATTTACATGTACTTGATTCTAAAGAAAAGATTGGTGTGTTTCTTTGTTACAAATATTAGGATTTGAACTATTTCATAGATAATATTAATAATTTATTTTTTGTTTTTAACAGCACTTGAAAAAAGGAGAGGGAAAGGAAAGCTAGAAAACAGGAAGGAAATATGACAAAAAGAGGTCAAAGGTTAGCAGCTTTTAAAAAAGACAATATATATTCATAGAATATATTCATATAATAAAAAGATAATATATATTCATAGAAAGTTCACTACAAAAAAATTGATAATTTTGACAAAATAAAGTATTATTTTTCACCAGTCAATTATAACAGCAATTTTATTACGATACCTTTAAGGTATCATTTTAGTCGCTTCGCCGTAAAAGCAAGCCAAACAGTATTTTTCGTCCTGTTTTATTTTAAATCATCTTTAATTTTTGCTGTTTATTTATTTTTGTTTTATCTTTTTTAATTGTTATAATACTCATTTTATAATTTTGGTTTCGTTTGATCATTATTATTATTATTATTATTTTTTGGTCTTAAGGTGTTAAACAGGTCGATTTTAATACAATAATAAGTAAACACAATAAAAGCGATAAACTGAAACTTTGCCAGTGAAAGGATTATCCTCTATGTTAAAAGTTGATATTGTTATTGAATGGTTCAATACTCATTCGGTCGACTTTGATACAAACCTCTTATCGTTGTTTTAATCCAAATCCGACGGATTTAAACAGTTTCTTTCCTTTCTACTAATTGATCTTTGATGAAGTTACGACTTAAACGAATAACAGTATACAGCGAATTGTCTTTCTTGATAGACAAACAGACGAGAAAGATGACCCATTAATAATTCTCAGAGAAGACATCGAGAGAATCAGGGCATCCATATCCGACTCTTCATTAACTCACAGGTAAGGTATGAAAATCTCGAGATAGTTACTTTTCGCGAGAACTATTTCTGGCGAGAATTTATATTCACGAAGCCCTTACAGGCATATCAAAGATGCTAGCCAAATATTTAATATTGATTGATTTTTTTTTATGATTTTGAAAATAAATACATATTAATCCATATAATGAATACGAATATATTTTCAAAATAAAAATCTACGATGAAATGTTTAGGCGCTCACATACAGATTATTTCCAGGTACATGTAAATCTTATAAAAACATTTTCATAAACATATTAAAAAAGGTATGTATATAGCACATTAAATCAGTCTTCTTATCATTATAAACAAATACAATATACCAATAAATCCCAGTGTCCTCCTGTGAAAGACGCAAACACATTTTAATAAACTATTCTTATTTTATGATATAAAAATGTGGAAGAAAATCTTATATCATCGGAAAAACTTACAAAATTTACAACATTATATAAATAGTGCCTGTTTGGGAGGGTAACAGTTGAAATTGAAACCCCGAGAAAACCATTGTCAACCGACGCGTAATGTTACCCGTTGCTTAGTGCGTTGCTAACGCTGAGGGTTATAGAAAAGATTATGAACTGCGTCTAAACCAATCAGATTTCAGTATTTAACATGAAAGTATAACAATACAAATTGTTACATGCGCGAAAATTATGCGCGTACGGTTCGCTGTAGAATTCACGTTATTCCTATATAAAAGCAGTAAAGTTTTCTTAAAAATTAAGACATTCAGTATAATTAAAATAAATAGTGCCTGTTTGGGTCGGTTGACAATGGTTTTCTCGTGGTGTTACAATCCCAAACAGGCACTGTTTATATAATATCTTCTTATTTAAAAAAAAAACTCTCTTTCTTAAAAATGTGATAGTTATGTGAACGATTTTTTTATCTCTCCAGACAAAGATGGCGCCAGACAGAGGATGTGGGTCTGCCCAGTTGCCTGAGAGTGTGCACAAAGCTGAAGGGGAAAATATCTCACTTATCTAGGTCAGTATATGGAATCTATTTAAACATGTTTAACACACTTATAGCAAGTGTTCACAATTGATATGTTATTTAAAAAAATATATGAAAAGTGAATAGCTTAAAAATTTTAGAACAGTGATTTGAGGTGTGTTCGATCTCTTATAATTCATGCATGAACGTTTCTAGGATGATTTTTGTTTTAAAACATTGATCAGCTGTCAACAAATGGTTATCATTTATCATTACGTGAGAGATACTGTATTACTAGACCATTATACATGTGCAGCATTTTTTAATATAAAAGGTTGAGAGTTATCGAACCTTTCTGATGATTGGACAACATTAAATCTAATCCATAAAATCGTTCAAATCTCAAACCGTTAAGGATGGACGAAATGTTAACTTTCTCAATTTTATATAACTTTTTCCATGAATTTGTTATTGATCTACGTCTACTCTGACAAGATTTCTTGCAAAAATTTAGGGTACCTTACCTGGCATTTGTGCAAGATACAAGAGTATGCAATTTCCTATATAATCTAATTAATTTTACAAATTTATCTCCAATCGTAGAAGAGCACAGAAAGGTACATATTAACCACATGATTTTTGAAACCAATTTTTAATGTACGAAGAGATGTAAAAAGAAGGTGTTGCAGTTCCTATGCTAATTTTTCCTAATGGAGTTGCAGATAAAATAGACAAAACAAAGTTAGAGAATTCGATGTAAAATAAATTTTCCATGCAACGTTGTAAATAAAGCAGTGTAGAATTTTATTTCGAAAGTTTGTATTAACTTGAAATAAATTTGAAAATGGTTACACAGACAAATGTGGCAGAATTCCCGCTATATAAAAGGGGAATCCTCGTCATTGTGAAAAATGCCTCCTTGAAACAAAATTAATTTAATCTTAACGTTTAGAATAAGACAATTTCTTGAAAACTGCCATTTCCGATTTTTGTTTCAAGGAGGCATATTTTTATTAAGGTCAGATGACACGTTCCTCGAGAATCTTTTTTTCTATCTCCTCGTAATAAAGAGTTCTTATAAAAAATATTAATTTTATAATTACTTTAAAAATGTTCAAAATTGACTTGGATTTGGTTACTTGTCTAGATGGTCGAGTGGTTAGAACCGTGGCCGCACACTACCAGAAGTGTATAGGTTCTAGAGGTCGTGAGTTCAAAACCTCGCCCCGGCGGAGATATAATTCTTATATAGTGAAATTCGCTGTGCTGTACATGTATTTATTTTTATATCAGCAATTCAAGTGTATTTTCAAGAAGATTATATAGGAAATTGCATACTCAAGTATTTTGCAGAAATGCCTGGTAAGGTACCCTAATTTTTTGCAAGAAAGCTAGTAGTTAAGTAGTAGTAAAGTAGTAGTAAACCATTAACTAATTCCTGGAAAAAGTTATCTAAAATTGAGGAACGTGTCGTCTGACCTTAAATCTGACTTTTGGAAAAAATCATTAATACCTTTAAAATCTATAAACGATGTATAAAATTTCCCCATAATATTTCCTGCCTAGATTAGTCGAGTGGTAACGCAGATAGAATAGACTGTAACCGTGTCTTGTATTTTTGATTGGGTTCGAATCCCGAAAAAGTTGGATTTTTTTTTAATTCTTTTAATCGCATGGAAAGGTAATGTTTTTACATAATTTAAGAATGTCTGAATAAAGTTATTTATACTCTTGTAATGTAATAGTTTGCATGCCTGCTTTTTTTTCAACTGTTACGAGATGGGAGAAATAATGACGGACCAGACCGGGATTCGAACCCGGGCCCCCTGAATCTCTAGTCAGGTGCTCTACCAACTGAGCTATCTTGCGCCGGTATTCGAACCGGTCTGACCGTCACACAACATTACTGTGTGAAGTCTCCGTTATGAACTTGATAAACATTTTCTTCTAAACAAGAGATTTTAAAACAATGTACTTAGTATGCATCAATGTAGAGAGTTGATTTTTCACCCTTTTTATGAAATAAATGGGTAAGCTAATTTCAAAGACACATGTACAGGTTGTTAAAAGCAAACACAATCATTTTAGAAAGTTTGAATCGGTGACGAAGCAATAGGTTACTGAAAATATGTACGGAAAAATCTGTACTTTTTTACTAGACTTAGCGTTTATTTAGATACTATAGAAACATAGGATGGTTATAATTACAGCTCTGACGGTTTTGAAGAGCCAGAATAAGATTTATTCATGTATCTCAAGAATAATATTTTAAACACGCTGGTCAGTAGATATCAAATTGAGACATGTTAACATTCGAATACAGAAAACATGTATACGGTAACTTTCTAACTGTATTTGGTGGCTGTCGTGTTCGATAGAAATGCGCGTAAAATGTTTGTTTATTTTGCCTCCGTACGGAACATACTCGCTATGTAAATATAGTCGTCTACGTAATGTTTCTATATTTAGATGTGGCTCCAAAGCGATACGGATATTTAAAGGTCCTTTCCACGTTCGGGAATAGTCCCACTGTTTTGCAACACCTTCTTTGTCGAGGAAAGTGTCTTCTGACCTTAAATGACAACTCTATGAAACATTTATAAAACTTGAACCTCTCAGCATAAAGTTATTAGATAAATTGTGTTATGTCTTCTGAAGATGTCTGTAGGTCGGTAATTTGTCCGCCTTTTTGTATGACTGTTGATGAAAACGAGGTCAAGGTCATCCGCCCATGTTAATAAAAGGTCAAATTCATTAAAAAAGGTGAAGTGTCAGAAGTCAGGTTTGTTGACTCAAAACATCTTCATCATCGAGAATAAATTGTTTCAATAACAAAATATTGTTGTGTTTTCAGTTTGGATGCTGCAGAGGCGGATAAATTATCAGCGGTGTACGACGAACTGTGTACAACCATAAACGTCATGGCCCAAGATCACAAGGAATACATCTCCAACATTTATGACGAGGAGGAAGTGGTCAAAAAGTAAAATAATAAACTTTGACTTTAAAGAATATTTCCAAAAAAAAAAAAAAAAAAACCAGTATCTTTGAATTACTTGTAATAAAACCATGCAGGAAAGTCGTTCCTTAAGAAACAATACGTAAAAATTCTTCAATTTGTTAAAAATATCTAAAAGAGGGGAAATGAATTGACATCAAGTGTAGCATTTAGATGACTTAGAACCATTTTAACAAGACCTTGGACTTTCAGTAGGGCGTAGCTATCTATTTCTTGCGTCAAAACAAGTTAAAAATGACGCGGTTTCAAGCGAAGTATGTACCGATTGCGTAGTTTTAGCTCAAACACCAGACGAATCTTGTTGATTTCAAAGAGCCATGACTGAGTGGCCAGCAATGAAATAGACAGGCCTACGTCACATTGCTGTTTGACACAACTATCCAAAGTCCAAGCTCTTGTTAAATGGTTCTAAATCGTATCTGTTTTTACAGGTACTACAACAAGACAGTACTGGACATACTGGAGCTGTGGTCCAGCTGTGCCTCAGCGACTGTAGATCTGATGATACCGCTAGTAGAGCAGTAAGTCTTGTTACAGTACTGTAAAACACAGTCATAGCAAAGGGACAAACTTCTACCAATCGCAAAATAATCGCGATTCGGTATCGTATTTATAACGAGGCTTAATTGAAATACTGTGGATTCATCAATACTCCTGGACATCAATTTTTGTGAATTTGAAGGTAATTTCAGTTTCTAGGATAAGTAAATTTGTGAACAGTCATCTAAGCAATACTCTATGTATTAGTATGTTAATAGAAATTGCACTGCAATGAAAATTTAACAACGAAATCCATGAGAAGTGGGATACAACAAATATTGATGAAACCACTGTATAGGGTATAAGAGAGAGAGAGAGAGAGAGAGAGAGAGAGAGAGAGAGAGAGAGAGAGTCTCGGTGATTACTCTGTAATGGTACATGAACATGAATATACATGTAATTGAGTGTATACATATTTCACAATGATATTTCTGCAGGTATTGGGAAAACCAGAGTGAATTTGAACAGCTTGCCAAGAAAATATCGAATACATGTTCTGCTTGCGTCAAATTTACTGCCATGACTGTTAATTTAACGGAGCACCCCTTACCAGAAAAGTAAGCCGCTTATTACTTAGGTATACAAAGCGAAGCAATTCTTTTTGGTGATAAGCTCGGGATACTAGCATCTCTCTGTGTTTAGTAACAATTCTTTTTGGTGATAAGCAAGGGATACTAGCATCTCTCTGTGTTTAGTAACAATAAGTGCAGAAAATTTGAAAGAAAACCTTTACACGTTTTTCATGAGCAGCTATGTACACTGAACGTTATTATATAATATTGCTAATCTGGCGGCAGCACAATAATTATAACAACCTCATTAATAAATATCTGCTTAATATTAGAAAATAATACCTTGTAGTTGCGGAAGTGACGTTAAAGAAAAGGCGACACAAGAAATGAACAACGCAGCAGACACGTTGAGTCGATTAATACAAGCCGCCATCAAAACGTGAGTTACTTATATCTACAAATATATATATATATATATATATATATATATATATATATATATATATATATATATATATATATATATATATATATATATCCAAATCACAAAAGTATTTTCTCAGTGTCCGGTAAAAATATAATAAAAGAAAAAAAGCAACACTAACTGCAAAACATAAGCGCTTTCATTGTTAAAAATCTTCAGACGTCTGAAGATTTTTAACAATGAAAGCGCTTATGTTTTGCAGTTAGTGTTGCTTTTTTTCTTTTATTATATATATATATATATGTGTGTGTGTGTGTGTGTGTGTGTGTGTTTTACTTATCAATTTGTCAGGTGTTTTTACGCGGATTATTGTTGTCTTAAAATATCCAAGAAATCAAAATCTTTTGGAAAGTGTTCTCTGATTGTATCTTCCAATTCTTTGAAATTGTTCTTATCATTAAAAAAAATTGACGACAGTGGTCTTGTACTATCTATTAATTATTTTTATGAAGTATTTCACTCTCATGAGAGTTACCTTTCTTACCAGAGTCTCAATGCACCTTAAATTATTTAACCATTTACTTTTTATAAGTTGTTAAAAAAGCATCTGTGTTAACTGTAAATAACATGGTCTACAATACCCGATGAAGCGTTTGACTCTAATTTGTCGAATGGGCAACTGTAATATCTGTTGATACTAAAACTATGCATGTATGTTTCGATACCAACCAGATCACTGAAGGTGTCTGAGGACAGCCTACTGGACATGACGATGTGGTTACTGTTCAGTGTACATCACGTGGCCAAGAACGTCCTACAGCCTAAGGATAAACCTACCACAGAGTAAAGATGACCTCTCTCTCTCTCTCTCTCTCTCTCTCTCTCTCTCTCTCAAAGCTAAAGTCTACAAATCTTTGATTAAGAATCCTTATTCAGATTAGATTAAAATTAAGAAACAATTTTAGAGCAATTGATGACATGACTTTATCAACGGAAAAAAGCAATTGCTATGAATTGTCACCAACTAGCATCTAAAATTACATAAACATGCTTCAGTTTTTAAAGGGTCTTTTTTTGCTTGTCTTAATTGAAAAATCTGCATACTTGCCATGTGAAACATAAAATAAAGGAATAAAAGAAACCATGTATCGCATTTATCATTAATTGATATACCGGTAATACATGTACACTAATAAAAGTTACTGTAATATTATTATACGTAACAATTTATTGTGATAGAAGCAAGGAAGAGGAAGGAACCAAAGAGACAGAGCAAGAAAAGAAGGACCCTGAACCAGTCAAGGAGAGCACTGACGTCACAGCTAGCCTCAATAATCTGCTGACTCAGCTGGATGCCCTGCAAATGGAGCTCAGCAACCAGTAAGAACTGAGTCAATGTGCTGATTAAGTACTATATTCCTTTGTTGTTAATAACTAGTTTATCAAGTGAAAAAGTATTTCAGACTATATGCTAGTTTTATTTATCTTTAGACTAGGGAAGTCAAATCGGCCAATTTTTAGTACTCGGTTACTCAGACGTTTTTCCGATCGAGTACCCGGGTACTCGGTAAAAGTGTAAATAAATATGAACAAGTACATTGATAACTGTAAAACCATGGTCACTTTTGTAGAACTAAAACCACATGATCTAATGGGAGTTTCAATCCTAGATTTTATAGTATTACGGGACGGTATGTTGTAGCTTGGTGCGACGATGGACATCAGTATTTTAAAGCCTTTGCCTTCGACCATTTGTAACGGCATGTAATCAAACACAACCATATCAACAATCGCACGTGTAATATCATCTGTCTCTTTTCCCGAGAATTTGCGGTTTCTTGGAGAATTGACAAAATTCCATAAAGTCGGTTGTTTTTCTGGAGTTTCTGGCCTGTCAAATTCCTCATTATGTTTAAGACGAATGTGATTTAACATGTTTGTCGTTCCCCCCGTATAGGATAAGTTTACTTCGCTGACATAGCTGACATAATTGCCACAGGCTATAACGGTCATTTAGCATATTTAGAGGCGTAGAAAATCCTAATTACTGTATATACAAGTGCAATGGACATTTTAAGTTTTAATACCGATGTTTTAATGCATTATTAAATAAACTTAGAAATATTAAAAATTATACATCCGAGTAACCGGGTACCGATTTTAGTATTCGATATTCGGACGTTCGATCGAGTAGCCGGTTAACCGGGTACTCGTTGACATCCCTACTTTAGACGTTTTGAAATGTCATTAAGTGAGACATCCAATTTTTTAATAAACGGCATGGTTAAGATGAGATATTATAAAGTTTAAGTTATGCAATTTAATGTTATGTTTATAAAAAGATCCATTAGAAAATATATGTTGAAAATATATACATGCATTTACTTATTGAATGGTATTTGATTTTTTTTAATTTTTTTTTTTTAGATATGTGATTGAGAAAAATGAACAAAACACTGAAGGTGGAGAAACAGACGAAAGGTTAGATATGTGTGCTCAAAATGATAGAATTTTGTGTCCCCAGTAGGACACCATAACCTGGTTTTTAACATTAATTTTTTACAATAAATGCTGTTCATTTCATTGACAGCTGCAAGAATGATCAGCAGGCTATCAACAAATTGGCCAATGTTTACACAGGTGTCGTAGACAAGATTTGTGAAAATGGAAAGTAAGTCAGCTATTTAGAACTTTTTTTAGTCATACATTGCAATTGATCTGTTATAGTGACACTGTCTACATTATTGCTAGCGCTCTCGAGCGCTAGCAGCTACGTTAGTCCTTTTCACTGGAATACACATGCTCGACTCCATAGTAGGAGATTCTGGGAATACTGTACTACTGTAGATAAACTGTACCATTTGAATTTCGTTCTATCATCTTCAAGTGAAGTTTTGTGTTTTATGGTTAATGTCAAAAAGTAACAGTAGCTTTGGTCTTATAACGCAAAGTTATTTCAAAATTTAAATAAATAAGATGTAGCTAGCTTTATCTTAAATTCCTTCAAGCTCGGAAGACAACTTCGGATATGTTTTCCGAGCTTTCCTGAAAGGCCCAAGAATATACGATTGCTACAAAACAGTACCAATGGTTCCTGAAAAATTTCACCTCGAAATTGAAATTACAGTAGTTACATAATGATTAAGGCACAGCCAATGAGCTATGCCATTGCCGATGTGTAGCCCACTCTAGATTCACAGTAATTATTTTAAATTGAGACCCCACTCCAGCACAATTCCAGTACACCACTGTGCCTTCCTATTGTTAATTAATCGATTCAGAAATTTAAACCAATGTTTTAGAAATCTGCTTCTGTGTTTTATGATTGCTACAACGCTAGCTCACCAATCTTTTTTAAAAGATAAACTTGTTAGACGATTATGGTTATTATTTTTAGAGTAACAGTCTGTATTGACGATCCAAACGGAAGTGACGCAACAATTTACTACAAACCGGATGTTTACACTGAGGTTGCTAACTGTTCCCTTGGCTCTTGTCCAATGAGAGATCGCGACACATGGTTGGACGAGATTCCCTTGACCTCCGACCAGGTGCTTGTTTCTGACGTCTACGTCGTCAGGAATGGACCGTTACGGACGTCGGCGGAAGTGGAGATCGATTTCACCTACGTTCCTTTGTCCAGCACTAAGAACAAGACTATTAAAGTTATCGCAAAACAGGATGACGAATGGAAAGAGGTGGAGACCGTGAATGAGGTATATTTTAAACTGTTTGAAATTAAAAACATTTTAATTAAATTTGGACATTTCCGCACTTTCCAATGAATATGTTACTTTTTGGCAACAAATGGGGACTAGCAAATTTGAATTTTCCCCTTTATTTCTGTACCGTATTATTCTTCTCGAGAAGATTGAAAATGTTTAAAATGGCCAATAAAATCCACCTCTTAATGAGAATTAAATCAAGTTTGCAAAGTCTGTGCTTTATGAAGAGTGTTAACTCGAGATTAACATTCTGTTTTGCAGGAATCTGATGAGAGTAGCGCTCATCTTTCCTTTAAGACCAAATGTTTGGAAGCATTCACTGCCTACGTTGAGATCCTCTCGGAGACCTGTGAAGTGTCACCCGAAGAAACGACCTTTACGAGCGAGGTTAACCCGGATGTCAAGGTCATTTTTTCTGCTGGATTAGTTGCTGAAACAAAGCAAATAAAAATAAAGGTAATAGATTTTAGTTTTACATAAATAATGATATATGTGTAGTAAAATAATGTTATTTATTAATCCATACGGCAGTTATCTTGAATTTGATTCTACAAGGTCATTTTAAGGTAATTAGTTTCGTCTTTTTTATACAAGGTCATTCCTTACGATGCAAGGGAGGTGGCGAATCTTAAGGAACAGTGCCCGGATTCGGTGCGGGGAATCATGGCTGTTTCTGATGCTGTGGAAATTCGGATGGACGGAGAGTGTGATGACACCAAAAACATCAGCGTCCAGGTTTCCATGGACGACGAAGAAGACCAGGATTCACAACTTGTTGTCATCAGGTATTTGCAGTTTTGTCAAACTCTAGATCTGTCGAGCTTAAGTGTTGAAATTTGAACCCGGATACTTTGTCTTAAAAATGTGATAAGAGTATTACACCTATTTTTGAAAATCTAATGTTCAGTGTTTTTTGTGCTTTCATCTCTACAGGTTTAAGGAGGGAAAAGTACAAGTACTGGACAAATCGCAATGTCGTCTTAAAAAAGACAGAAACTTATTTCTAGTAGAAACAAAGGGTGTCTGGGGGTAAGTTACAGTTGTAAATACGGTTACTGTGACAGTAGTAGCCACACTACAATTTGGTTTTTCTAACACATTTGCTGAAAATAATTCAAGGTCATTGGTGCTGTCAATGAGCTTAAAATATATAAATATTGTTTTAAATTTATTTTCACCTCAAAAAATTCTTTTATTTGACAGAGATATTAGTACTGCAGGCACATTTTAATTTTGCAAGCCATATATAAATACAGCGTTTTCCACTATAATAATTTTGTTTGGAAATGAACAAAAAAAGTCGACTAAATATATATTTCGTTTTCCTCTATCATAGGATAGCCGTAGCAAGAATCAGAAAAATCTTCCTTAACATGAGAGACACTGTAAAGAAAGAGTTCCAGTTGATCTTTGGACTAGTTCAGCTCTGTAACATCTGTACATTCATTGACGATTCACAGAGGAACAAAGAGGAAGGCTCCTTCTTTGTTTGGATCGAATGCATCGATAAAAACATGATCCGAGATGATGTCGAAAACAAGGAGAAAGCCGGGCTGATCGAGGTTAAACAAAGCAGGTCTAAGGACATCACCTTGCGGCAAAAACAGACCTTGATTTTGAAAGTAGATGGACAAGTTAAACTGCGGTTGGCGGATCCACCGGATGCGTTTAAGATCACGTATTTGATTGGTGCAGATAATCACGTGAATATTCCGATGGAAGTTCATAGAGACCAAGAGAAGATACCGTACGCAGCTTTTGCATTTTATGAAGAGGATTGTGCACATCCATTCCATAGTGTTAATATTCCCGTTCGGGATTTGTCCGAGCTACCTACAGGTTCATATGTTATGATAAAAATTAAAAAACTGTATTGTTTTTCTTTAAATTGTGTTCTGAAAAATAATTCTTTTCGTGAAAATTCAGAATAATGAAATTATCCTTAAGAATTCAAACCAATTTGTTGAGGGCTGTTGTGAATTTTTCATGCAATAAAAAAATTGTGATTTTTGTTTTCAGACGAAATAACTGCAAAAACATTCAACAAAAACAACGAAAGCAACAACCTTAGGGAACAAATGAAGCAGAAAGAAGAAGGTTTGTCTTTTTTTTTATTTTAAAAACACAGAACTATCTAGTAATAATTATCGACCTTGTTTTCACCTAAATAATTCACAAAAATTAATGATCATTTTGATATATCAAATTTTCAGCTGCGAGGAAGATGTTGTCACATGACAGCATTATGAACCTTTCACGTGTTCTCTCGGAGAGAGACGGGCGCATGCTCGGTGTACAGTTAGGCGTGAGTGAAAGTTGGACGGCGAACGCTAAGGATGAATGCGATGGGGATATATTACGAACCAACTTCCGGGTTCTTTGTGAATGGAGGGGGAAAGCCGCAAGGGCCGCCATGGTTGATTTCCTTATTTCATCATTGAAAACTGTCGGAAGAATTGACTTGGCAAACGTTGTGTTCGAGGTTTACAAAAATGGGCGTGGTCTTTCAAAGTTGGATTTTGATTGATTTGCTGATGAGTCTGTTGATTAGTTTAACATTTTATTAAATATGAAACCATCTGTGATATTTTTTGTATTTTACTGACATTTGACTTGCTTTTATGCAAATTTTAAGGTGTTTTAGTCTGTGAAAATATTATTTATGAAATACTAGTATGTCTTTTGCTTATATTTCGTTTATATTTGAATTTTATAACTATATATGGTGCGAATTCAGAATTTGTTCTTTTTCATTTTGTTAACGTTTGTACATGTAATTTTTATGTATATTTTTGTGTTGATTGTTTTTATTCAACTTTAAAAATAAAATTGATCAGACTTGTTGATAAAATAAATTTATTTTAAAATGTAATTAAGAAATGAAGATAATAATTTTTCTATTGATCGACGTATCAAAGAAAAAATTGACCGGAAAACTTCATCAATGCTTTCTAAAAGTTAAGTTTATTCATGTCTTAATATTTCGGAAATGAACAAAATGGTGCGATATAACTTATTTATCATGTTTATTGCATGTGCCGTAATGCTTTTAGACATGCTTTACTCGAGCTGACCAATGATATTACATGCCTATCATTCCCTTAAAAGGAATATTTGTTTTTGTTATCTGTATTTTTTGGACACGATCAGCAAGAAAGCGACGGCCAAAGCGCTCTTACCGACCAACTTCCGACCTCGCAAAACTTGTTATAAGATGACGGAATCTAAATTTATTTAAAACACGTTAACGGATATATTTAACGTAGATCTTAGAGAATTAAGTTTTTAAGATAATAATAAGGATCAATCATACAATTTTCGATATTTTCAAAATATCAATATTCGGTGTATGTCTTTTTTTTCAGGAGTCACATCACATATGCTTAAGGACAGGGTCGACCCCCCCCCCCCCCCCCCCCCCGCCCAAATATAAAGACACCCGGGACTTTATTTTTCTTTTTTATTAAATTATTCTTTTATGACATATTTATAATCTGATTTATTCATTCGTTGTCCAAAATTACATAAAACAAACATCAGCCCATCTGTGTATATAGTGCAAGATGGTTGCTAACTTCGTCCATCTGTAAGGGTTTATCGCAAGGAAGATAACTCGTAACATTAATTTTTTTTTTATTCTCTCTTTTATGTCTTCCATTGTAATACAGTAAGACAAAGTACTAGATTTTAAGACTTGTTTGGGGAGTCCACCTGTGCCTAACATAGGTTTTCCTACAAATATTGATCAGATACTAGCATTGTGCGGTTGGTAATTTAAACCACTAAAATTATTATCCAGTTAATGCATGAACTGTTTAATTCGTATCATTAAACCCAATTTTTTTTTATTTTATGAAAACTTAGCTAAAATCGTTATTAATTCTTATAGAATATTAATGTACAAAACAAGCGTGATTATTGTCTGGAAAATCATATATTTTTTTTTATTTTCTGTAGCGAAAATAAATTTATCTCAGTTAAATTTAGAAAAAAAGGAAAAATAAAGATAAGACTTTGGGTTAAACTTTAATCACATAAACTCTTGTCGTTAATAATTTGTAAGATAATCTAAAGCAAAACAAAATATAGATTTAATTATTGCTATTACATTGTTTTTCAGATACGGGCATATATACGATTGGTAAGCATCTAAACCGAAAGTAGAAATTCGTTAAAAAAAACCAGGTTATTTTTAGTATTGCTATTATTAGGCTGGAAATTTTCAGATACAGGTATACGATCGGTAAACAAGAACAAAGGTTTATATGACGGTGTGATACATGGAAATGGTAAATAATTTGTGTTGAATATTATAAAGGAAACATGAGATAATTGGACAAAAGTTCAAATCACGAAATGTCTGACAATTGCCGTGTGTCTGAGGCCCTGTATGTGGGTCTGTGTGGATATATAGGGACACCAACAGAGGTGACCGTCAGGAGGGAGATGGAGGACATGGCGGAAATGATAAAGAAACCTGTACAAGTATATAACGGTCAACGAATGATGACCAGTGGTAGTTATAGGGAAGGTTTTAGATTTAAATCTTCTGATATGGACACGATGGTCTGGTATACCAATCATAAAGTAATTACTGACTTATCACAGTCCAGTGCTTATGATCTGTCAAAACATTCAATTATTCTCATGGAGGACACTGATACACCACCGGGGTTTGTCAGACTACAGCTTCTGACGTCACCACGAGATGGAGAAATTGAATCGTCAGTTGTTCCATATAATGACGGCATGTACATATCATGTATGAGGTGGAGACAAATAATGTTCACTTTTTGTGAATACAAAAACTTGAACAATGCAAAAACCCATGGTCCTTGTGCAAACGGTTTCGTTGGTAATATAGAAATTGACTGTGCTCTTTGTATTCATTGTTCCTACTGGTCACGATTAACCTGTTATTGGAGAAAAAGATGCATTCTGCATAACTGGCCTCAAAACCACGTGTTTGATGATATTCTTAGGAATGGCTGTCATGTTGTGCCTGTCGGACATAAAATAGCAGCCGATGAAAATGAACTTGATTGGAGATTATCGTTTTCTCAGGCAGAACAAAAACTAGTGTATTCCATGAATCATACGCAATTTCTGTGTTACGGACTTTTGAAAATATTTCTTAAGGAAGTCATCAATCTTAAAATAGAAGAACCATTCCTGTGTTCATATTTTGTAAAGACAACTGTGTTCTGGCTGATACAAATAGGAAATATTACATGGTGTCCAAATAACTTACTGGATTGTTTCTGGAAATGTTTTAAATATTTGTTACAATGCGTTCATCGTGGTGTGTTTCCAAACTTTTTTGTTCCCCAGAACAACATGTTTGCCAGTAAATTGTCTACAGTTAGAGGTGAACGCACACGCAAGTGTCTGTTAGAACAGCTTAACAGGTATTACGAAATGGGCGTGACCTGTATTTTACAAAGTCCGACGCTCAGAATAATGATTGAACCAGTTATATGTAACAGTCTTGTCAGAACAGAACCACTTTTAGCTCATGTCAAGAGTGCTGCTGATACAGATGTTTGTATCAAACATGAATTAGATTCGACACATTATTCAAACCAAAACAAAAGGGAAAATTATCTAATTCTGAGGTTCATACTAGTACTAATATTGTCAAATCGGTCACTTACAGAATATGAGACATTAACATTACAGCAATATACGGCAGATGTTTTTGTTGATACAGCATTCATAAATCTCACTACTAGTAGTTCATCAGATGGTACAAATATAAAAGTAAATAAGAAAATCTACAGATCAGATAGACTTACTAGTAACTTGTTAAAGCTGGCAGGTAGAGTGGGTGATGTGTGTTGTTTGTTGAATCTTGCTCTGTATTACTACAGAACATGTAGATACGCAGAAGCACTTCATGTTACAGCTCTGGTTAAATCAAGACTCACACAGCCCTATATCATGTATAACACAGTAGACCGAGAAAGGTACAATGAATGTGTGGCTGGTTGGTCTCTGTCTAAACGTATGAAGAAAGCTTGGGTAGTTAATGTACTTCTTCATGGAAATGTTTATTACATCCAGGAACTTGATTTAGAACAAAGAGCAGTTAAAGACAATGGTGAACCAATCTTGTATATTTCACCCTATGTAATGACAGACATGTTAAGCGTGTTAAGTAACTATAGACTAGGTAACCGGTCCCAGTGTCTACAGTCACTGACAGACCTACAGACACTGCTGCTCTATGATGACGGGAGATACGTAGCTTTACTTCTCAGAGACCTTTCGTGGCAGGTACTGGGGATCTGTCAGCAAGTTGTGGGGGACCTACACGGGGCGTTACAGTCTTATCAACAGTCACTAAGATAGAGACCATGGCACAACATACAGATTGCCACACAATATCGAATAGCATTAGTTTTGAATAAATTTGCAATAAGTGAAACTGAACGCAACAAAATATTTCATAATAGTCGTTAAAAAAAATTGCATAAAGATGACTGGTAAGTATAAAAGTAAGGAAAACTTGTGATGCATGCGAGAGACACGAAAACACGCAGATTTACCAGGTTTGATATACACTATATAAATAGTGCCTGTTTGGGAGGGTAACAGTTGAAATTGACACCCCGAGAAAACCATTGTCAACCGACGCGAAGCGGAGGTTGACAATGGTTTTCGAGGGGTGTCAATTTCAACTGTTATCCTCCCAAACAGGCACTATTTATTTTGTTATACTGAATGTCTTTTTTAAAAATTTTAAGAAAATTTTACTGCTTTTATATAGGAATAACGTGAATTCTACAGCGAACCGTACGCGCATAATTTTCGCGCATGTAACATTTTTTAATATTACCCGTTGCCAAGTGCGTTGCTAACGCTGAGGGTAATAGTAAATATTATTAACTGCGTCTTAACCAATCAGATTTCAGTATTTAACATGAAAGTATAACAATGTATAATATCACGATTTCCAGGACTTTGTTATTGTATTTTTTTCAAAAGACAATAACTTGGACTTGGTCGCACACGTTAATGATACAAAAATGTAGTGGAAGTCTTCGATTAAAAAAAACACCTTTCCATTTCACCATTTATTATAATTTTTGTTTACTGTAACATGCACCTGTACTTTTTGTACAAAATGTGTATAAGTGATGAAATTTAATCAAACAGATAGATAGATAGATAGATAGATAGATAGATAGATAGATAGATAGATAGATAGATAGATAGATAGATAGATAGATAGATAGATAGATAGATAGATTTGCAGGGACCACTGTTTGGGATACCGATGTAAATTATCTGGACAATGACTTACATTCGCGGCGGGAAATATTTCTCGACAACAAGGCTCCCACGCACCTTGAACGCAAATAGTAATTGGTTTACAGAAGTTAAGGGAAGTTGAATGAAGCGTCATATCAAGCGTTAGATTTTTTACTATTTAAGTTAAACATTTTCTATTGCAGTACATTGTTGTTGCTTTGCAAATAAGGTGACGATTTTATTTTTACGTCTTTTTATGCCATATCCTCTCTGTATACCTTGCATGCATGCTTATTGTATGTAAAAGTTGATTAACTTTATCACAAATAAAATACATTTAGTTACAGGGCAATCATGTCATCTACGTGTGGAATTCAGCTGTTGTATTTAAAAACATATTTTAATTTTTCAGTTAATTCTGTAGATTTTGTAATTACAGTTAATAAATTAGACCAAGTGTTTGGGGGTTTTTTTCTCATAATTTTATCCTCTAAATGTATACCGTTATACACGAAAACCGACATAACACCATTCTTACATGCATTTTTTTAGGGGGGGGGGGTATTTTGTCACTCACAATCGAGAGTTAACGAATAGCAGTTGTTTTTTCTTTTATTTTAAAGTATGTTTATTAGTATAAATAGTAACTATTCAATATAGACAACAAAACGAATTAATCGAACGTACTTATATCTGAACACAAATTTAAATTAAGATTATAGATAGAACAGGCACAAACGTTAAACTCAGTGCAACGTTTTACACGACATCGATCTCATCTATATCACTTTCATTTGAGCTCTTC